>NW_028262391.1:1142500-1461041 GCF_047370975.1 Nipponia nippon
CCTATGTCTTCACTTTAACTGTCCCTCATCAGCAGTGTCTTAAGCACAAGTTCCAAGAAGGAAAAAAAAAAAACCATCCAAAACTTGCATTATATATTGTGTCATGAGGCATTACATTGAGCTATGCTACACAATCAGACCTTTTCCATCGTGGAGGGACAAATTCAGATCCTGTTTTACGTATGCCAGACGGAGATGAATCAGCCTGTGCAAAGGACACAGTGAGATGTCCCAGAGTGAGGCTTATGAAATTAGTCAGTGATGAACGAAATGCATTCTCTGACATTTCAAATGAGGCTTCAGAAGTATTTACCGGAACCAAGAAACAAGTCTCTGTCCCTCCCACAAGCCAGTGGCTAGAGCTCTCATCTGGAACACAGCCACACACCTGGTAAACAATCAAGGATTTATACAAACTAGAAACACTCCTAAATAAAAGAAGGTAACTGTCCCAATGCCAATACCCTGAGAAACGGGGCATTTGCCGACGATGCGAGAGACCAGCAGAGCAAGTTTTCCGGTTCTGTGCTGTTTCTCCTGCCGTTGGTGACCACGCTTACCACCGTGTTGTCTTAAATACTCGATTCTGCTTGCAAAGAATGGTTTTGCAAAGAAAAGCCCCACTTCCCCAGCGTCCCTACTATAAGGAGAGATTCAGAGCTGTCCCTAATCCCCTCCCCTCCTTCCCAAATGAGGCGTTGCAGAAGACCTAGACCACCCTTCCAGCTTCTCCCAGGAAAAACCCCAACAGTTGATGTGCTGACCTCGTCCCGCTGCCGTTCCACTCGCTGGCAGAACGTCCCTGCAGAAGTGGGGAGAGCAGCATGTGCTCTGTGCAGCACCCGTCACTGCCTAGCACTCCATCAGAGAGCAGGTTTCTTCCTAAGTGAAATCCAGATAAACTTGTGTGTTTCAAGAAAAAGAAAAAAAACCACCCACAACCAAAAAACTTACACCGTGGCAGACGCATCATGTCCTCCGTTCCACATATGCCAGCCTCTCAGCAACACTTTTATTAAATAATCGTATCAAAAGAGAACAGTAAAAAGGGTTATACCTGAATTATTTCTTGTCCGCTATGTATTTAGAGGGTAGTGTTTTCACTTAAACAGATGTTTATCAGTCTTTTATAGGCATTTAAAAGGTACATCACAAGCCTTCCGAAAGCACAGCTATCATCTGTTTCACCTTCTGTCCAGTGTGGGGAAGATACAGTTAAGAGAGAGCACTGCCAGATGTCTGCAGAAGTGATCTGCTTTAATGGAAAAGTTTACGTAGGTACTACAGACCGGCTGCTTTGGATAGCCCAGTAAGATAAAGCTTTCAAAAGAAAAATAATCTTCTGTCATGAGGTATTTTAACCCCCGAGTGGAAAACCTGAAGATAGCAGTAGGATAAAACTCCTGACAGAAGCAACTACAAAAGCTTCAGGGTTTCTCTGGAAAATAGAAAGGGAGTAGTTTAGAAACACAGTAGGTAAAATAAAAGGTTTTGTACTCCAACTGAGAGTGTATTTCTTAAACACTCGATAATTTTGCCTTCCTCCTGATTTCAAAAACAGCCATTCTGCAGAAGGGATAAAACCTGTAGTGCATCTATTTCATTTGAGCCCATTAGAGCTGATTAATCTTCCCCTGTGAATGACCTTCCGTACACCACCACAAGGCTGACGGACAGAAGATCCAGAGCAATGAGGTGCTATAAAATGAACTAATCAGGCAAACAGAATAGAACTTTGATTTCTAAATAAATGGAAACTCTGATAGCAAAAGAAGTCACTTCCAACTTTATTTGTGGGGAAAAAAAATAGTTCTGGTTCCATGAGGTTTTCTGCCTTTTTTGTTTTTGTTTGATTTTGATATTATTCATGATACACGATTCCTGCTTCCTATAGATCAGCAGTAGTAACTAGTATTTCAGCAACGTGCCCTGTGTCTATATGGCCACCAATGTAGCCATAAAGCTCTCCCTGTAGTAGCCTGAAGGACCAAGACTTAAAAACCATGAGCCTACTTGTTGTGTAACAAGCACAAGATTAATATTTATGTGCAGAACCTGAACAAAATCCACTTTCCGCATTTGGCAAGACTTAAAGACTTAAGACACCATTTGCCAAGAGGGGCATCTGGATGATTTGTTTCTGGAGAACACAAGCTACATATAGGTAATAATTCATAAACCTTACGGTTTCAGAAATAATCTATCACAGCTCTGATCCTTCAAGCACTTATTATTAAAGCTACTCAGATACATAAGTGTTTATTGACTTTGTGTGTTGACATGTGAACTGACATGAACTTAAAACATAGCTTTTAAACACCCAGTCCCTTTCTGCGCTGCATACGGTTTCCTGAGCAGCAGAGGAGGAAAAGGGAATAGATTTAGACAAGATTAGAGCAGCTACTTGCAAATTTATGCGCAGAAAACTTATTTTAATTCTGATACAGATTTGGAAAGCTTAGTGGCAGCATTTACGTACCGTGGTCAGTAAACAGATACAATAGCTGGCACCCATCACCCATGCCAAAGCACTACAGAGACGGGCGGTGCTAAGGAAGGGAAAGCAACTGCTTCTCCCTTCAGCTAGCAGAAGGTAGAAGAATATTTCATATATCATATACCTCTGGGAAACACATGGCACGTAAAGAAGCCCTGAAAAAAGACCATACTCAGAACATGCTAGAAGTCTCCAAAATATCCTCTTCCTTAGCGAGCGTGGCACTTTGTAACTCTGGCTTTGTTTTCTTCATCCAACATAACGTGCCCACAGTGATGTCCACGCTGGGACACACCTAGTTGTCCTTTAGTTCTGACAGGGAAGCGCAAGAAACTGTGGGAAGAAACAAAGTTTGGATTGTCTCATGGAGTAAAAATATATACCGCGTATTTCAATAGAATTATGACATTTCATCTTCAAATGCTGTATTCTAAATTATTTCTTCGAATAATACAAAAATGAATTATCCCACCTCTAGGCTCAGACAGCAGTCTTCTCCAATTGCTGGCATCAAACATGCACCAATAATGCAAATCCCTCCATCCCACCTCAACTCCGGCCAGGCCTTCCCACTTACGGGTAAGAGTTTCCCTTCTCCTCAGTGAAGGTGAACTCTCTCTCTCTCAAGCAACCAGAGCCTTCCCAAGATCTCCCTTTCTGGCTTTTCTTTAAAGGGCTGTCACAGGAGAGGATTAGGTACCAGTTATTAACCCGTTCCCAACCCACGTGGAAGTTTGCACATTTCATAATGTCTGTCCTTTTTCTCTAAAAATGAGAAATTCCACCACAGAAAGAACCACTAAGTATAAATCCGTAAAACCCCCTTTGCGAGTAGAGCTACCAGTCCTTCTGAACAGGGACTGGGGAAAATGAGGAAAGAAATAAAATAAAACTCCCTTTCAAGATGAAAAGCCACTAAGATCTGGAAAAAGCCACTAAGATCTGGATCTAGTAACCGGCTCTGTCAAGATGGAAGAATCAAACCTCATGTAATTAATTACAGGGAAGGATTCCCTGTCTCTTACTTTATTGGTTTAGACGATATGAAAAACGAAACACTAGTCATGCCCCGGGAAAGTCGTGAGCTTGCACAGCTCCACCCCGCTTTCTTGACAGAAAAGGGACAAAGGGGAAACCATCTTAAAACCAAACCCTCTTCTGCGTATGAAGACACTCTGGTTAGCCTCCAGACCCATACACCTCTACAGGCGTTTTTTGTTCCCCCATAAAACACACAGCTAGTTGTTTTCCACTTGCTAGCTCCCCTTCCCGCATCTGAAAAGGTCCCATAGGCTGCCAGGGGCCTTGTGCTCTGCAATGAAGGGATCCGATTCCTTTATCAAATGTAAACGTTTCCTTTTATTTCCATCTCACGAAACACACGTACAACAGTACAAGTGCCTTAACCAAAACCCTTCTTCTATCCTTTTTAAAAGGCAGCAGGTTATTTTCTTGTAGTGTTATTTGGATGACAGGGAAGGAAAGAGACGGGAGACTACCTCCAAACATTATCTCAGAAGCCATTAAATCAGGCACCTGAAATTTTACTGAAAAAAACAATTCAAGCTCAAACTGAAATTATGACATATTCAAAGCGAACACAGTACTCACAGAACCTATACAGCAGAAAAGAAAAAGTCTGTCTATCTTCCACTGCAAGAGCCAGCAAAATTACAAGCTGCTTAGCCAACGATCAGCTCTCATACTAAACTGCTTACGTGAGGGCTTGCGAGTCTGAGGCCGTAAGCAGCCACAAGCCTTTGATCAGTGGGTCCTCCAGGAGCCCCCGCGCACACCGACACGATCTGCAAGCGCAGGGGATGACACTGAGGCTTTTCACTCCTGCAGACGAAGCACCGAGCAGACAACAGCACTCAGAGCTTTGAGCGGTGACCAGTTTGAAGCAGCACCTTAGGGCTGCAGGCCGGCATGGTCTCACCGCCCCGTTACTCAGTTTGCAAAGCTGTGAGCAGACTGGAGCTACAGACGGACGGACGGACGCTCGACTGTTATGCTGCATACGACACTGTGTTATTGGCAGATGACACCGTGTTATTAGTAATATTGAAACACGAGTGCCAGGCCTGTAATTCTCCCTCACTGCGCAGTCACCTCCAGCAGTCGAACAACCGGGCCGGAGCGCTGGGAGCAGGGCTGGCACCGCGGCGGCAGCGGCCGCGCAGGCGGGAAGGGCTCGGGCCTGGGGGCAGCGCGAAGCTCAGGGAGGCCGGGGTGGCCGGCGCGGGCGCGAGCTCGGGGCCGGGGCCGGGGCCAGGAGGGGCGGCAGGGAGGACGGCTGCTTTCTCCGGGAAGCACACCCGCCGCGCGAGACGGCGCCAGACCCGGCGCGAGCCGCCCCCGCCCGGAAGAGCGAGACCCGCGCCACCATCGGCCCGACGCCGCCGCCGCGCTGCCGCCCCCCCCCCCCCCGCCGCCGCCGCCGCCGCCGCCGCCGCCGCCGCCGCCGCCGCTGCAGCAGCGCCCGCCCGGGCCCGCGGCCGGCCTCTCCCGCCGCTCGCCTCTGCCAGGCGCCCGGCAGCGCCATCGCCGCGGGCCGCGGGCCCAGGCGACGACACCGTCCTCAGGGAAGGCCCCCTCCCCCGCGGGCAGCGGCAGCGGCCCCGGCCGCCTCTGCCCCCCGGGGCTCGCCGCGGGTCCGCCCGCCGCCCCGCCGGGGCCCTGGGCCCGCTTCCCGCCCGCCCCGGGGCGGGGTCCGCAGCTCCCTCCCCGCCCCGCGCCGCTTTACGACAGCCGGTAGCGGCTTTGCGGCCGGGTCGGGTGCCGTACGGCGAGCCGGGGCCTTGCGCCAGCTCGGCTCGGCGGTCGCCAGTGCGCGGGGCCGGGGCCGGGGCCGGGGCCGGGCGGCCATGGTGAGTGCGGGCGATGGCCGCAGGAGCCGGGGGGCGCTTGTGCTTGGGCCGGCGGCTCCCCAGCCCTCCCCGGGCCGGGGGCGCGGCTCGTCCTTGGCGCGGCCCGGCCGCGGCGCCGAGGGGCGCGGGGCGGGCGCTGCCCTGCACAGGCCGCGGCGGGGGCCCTGGCTCCTGCCTCGGCCCCGCCGCCTGCGGGTGAGAGCGGGGCCCCGGGCGGCCGGCGCCGCGGGCCGGGCTTCCCCCGCCGCCCGCAGCGGGGGGCTGCCGCCGCTCGGCCCCGCCCGGGCCGGGCCCCGCGGGCGCTGGGGCGGCGCGGCCCAGCTCGCTCGCACTACGAGCGCCTTTCCCCCGGCGCGGTGCTGTCGGCCCCTGCGCCAGCCCGGCCCGCCGTTGAGGTTGCCGGTGGGCTTTTTTTTTTCTTCGCCTTTGGTAAACAGGTACTTGTATGTCTTCCCTGTGCAGGCCAGCACGATGGTGGCGGTTGGGCTGACCATAGCGGCAGCGGGATTTGCAGGTTCGTGGATGGTGGGAGGCCACTGAGGTACTTGTCGTGGCCCGTTTCAGTGCTGGTGGTTTAATAGCCGATACAGGAGACGCTTTGGGGAGAGCCTGTATTGAGAAACGTGGCTGTAATTAAACACAAAATCGAAGCCCTTAACTTTTTTGTGCCCCCCAAAAGTTTGTTCCACTTTCTAATCCACAAGTGACCAGTTGCACTGAATTGCTAAATCTTCATGAAACTTTATACTTAGCCTTGTTCAACGCTGATTTCTTTAAGGCCGCTATGCGCTAAAAGCTATGAAGCAAATGGAGCCCCAAGTAAAACAAGCACTTCAGAATCTACCAAAACCTGTAAGTTTTTGCTTTATCAGTAGCATCTTCTTATTTAAAAGTTTACTTGGTGAAACAACTACAGACTGTTGTCTCTGTATAGCATTGCCGTATTTTCTTCTAATACTGAGCATAACTTTGCCAGTAATAACAGAATTAACCCCAGTGATTCTGGTGGTGGTTGACTAGTAGAGAACTTGTTTTGGCACGTTTAAGTACTCGCGTAAATAACGATACGCTACTTCAACTGCATTTCTTATTGCAAGCGCAAAAGGAGCTTTGCAGTATTCTTACAGACTGAAAGCTCAGCAGCTACTAAAGCAATAGTGAGCTGTTTTAACTGATAAAGTTAAACTTAAAAATCAGTGGGTTTTTAACATGTTTTCTCTTTCAGGCCTTCAGTGGTTATTACAGAGGTGGATTTGAGCCCAAGATGACTAAACGAGAAGCAGCCTTAATACTAGGAGTGAGGTAAAAGGAAACTTATTAGACATGAAAGGTAAAACGGAGGCTACGGTGTTACCTAGTTGCTGGCCTGGGTTGAAAAGGACATAATTCTCAGTGCTAAAGACTGTCCTATGCCCAGCTTCTCCTGGGAATGTCACTGCCACGTCAGGGAGCATGAAGCAGCCTTCCAGGATTTTCTGTACTTATTTGGGACTCTCTGCTGCTGCATGTTAGCTTGCTTAAAGCGAACTCTAGCTGGACTTCCCTACATCTGCAAATCCCTGGCACATTCAAAAGCCACGTACAGGGCCAGGGAAATGCACCGTTTTCAACAGCTTTGGGGTTTACTCGGTGCGGGGAACACAGCTGTGCTGCTTGCTTGTGGTTCCTTTGCTGCTGGTGAATGTCAGGTAGACGCAGTATGAAGGTGCTGCAAACCCAGTTCTTGCACGTGGACTAAATTCATCACTTATTCTAGAACATCCGAGATATATGGTAACTATCCCTGCCAAAACTTACAGAGACTTAAGACCAAATACACAAATGTATCTAATAAGATACGGAATAGGAACCAGTTCTGTTTGAAGGCAGCTTCCAACTGTGAAGTTTGCATACAAACAGTTTGTTGGTTGGTTGTTTTTTTTAAATCAATCAAGAGCAAATTTTCTTTCATTTCTCTGCCTCCAGCCTTTAGGGAGTTGTGCCAGTAAAAATGTTACAACGTAGTTATATTTGTTTTCAACCATGTGCATGTCCCCCACCATATTAGAGTGCCATAGCCTGTCTTCTTCAGCATACAGTCTTTTGGAAAACCTTAGAAACCCTCTCCAGGGCTTACACGCTACACATCAGTAACAGGAAAAGAAAAACATACGTGTAAGCCGGAGAGTTTATGGATAAGACAGAGCGCTTGCTTGCTCTAAGACATCTTTTAAAGATCTGGGGGATTTGGGGAGGCTCCCTTAAGTCAGTTTTTCTCTCTCTTTTAAAGCCCTACAGCCAACAGAAGTAAAATTCGAGAAGCCCATAGACGGATCATGCTTCTGAATCATCCAGATAAAGGTTAAGTAAATTAAGTCACACTGACTAATTAATACATGTTTCTAACACGGATTAATAGAAGTGCGTAGGGGGGAAGTGACTGACATATGACTACCTCAGCTACTGAAAAAAACGCAGAAAACGCCGAGTGAAAACAAATTTTAGGGTGCCTTAATCCTTATGGTTTTGGAGCATATTTTTGCGTTTGAATGCTCTAAAGCAAGCGGACAGATTCAGCCGGTCAGCTTGTTACTTGCTCTGTCTTCTGCCCATATGATTTGTTAAAGTGAGACTTAAAATCGCCGTAATTTGAGATGAAAGACCAGGGTCTATTGGTGCGCGTTATGTACCACGTGAGCGCGAGTTCATTTGAGTGCACTGGGAATTCACCACGAGTGGTGGGTATTGAGCCTTCTGCTTCTGTTGGAGACGCTGAACTGCGCAGTGTTTCTGTCTGTGGTACGCGGAAGGCTCAGAATCTAGTTATGCGGAAGGTTCATAACCCGAGGTGCATCTGTACCTGTTCTAAATACTGTTTACTTCAGTGAGTCGGAATCAGGTGTTAGTGCTTGGCATTTAACTTTTTAATCCTCACTTAAAAGGTAAAACGGCTTCCTGTAAAGTGACTGTTGAACTTCATTACTTTTATGCACCAAAATCCAAAATAATCCTTGGGATACGCCTTTGCCTTTTGTAGATAGTATCTAGCAGAAGTTAACATCAGAATTAACCTTATTGAATGCATCCAGAACCTGAAAGACTGCTAGGAGCATTTCACATGTTTTACGTGACCTAAATAAACTAAGCTGCACGTAAATAGAGTGATTCTAATGCTAGTGAATGGCATACACGCTACAGACCTTTGCACCTCACCGTCAGTTACAATTGCAGTGCATTTGCATTGTGGATTCTGTTTTGCGTACCTTCGCAAGTCACTTGTAGGTCATGTTTAAAAACTGCACTAGGCCGTTGGTACAGCAGCAGTTCATGTGCTGGCCTTGAGCTGGGGGGGAGTTTATCTGCAGACTTGTTAGTTTAACGCTTCTGTATTCACAACAAACTTCATGCTAAGTCATTAGTGACCAATTCATTTATGACTGATAAAACTGGAGAAACAAACCCCGCTCCAATAAACGAAAAGGAACCCAAGAGGAATGAGCTGTCGGCACACTTAGCCCCTGCAGCGACTGTATGCGTAAGCTTGTATGGCTTCAGTCATACTGCAGTTCGTTCTCTGAGTGACTTCCAGACCATACCCTCACTTCTTTCCTGTGTACTGTGGCGTTATTAACAACACAAAGTTTTTCATCTGACTTCTTTCATCTGACGTGACATGAGGTTATTTTTCTTCTAGGTGGCTCTCCGTATGTAGCAGCCAAAATCAATGAAGCTAAAGATTTGCTGGAAGACCAAGCTAAAAAATGACTGAGAGAGAAAATCAGAGGGTTTGTCCATGCAAATGATTATTTTTGGTAACTGGCTTAAGGGAAGTTCTAATGTCAGTCTTTGACCCAATATGAATGAAGCTGGAAATACAAATCCAGGGAGGTCCTTCCTTCCCCACTCACTTCTTAGTCACTTTTTGGGAAAACGTGTGAGGGAGTGAGGTTTGACGTTTTTTTCATAGCTGTTGTTTATTAAGCAGCAAAATCTGCCACTCAAATATTTTCAGTGTAAAAGAGTAATAACTGGGTTTGGCCAATGCATGTTACCAGATACAGGTAGACTTATGTGCTGCTACCTAATTTCTGTTAAACTAGCGATGTTTAAAGTTCATGCTGCTGCTCTTTCGTATGCCAAAGTTAGCGTGAGGGACTGGGTTGGGGAGGGCGTGGAAAAAATCAGGAGGATTTATTTGAGGGGAAGAATTGGGACAGATGTGTGGTTGTCTCTGACTGAAGAAATAAAGTATAGGAAATAACGTACTCCGTTGTCCTTGCCTTGTGAAAAACAAGGTTGGCTGAGCTTCTTGAGTGTTACCGATGGGTCTGGAATGTCCCAGGTTTTTTTAGTAACTTCCAGTTTTTAATGGATTTTATAGCATTTAATAAATTTGCCATTTGTAATGCAAGTACTGTAATTTTAGACATTATCTTACACTACAAAGTTAGAATTCACGTAATGAGGTTTGCATTAATAGCAGTTAGGAAAGGGGAACTCTTTACGTGAGCCATTGAGGACACCTGAGCTGGAGCGGTCAGGCTGCCCGGAGCCCCACAGCAGATGTCTCTGTAAGTATCGGCATTGGGGCCCGAGAGCTGTGTCGGGCTCCAAGACTCGTGCCAGTCTCTCCGCAGCTACGGTAAAACCACATGTGACAGTTAGCACTCACCTGTTCATAAATACAATGGGTATCAGAGCTTTCATGCCTCCAGGACTAACCAGCCTCTACTTCAGAGCAGTGCAAGTCATCTTGCGTCCTCTGCGTGAACGATGGCTGCTACGTAGCTGCATTTCTGTAAGGAGTTATAGGCCAGAACAACAGTTAAGGAAGAGAGGATCAAATCAGTAACAGGAGTAGGAACTGGAACACGTTCAGAACCTATGCAGAGAGAGGGATAACTTCGCTTTACTACAGATTTTAAAGTGGGGTGAAAAACCAGCTGGAACACTGGTCCAGCGTACGCGTATTTCAAGCCATAGGCAGAACGTTACTGTACTTGTTTTTCTCTGCCAAATAATACCCGCTTTTTAAACATAGCTTTTTTTTTTTCCCTTCCCTGTTTTTTAAATGTTCTCCACTCTTGTGGCTGCCTTAGCAGCCGAGATGCTTGTGCATGCTGCAGCTGTGACAACTTAACTGCTTGTTCTCCAGGAGGGAACACTGTCGATGAGTGTCAGCACTTAAGGCGAGGGGCAGTTTTTAATATGACTTAAGTGAAAGACATGCCCCAACCTAGCTGGTACAGCTCTTCTCTAGCTGTATCAGGTACAGCAGCTGGAGTCCCAGGCGGTGCAGAATACTTGGGCTTGTCCTCACTCACTTCTGAGGAAATCAGGTAAGGCAGAATTTTTTTCTTTCAAGTCAGCACAACTGCAGTATTACCCCTTTGCTCTGACTTCTCACGTCATCTTCCTACCCGCGTTTTCCCACACCTGTGTTTTCTGCTTCCTTGCTCTGACACCTGAAAAGATGGGTTAGTGTGTCACGCTGCCGAGTTCTCAATTAGAAGCTACATCTGCATTAATCCCTATATATGTTAGTCAGTTAGGTGATTCTCAAAGAAGTCTGTTTTTTTTAGACTTGTTAACGGATGTTTTACATCATCCCCTTAAAGAACGGAAGATTAGCATGTTAGAAAACTCTTAGAAAAGAGTTAAAGGTTCAAGCTGCCTTGCAAGTAAGTTTCAATGGTTAGTGTTAACAGCTTGAAAACCTTAAAGTCAATAGTAATTTAAATTTGATAGAAACAGTCAACAGATGGAAGATCAAAGTTTATTTTTTTTTTTTACTACCAGCATACAAAAAAAACATATTGCACATCAAACAACCAAAACAAAAATAAAAATACTCTACTAAGGACTAACATATGTAGTTTATACAGAATAAACTTTCTGGAAATTGATCTCTTCAGTAGTTCAGGTTATGTCTTAATGGACATGACTAATTCAGCTTAGTGTTAACTAAAGCTATGTTTGATTTTTAAATACTGTACAGTTTAATAAATAAACCAAACAAAGCCTCAATGTAGAACAGTCACTGCCAATGTCACCCAGTATCCCTGCAGATTATGAGAATTTAACAAATGTATTCCAGTGGTCTGCAGATTTTTCCTCTACATACAGCATTTAAAAAACATGTATTAAAACAGACCAGTTTCCAGACTAAACTAATGGAGAAATTACATTTCAGTGCAAAATATTTTAGACTGCATTTCTTTCTAGTATTCCTCAGGTGAAGAAGTGGTTGCATATTATTAAAAATGTAACAAAAGCAGCTAATGCTTTCATAAAGAGTATTATGTTAGGGATCCCCCTCACATCTTTGCCATATTTTGAAAACAAAATAACATTTCCTATAGCCAGCAATTTTGTTTATTTAAATGTTACATATACTATCTCAAGGCACATCTGATGATATATTTATAACACAGTAGGTGTCAAAGTATGTTTAACATATGATTTCTTCAGGATCCCTCCCCTTTCTGTATTCCAAAATGGAGGAACTGAAAGTGCGGTGTCAAGACTGGCGATCCATATTCTATCTTTGGCAAGCTTATACAAGCACTATTTTAAATGTAATGTAGAAGAACTGTAAACTAGGAACTTCAGTTTATGAAACACCATTCAGCACTGCTTCTTCCTGATTATTTCCATCCTCTTGAACAGTGACTTTCTTTTCATCAGGACTGTGCTGTACTTTAGAAGGCTCATCCCCAGAAGTTGTAGCAGGACCATTCACTGCCTTTTCGGAAGGGCAGTTTTCATCAATCGCATCTTTTGCCTTGCAAAAAGAAAACGAGGAAAATATTAAAAATCCCGTAAAAGCATACAGAGCGTAATCCAAATTTCTCTCTGGCTCACACAGCAGCTTTGCAATAGGAAAGGCCTCTTGGCTGCCTGCGCCAGTATCCTGTCTGTCGCAGCATCCTGCTACTTGCCTTGTCCCCGCTGGGGTACTTCCCTGTCAGGCGCTGCTGAGGGAATCGTGTCAAGGTAACCTTGGGATGGCATGCCCAGAATGTTTTACTTCACCATTTCAATTTTTCTAAGCCAATGAAGAAGTTGACTGAAAAGCTGAGTTTTACACCCCTCTCAAAGTCTACAGTAAGATTAGATTTTGTCAGTCATATAGCAGTGGATCTTTCTTATTTTGCTAAACTCAGACCTAACTTGTAGCAGTAAGTTCAATGTTACTTTAGAAGTAAAGGATTTCTGCTTTATTCAGTTCTGAATATTCTTTTTTTAAGATATGTAATGCTACTCTGATCCTTTAAGGAGAACAGATCTCAAATCTACAATCTTTGTAACATTAGTTCTTCTAAAATAATTTCTTTGTACAAGTCACTAAACACGCTACCTAGTATCCTCTCTTTATAAAGAGTTTTAAGGATTAGTTCTCAAGACTCATCCATGGATAGTTTTCATGCTACATTAGAAAGCGTAATGTTTTGAAATGCGTAAGGACTTAATTTGAACATTACACTTGGTGACTAAAGTCTGCAATGACAGTCTACAAGTCGATGCCAGTTCTGTTTACTCTGGGCCATTTTTCCTTTTAATAATTTATTCTTGAACTCAAATGCATTTGTAGTCAAATAAGAGCAATCCAAATGAAGCACCCCTTTACTGTTCTGCTGCAAGGGAAGAGGAAAAAAAACAAACCCATACATTAAAAAAAAATCTTACCGTTTCTTTCTTGGTTTTTGCTAGTGTCTCCTTTGGAGGGTTTCTCTGTCTACTTTGAGATTCAGCTCGTGATATATAATCAGCTACTGTTACTGTTCAAGGAAAAAAATTACAAGTGATGCTCACATCAGAAGTCTAACTTAGCATTAAGCTTCATATGTCTTTTCTGTACAAGTTATGCTATAACTGGGAGACATCTTACAAAAGGCCTTCACACTTACAGGTATCAACTACATAGCAAGGATCAATTTGTGTTATATACAGTTTTCACTAAAATTGGTTGTAACGTGACGATCTAAGGTGGAATCTTAATGTTAAAATAGTAATTTTGGTCCAATTGTACATTTTATTGGAAAATAAGGGCTTTCTTTACTGGGTTTGAAGAGACCAGACTGCAGGCTCTTTAAAGTACAGACTATGTCACCGGGGTTTTACTATCTTGAGTAGTGAAGAATTTCACACTAATGAAATGAAGTTATGTTAAAATATGAAAAGAATTGGGGGAGGTTCAGAGTACGGTATCACTTACGATAAAGCAGCATTCAAATCTCTTACTTCATGAAGCAATTGGCAAGAGAGCTCACCCTCCTCCTGGTATTCAAAATGCAATCCACACAGTTAACTCGGGCGGGCGGATTAATTGTGGTGTGTGTACAGACACTTGAAGCGGCTCTGTATGAGCGAGCCCGTGCTCAAAAGCAGGACAGCCATGTTTGCGCTACCACAGCTACACTTACTGGATGCCGGCCAGGGGTTTTCTGACCTCTTTTCTTCTTACCACCTCAGCACATGTTCTTGTAGCCTGGTTTTGTCTTATCCCGCCCTCTTGTAACCACACCAATTAAGAGGAGTCAGTTCTATCTTTAGAATACACAGTACTACAAATTTAAATATACACTGGTGTCTTTGATGAGCTAAAGCCCGTTAGAGTTGGCAAGCATTTTCTACTGAACAGTACAGTCCATTATATTTAGTATATCGTGCATTCAGGTGAACTATTTTTCTGGATTTAGGAATGATTGTGCATGAAACCTACATCAGAATAGGAAGCACAGCACATGAATTTTTGGTTACAGTAACTGGACTTCTTACAGCTGGGTCCTTGCATAACTGTCAAGAGCAAGTGAGTTTCTGCACAAGGAGAATTATTTCTTTAAACTGAGGTTCCGCACCCAGCTCCTCTAATGTGAAGATGAAGCATGTTTTAGGCACGCAATGTAGGACACCGATTCTCAGTATTCATGTATGTAGTAGGAACCCAAACCGTATAGCGACATAACTCAAATAATACGACTAAATGGCTGAAGCACATTGTTAGCATTTGGGGAGGGGAAGTTGTTCTGATTTCACTCACTATACACTTAGTAAGTATTTATGGAGAGATTAAGTTATTAGAGCATTTTTCACAAAGACAGTATAACTAACTACCACTGCTCTTACTGTTGTATTTAAAAGTATTTATTATGCAAACTGAAAATAGTATCTTGAACAAAGACATCAACAGGAAAAGACTGAGAAATCGTGTTTGGGAAGTTTTTTTTTCTTCTTAGACTACTTCAGATTTGAAAGAAAAATATCATGACTAACATCTCTCTGTGTTGCTGGCTGAAATTAGTTTCTTAGAAGTAAAAGCTGAAATCCATTTTTACTTTTTCGGCCCCTTTATAAACACCAATCGCTGTTACAAAACTAGGATGTTGAAAAGTAATGGGTTACTTTGGGTTTGGTTGTTTGGTTTTTGTTTTGTTTTTTACAGGGGGGAGGTGTTTGGTTTTTTTCCTTCCCCCACATTTCAGTTAGTGTAATGCAACAACTTTTTTCTTAATCAAATGCTGTATGAGCACCACAGATATAAGGAAGACAAATATGGGTGAAATTTTGAACCTGTCAATCTAGAAGACCTTCTGTTACTACCTTATGCCACGTATGTACAAGCGTTTTCTAAGTAGGGCATTATCTAGAAAATTGGCTAGTTCACCTTTAACATTTCAAGTGTTAGTACACACAAAAGAAATGCAACAAGCCACAACAACAAAAAATTGGAAACATGCAATTTCATTTAAATTCCTCCTCCTTCCCACCCTCAATTTGCAGATGCCTTACAAATATTCACAAAAGCCGAGGACTGATAGAAGCGGTTTGAGAGAGGCAGGGGACTGGCAGAGCCCATGTGAGTTCCCCCGCAGCGCTCTGCCAGGGCACCCGCATCCTGCCATCCCAACTCTTGGCTTCTCAGCCAGTGCTGAAAAGGTTGTGTCACATTCGGTGCAAGCGCACAGACGCAAGTGAGTGCAGGTCACGGACCTTCAACGCTTGTCTTGATCCTGGACCACTGAAGTCAACAGCGGTTTGGCTATTGCCTTCAATGAGAACTGATCAGAAGCGCAACTCGTATGGCCGAGCAGAAAGTTAGACATTATGAATTAGTTTCATTAGACAGATTAAGAACTTATAAAAGTTCTCCTAGTAGAAGAAATGTCTTTCATCTTTATCTAGTAGTCTTATTAGTTATTGAGTAACCTTTTTATATTATGCAGCTATATGTAAAACAGCAGACACAACATTCTCTCATGCTTTTGACCTGAGATTACCCACAGCTCCACTCGAATTACCTGGCTGTCTATCTTCTGCCTGACCCCTGAAGCGACGCCTGCGGCTACGATTGCGTCGCTGGGGTTTTTTGTCACTATCATCTGCAATTGCAAAGTTTACCATGAACTATTTCTGATGATAAAATAAATAAATTCTTCAGCAGTTTCAGCATGGGGCATTTAAAATTGCTTCTGTTAAAGAGACAGGCTAAATAAGACAGGCTGAAAGAAAAACATAATTTTATACTGAAAGCATACACAATAATGCAAAAGCTACATTTTACTTTTTTTTTTTGCTCTTGGCTCATTAAAACATTCAGGCATATGCTTAATGACCTCAGATTTCATTTATTAAATAAGTAACCATATGTCAAATTTTAGCCACATAACCCATGAAAGAAGAGGTTTTTTCCCTACGTTATTAAGCAACAGCTTATATTCTTGTCCCAGTGGTTATCAAGAGAATTTACTGAGGGAAAAGTACTTAAGCAGAAGCCGAGTAGAGACAAATTAACAGCTACTTAAGTAGTTTCCCTACACTGAGACTGAGGTTACCGAGGAGAAAACAGAATGCTGATCCAGCAGCACTGTTTCTGTGAAAACAGCAGTACTAATGCGAAACAACAAGTTCGTCTTTGGTGTCTCCGTCAGACAGTTTTTACAAAAGAGGCATATGAAAATACTAGTGGAGCTCAGTAAACAGGAGATTTCATGGCAGAGCCATGGAGGAAGTCTTTCTTTAATCAGACAGCAACCTTTAACAGAACAACGATTCGTCACTAACAAAAATGAACAAGTGTTTCACTACACTTACATGGACAACACATTTTTTTCTTAGCTTGTTCTGGGACTATCATCCCACTGTTTACATACCTAAACCATTCTCATTAACAGAAGCTGTATCAGACTCTGTCATTCCATCCATAAGAACGGCATCTTCGTCGGTCCTTCGCCGGCGTGACCTCCTGCGACGGTTACTACTGTGGTGAGATTCACTAGCATCGGTATCCACAGTCTGGTCTGACTCTGTGTTATCCAGCAAGCTGTAGGGGTTGCTGTCCGGATCTTTAAGCACTAAACAAACAAAAAATTTCCATCTAAGATACTGTGGTTATATATAATTTAATTTTCAGGCTGACTTACATCTGTGTTTGGAAGTTCCAAAATACAAAGCAGCCTTACGAAAAGGCAGAGTACACAGAACCACAGTATTTCTCATTTCATACTGGTTCCCCTCTGACTCTACTCCAACAGTCAGTATTCTGAGGCACCACAACAGGCACTTGTATTATTGCATCACAAAGATTTCCAAGGTGACATTTAAAGAACTTCTGCTCAAAACCGCTAAATGTGTAAAATACACCGTTCACTTCATAGCAGCGTGGTACTTGTGACACTATTGAAATGCTATGAATTAGCAGAGTCAAATTCTGATAAAACTTCAGACAACTTCCATTCTATGATCTCTTCTCTCATTCTGTGTCTAAACACAAGCTCAACTCAGACGGCAGTCATAGGTGGCATGCCAAAGATTTATAAACTTGGATAATATCATTATTATGCGTGTGTGGTAGAGGAAGGAAATGAAGATCATCATGAGCAGAAGATAAATGAATAAAAATCTAACAACATAGTGTATGACAAGAAACTATCACACAACTCTACTGAAAATCCCAGTGTATTAAGATGTAAACGTAAACATGGAGTATTTTAAAATAGGAAGAGGTTATACAGGAAATTGCCAGGAACAAAACCTAAATTCAAAGTACACTTGAAACACAGTACCAGAGCTAATGGATGACTTGCCACCACGAGGTCCACCACGCCCACGACCTCCAGATACACTACGTCCTCGTCCTCCGGGACGTCGTCTATTGTCACGTTGATGTCTGCTTTCTCTGTCATCTTCTCCTGCCAAGGACCAGTCACTAAGTTCATCTTTCCTCTCAGATTCTGTTTCAGAGGGATTAGAGAGCTCAGAGTTTGTACCTTGTACAAGAAGGAAAAGAAAATTGGAAATGAATGTGAAATTTGGGATTATATTCTGGTTTCAGATTCTCACAGAAGTCTTCCAACCAGCACAGCTGGTTATATATGTATGTATGTTATATATATAAATATATAAATTAAATTTATTAATATACACTTATAAAGTATAAACATGCATATATAATTTTATATTATACATATACTCATATATAAAAATATATGCACATATAAAATATAGACAGAGCATAAGTTACTTAGGCTTCTAAGATTCTCAACTTCAAGTTCATTTGCAATAACTTGAGAAATAAGGGCTCAAAGATTACCAAAACTGTAATTTATGTACACGGATAAACCAAGCATTAAACAGCATTTCCTCTCTTTGTGTATCCACTGCAGGCATTTGGTGCAGTTTCTAGGCAACTTCTCGGAAATTCCCAAGGACAACTTTATAGCTGATGGCTGTTGCTAAGCAACCTCTTCTGGCTGTTGTAATGCTGCCTGAACGATTTAACTGTTTGTATTAAATAGCATCCAGAATATCCCACCCTCTCTGAGCTAACCAAACCCACACGGCTTTTTACTACCTAAAAATTCAACACCTACTATTTATTTTAAACATCCAGGAACTCTCCCTACTAACCATGCTGGAAGAAAGAAATTTAGACCCATATGGTTCTAACATACAATCCATGCGGTTCTGGGGAGGGGGGAAGTTTTCCAAACAAAAGTCTGTGGGTATATAAACAAACGGAGCAACTTTCATTACCATTTAGTCAAACAATTCATTGGGAAATAGTATAAAAGGAAGTTACAAACATTAGCATTAGCATCAACCTGACCAACACGGCATGATCCTGGAAGCTACAGCCAGTGACAGGCCATAAAATCCAAAAGAAGAACTTGTCTGATTTTGTAACAGAAGTGAGCTACATGTAGATGATCAAGAATAATTTACTGTATTGAATAAATAGATTTTTTTTTTTTCCCCCCTGTTCACAGGAGCACCTATGTTTCTTTGTGAAATACATCTATATTCAAATGCACACTGTCTCCATTTGGGGAGCTGCTCCTGAATGAAAAGGGGATGTGCACACCTCTAGGGAACGGAAGAGCAGTTCCTTGTTAATTTAAAAATACATCAGAGTATCTCACTACATCTTAAGCAAATCCAGTTAGTTCCTGACCAAATTAAAAAAAAAAAAAAAAAAAACAAAAACAACACACACCACACAACATTTTGTGCTGTCTCCATTCTAAATTATTTTGCTTTACTTTTCAAAAATATGTTCATAAGATGGCCACGATCACAGACAAGCGTTTTTATTCCTCCTCAATCAAAACAGATAATGCTAATTACAGATTTTCTTTTTTGTTTTTCCCCTGTGTCTCCTGAAGAGTATCTGAGCTCTTTCTCTTTTCCAGCTTTATATGATATAACTGCTACTGTTGAAGGACAAGATCTTACCAGAGTTCAGTTTGCTTATTTTTTCAATTTAAAGCTTAACTTCAACAAGAATGTAATTCAAATTAGGTGTTTTCAGCTATGTAAAAAAATAAAATGGCAATTCTAAATTTTCAACCCGATCTTCACTCAACTACGCTGAACACAAAGAAATCTAGAGACAGTTATGGATTCACCGAGGACTCAACAGATGCTCAAGAAAACTCACCGTAACCAGATGTGTAATTGGGGCCCCTGCGGCCTCTCCCTCTTCCGCTGTAGGATCTGGAACCTTGCACTGAGGAGAGGGTGCTCTCGTCAGTTGTGTAACCCTTTTCTTTTTCAGGAACTCTAGCAGAAGAAGGTCTGAAACCCATACCAATCTGACGCAATTGTTCGTCAATCTGGAGCCTTTCCAGTCTTAGTTGTTCTACCTCCTACATAAAAGGAAATAAAAAAAATTGCTGATAAAGAAGTGTTCTTGCCCCTCACAAAATACCACCGTCCATCCAGTCATCTTAAAAACTAGCATTCCTGGAGGAGAGTTAACACCACCTTGAAGGTGACTGCAAATAATGGAATTCAACTATGAGTTCTGCAATCTCTAAAAGCTTTCTCTTAAATCACCATGCTGAAAGACTATTTTTAAGACTATTACCACCTTTCTTAACTACACTTCACCACACGTTTTCTAGTCAAATTTAAAAAAAGCATACTGACAAAGTAACACGATTCGAATTCATTAATTATTTCTGTTAAGTCAACACCACAACTCCATACAAAGCCAACTAATCTAAATGGATAATTGGTCTAATACTGCACAGTATTAGTGTGTTCCTGTTAGAAATTCCATCCTACCCCAACAGAACCTTAACCTCAGAACAACAGAACACTAACATAGACCAAAAAAATTGCGTATTACTTCTCGAATGCCACTTAAAACAGTGTTCTTTACAGTCCAATCCTTTCAACACCAATACTACTAAGTAACCATGATAATGTATTTAAAGGCCTACATAATACCTATGGGCAACGGGTGGGTTCAAGGCACCAAACCTTAAACCCCAAAATACAGAGGAACAGTTTATCAACTGCAAATCCCACTGAAGTTGTTGCTCAAAAATTCTGTTACTTCAACTAAAGTTTCCTCTCCAGATTCTTCTTCTGAAATACACTTACCTTTAGATATGCGATGTGGTATTCTAAAAGAACTTGGACATTTCCAATGCTTTCTTTAGTACCAACAAATACAAACGGTACCATTCCCTATAGAAATAAAATGTCAAATCTTATTTTCATGAAGAACATTATCATCAAAACAATGCTTTCTGTCTAAATCATAAAAAAAATATTTAAGCTAAACAAGCAAAGATAGTAACCGAATCTTGGGCTGCAAAGATGCCCTAGACAGAGCCCAGACTGGGGCTTACATGTTAAGGACTTCGGACTATCCAGCTTTCCCAACAACCCGTTCTGGCAGCTGAGGTAACGTGACATATAGTGTTTATATTACACCCCACACAACAAAACTGCTGCGTGGGTTTATCACAGTCGGCGTGTAGAACATCCATAGTTCACCAAGAAGTGTCCAGTGCTTGATTAAACCAACTTTACAAGATGAAGCACCTTTAGAAGATTTTCTTATATTCTCATATATTTGAAATATGTGAACACTATTAACACAACTCAATCCCAAATTCGTTATGCAGCTAAAGTACATATAGGAAAAAGATTAAAAAAAAAAAAAAGTCTTGCTTCACCAGCAAAAAACCTTTCTTGAATTGTTTCATATAAAATTTAGTGCAAGATGCCAGGCTGAAAAAAAACGTAAAAATGGCTCTTTCTATACCCACAGAAAAGTTATAAAACTGGCTTTGTTAAATATCCACAAGCACCTATTCTAGAAAACTACCCAAATCACAGACACCCTGTTTTTGTAACATGGACATCACCACCATTGCAGGTTGGCCACGGAAAAGGATGCATAGGCCAAAGGCTGTATTTATAGACTGCATAACAATGCAGGGATCAAACAGTGATCCCATTCGGGTGCCACAGGGTAGCAGTTTAACTCATTTGAGTCACGCCTCAGAAATTCTCACTTTCTGCATGTATTTTTCTACACATCCTTTGTTAAAACATTCAACGCAACTGGTTTTGAAAATAAAAACCTAATCATAGGAAAAAAGAATAAAGTACTTACATCTTCACGGGGCAGTTTATTTTCATTATCTCCTTCAATTCTCACCCTGACGACTCCAGACTTGTCTACAATCTCCTGAATCACTTTTCCATTTTTTCCAATAACTTTTCCTTCAGAGGGCAAGAATGGTTAATTTTGCACCCGTGTGCAAAGTATTTTAATGGGTTTCTTTATATTTTAAGTTATGTATACCATAATTGTAACAACCACCTGACGCTCCTTTACCATTCACTTTGTTTCAAAGTTTTCTCTTACGTCACACAGGTACAAAAAAAACCCAAAAGAGCCCACACTGTGCCAGAAGAAAGCGGTGAAAATTTCCAATATTAGACTCTCTCTCTCTGCATAGAATGACAAGTATTGATGAAGATCACCACTACACACAAGTTTCAAATAGAACCAGACTAAGATTAAAATTGCACAAAAGTTTTCCAAATGCCCATTTTAAATTTATTCAACCTCATTCAATCTTTCCTGACATTTTGACAGGCATATTCAATATACATTTGGTGGGAGCCTCTTAAGAAAAAAAAAAGTAGTAAAAAACTACATAATTGTTTTCTGAAAATTAATTCTGCCTTTACAACAACCATGAATACTGCCCATACTTCCCATATCACCTTTAAAATATTTATTTTGAAGTCATTTATGCAATCCAAACCAAAAGGTTCTTCATGTTTAAATCTCAAAAAAAAGTGGCCTCTTTGCTCCCTGACTAAAAGATTTTAGCTCTTCTTTAAACTAAAGTTATGCAGAAACACTTCTTCATCCCAGCTACAGATATCTGGCACTTAGAAACAGTTATGTTTGAATTATGAGTAAAGGAAGGTAGAACCTCTGGAAAACGTGTGTAACAGCCAAAAGTGTGTGACAGAATACTCCATAAAGAACATTCTTTACAGTAGGTATCAACATGATACAAAGTAAAGTGCAAAAAGCATTAAAAATTGTTTCCTTTCCTCAACAGTTCAAATAGCGCAGCAGGTTATTCTTGTACCTTTTTGTCTTAAAAACCCCATGCTACAGTTAATCATTCTGTATGCCTACAATTTCATTTTGCACAGTGATCTTGTTACTACTGCTAGAATAAACCACACTCATAGGGTTAAATGTTGGTTTTTTTTTTTTTTCTATGGATAATGGTTAGCCAGTATTTGGGAAAAAGTCCTCAGTCCCAAGGAGCTTCAGTAGCTGAAATGGGCAATTCAGTAGATGGCACTCTTCTCTCTTGGTACAGAAAGAAATGCATTGGGCATAGCGCGATATTTTCAATTTGAGTCATTAATGATCACTACACTTCTTTTAACTCGGGTGCCTTCATAAAGTGTAGCTAAATATATGTCTGCTTACGTATACGACCTCAGGTGATTTGGGCGAGATGTCTGCCTTTGTCATAAACTGGTATTGTAGTTGTTTAAAAGTAGCATTTTAAGTTCAATGCATCGCTATGACTAGTGCCGTGATTCCTATATGGGTATATTCCCATTAGGTAGAATGCTGTCCAAAACCCCCAAACACCTCAATTTATAAATATTAGATTTAGCAAAGTTCCTTGGTTCAACTAGGTTTACTGAATGAGATTACAGAAAAAAATGTGTTCCTGTACAAACTAACAATTCATTTGCGGAATGTTAAAACAAGCTTTAAGGTTTGGTAGATGAGAGAATCATCAAATCGCATCGGATATAACATTTGTAGAGGTTCTATTAAGAAAAAAAAAAAGGGCAACAAAACACTGCACCTTAACTTGCTCAAGTTATAAAACCTTAAAAATCTAATTTTTAGGAGTTTTCACATGAATTATTTAAATTATGTAGTCAATAATATGCAAGCTCTAAGCCCAAAACTATAGGAGGTTAAAGCACAGCTTTTAAATTCTGCTTTGGATAATCCAAACTGCTGTTGAATCAGGACCACTACCCGCACCCTGAACACCCCCTCCATGCCTGCATTGCCCGGGAGCTGGCGGTGCAGCGCGGGAAGCTGCCAGGCTGGGAGGACAAGCAGCAGGCCAAGAGGAGCACAACGAGGGAAACGGAAGAAGTACCCTGCAAAGGTGGACCGGGGCACCAGAGATTAACCCACCTTTAGGTAGCTTATGAGACGGCAGCTACCATACTGCGCGTTCACAAGCTTTGGGAAGCCACACCTTCATAAAACGGAAGCATGGAGAAAGGCCCACTTCTAGACTGGGGACGAGACTGACAAGCCCTGCTGATTTACACACCGGCTCGACCCACCCAACCACCACCTCTACCAAATCCGAACCCAGGAGGGAACAATAACAGGAGAATCGTCTTGCGTCATTCTCGCAACTCAACTCTAGTACTTCCGTATTAAATTTTGGAATTTAGTTTCAGCACTTCTAAGCAGTCAATTTAGCAAATCATTTTTTTACTAGAATCTGAACTTTAAATATTACCGTTAGGTTGTACAAGTCTGTAATCAAACCATTTTAAGTGTTAAAATCCCAGCAAAGTATTATTCAACAATAATATATGTAATTTCTTAGTAATTCCCTGACGCATATAGTTTTAAAAGATTAATCACTTTCTACTTAAATGGAGAAATCAAATATCGTACTGGCATCTAAACCTTCTTTGCAGAGTCATGCTGATGACGCTCCCTTTCCCCCAAGTTTTCAAGTTTTAGCAGTAGTACATACCGACAAGATTTCTGGGAACTTGAATAAAATCCTCCACAAATTCCAAGTAACTTCTAGCCTTTTTTACTGCATCAGCAGTCTGGAAATGAATTAAAAAAAAAAGAAAAAAAAAAGGAGTTTAATTGTGAATACAGTATGTTAAAAATAAAACCTCGTAGCAACAGCTGCAAGTCTTCCAAACATCAAACCTATTTTCCAAGAGAGGAATAGAGACAAGATTAATCTAGTTTTGAACTAAACGTTAAAGATATAATTGAGTAAAATGCCCAGAAACAAAATTCAGTAGCAAAGCAAGTATGAGTAATGAAATAAAATAGCACGGAAAAAGTTGTTTTAAGACATTTTACAATATTATCTGCATCTTATCACGAGTAAACCCCAGACATAAAATATCTTACAGATATATCTTGAAGCAGTTTCTGGTAGACATTAATTGGGAAAAACAGCTAATTATATTCTTTTTCTCAAAAAAAAAAAAAAAAAAAAAAATCAAGAAAATTTTCAAATCTAGAATCCACTTAAAAAAAAATCAACATAATTATCACAAAGATTCTGCACTGAAGAGAAATACATTTGTAAAAGGTCTTACCAGCCTTCATAGAAACTTCAGCTTACAAGAGTAGTATGCTATAAAAACTTTGGACTATATATCTCACTTCACCTGATGTCGCAGTGAATGAGTAGTTACATGGCTATGATTAGATGGGCAAACCATAAAACTATAGTTTAACCTCTGCATTTTCCTCTAAACTAAGCATCCAGTTTTTCTCCACAGAAACTGTGCTACCATCAGTATTGTCAGCAATATAAATTTGATTTTGCAATTTTTAATGTCATTTTTAACATGTAATACGTTATTACATTTCCCAGAGGGCCACATGCGGAAAAAAACGGGGAACGAATGAGAAAATGAATTTGAGACTCATTTATCTCTTGACAGTATCTAAGGATTATGCCACCTGATAAAGGTAAGCCATTGCCAGGGATGAAGGGCAGTCTCTCCACAGAACTTTACAGGCTCACTGTAAGCAATGACTGGCTTTACAACCTTTTCCATAAGAAAAGTGTACTGATTTTCAGAACAGCCTAAATAAAACAGCCATTAGAAGTTCTCTCCTCTATGAAGTTTGTTCTCTTGCTCAGTATTCAAGAGAACGGAGAGAAGGCAATAAAATCAGTCACAGAACCTTTGCTGTAACAGAGAGATCCATTTTGCACCCAAGTCTTAATACCAAGTACTGTTTGCAAACGCACATTAAACCCTGGCGAATAAACGCTGCCGAAATGGCGAGCGGGCTCACGGGGCTGCCCGCCACGCCACCCGCTGTGCCGTCAGGAAAGGGACCCGCTGGGAACGGCTGGGAGGCTGCGGTCGGAGCACAGAGCTCTGCAGGAGAACCGGGCAGCGGTCGGGCCAATTCTCAGTGCTCTGGTGATTCTCAAAGGAGCAACAGCACTGCGGGCAGGTACAGGAGCGTACGGACGCAGCACACCAAGCCTGTTTGGAACTGGCTACAGGTAGGAAGTTTTCCGTTTTCTCCACAAAAAATTCTTCTGCTTCTGTCTCTCCTGTCTTAAGCTTGACAGGGAACTAAGCCTGACTAATGAGCACCTTCAGACAAACTCCCTCCTGCAACTGCAGGCAGACTACACTAGTGCAACCTGACCTCTACAGCCATCGCTCCAACGTGCGCCACACTAAGGGATCCGTCCTAATCCCATCACCTCTACGTTGTAAGTAACGTTACAGCCAAGGCACTCTCCTTCCAGAACGCTGGTTTCTGGCCACAGCTCATCTACCGTGTTTTCCAGGACACGACAGCGTCATTGGTTAGTGGGAAGAGCCCCTATAAATGCTCTCTTATAGCTTTATTATTAAATGACAAATTAATTGACAGTTAATTGAGGTTATGCAGATGCTGAAACAAGAAACAAAGCTTCCTATTAGCAACAGCAAAGGTGCAGAATTAAGGAAAAAGTATCAGCATCTAGTCAGTAATGACGGCTTTTGAGAGCACTTTCCATTTTACACCAATGCCTCAGCCCTTTTGTCTGTCATTTTTTAGGCAACACGTGAAATAAGAGTACCACCAACTCCTGCGTCTTTCAATCAAATCAGGGAAGTCCTAGAAGAACAAAAAACTTATAAACCTCTACTACTGGCAGAGGTCAAAATGACAGCAAGAGAAACAGGGGCGAATTGGATTTCCAGATAACGAAAGCAGCAATAAAGCGTGGAAAACAGATGAACAGCAAGTCGTCGGAGAGCAGAGGCAACGCTGCGTGCTCAAAGCAACTGCTAAAATGATACAAACTTCAACACACATTGGCAATTTTTCACCTCCAATGAACTCTACAAATAGGACACAACTAGCTGAAGCGTCCACCGCGTCCTGCCTCAGAGGTACGTTTAGCAATTCTTCCCACATGAAGATGAAGGAGCAGCGACCGCTTTCACGGAAGCGGAGTCAGGATGAGAGGAACAGCTGCCAGTAACCGGAGTTCCCCAGCGCACCCATACGCACACCTGCGCTTTGCCACAAGCGCTCAGGGTTTCTGTGCAAGCGCAACCTGCACGACTCATTCCCACCCCAATGTGAGACAGCATATAAAGCTGATTTGGGCCATGCAGTCTCACTTCCTTGCAGTCAATAATTCAGGAAAGAAAAATAAATTTCTCTCTCTCTAAAAATCAGCGTGCACATGGACTAAAGACATCAAACAATCCCAGTTACTAGTAACTACCTTTCTAACTTTGAATTGGGTTATTCCACGTAGTAGCCCATACAATCAAGACACGTCCAGGTCACCTGAAGAGTCTTTAATAGAAAGATCAAACGCAGAGTTTTTTTCTAAACTCAGCATTATACCTTTTGCAGCTTGATCGTTCTAAATGAGTGTGTCAAACAAGGACCGTATGGCCGCAGATTTTAGGGAAAAAGTTTCGTAACACAGTCACTGCCGTAGCTCTAGTGGCCACATGCTGGCGGAGCGCACTCCTGTTACAAATGGTGGATCTGTCTCAGGACTCTCACTCCAGTTTCTGAGACAAGGTTTCGAAAGTCCCTCCAAAGCCCCGGTAGCTCTTTTAGACCTTCCCTAATGGAAAAAACAAAGCTACCCCTGGGAATCATTTGAAAAGCCTTATCTCAGGCAGATAAAGACAAAGCCCTCCTAAGTCATGGCAGGGAACAATGCTTTTTCCATTGTGACACAAGTCTTTTTTCAAGAAATAAAATAAAAGGCATATTAGTCTCCTAGTTTAAATGGAACTGAGCTCATGAAAGCTCCAAAGGGAAAACGGGTTTTCTTGTTTTCTCCAGAGGAAAAACAAGAAGTAACAGTCTCCTGAAAAAGCTGGGATAGATAGGATCTTGCTATTCTTCTATCCAAAGGAACGGTTCTCATACAGTTAAGTATCTTAAAAAAATGGTATAATAGGGAAGAACCTCAAGTGTTAAGAATTGCACAAAAACTGAATGCAATTCAATTTTGCCAGTAATGAAGGTCTAAGAGAAGTTTTCCTGTTTCTGATAAGGCTCTCCCTCCTGAGGAAGCACAAGATTTCAAAAGTAGGGTTAGCCACTCACTGTCCAAGCTCTGAACTTCACCGTACTGTGGTCTCTGTAACAAGTATCACAAGCAGCAGCTCAGGCAGAAGGGGAAGGGCCTTGGAATCAAAGTGGTCTTAACCAGACAAGGAAAAAGCATGAATAGCATCCCATACAGTTTAGCTTCCTTCTAATCATATAGCTTTCCAATATTCTTTGAAATTTATCTCCTTGTTCCTCAAAGGTTCTGGCCCTGAACAACACTGAACTTTTATTTGTATGCAAAATGTTACCTATGGGAGACCCTCAGACCCTGACTACAATGTCAAGGACACGGGATCACTCCTCCCACACATCTCATAGCCTAAAGTTGTCTGCCCATGCATTCAGCCATTAGGGCCTGCCTGCTCGCCAACTTCAGCTGAAAAAAGGCAAAAAGCAGACAAGTATACCTAGATGCCGAAACCCTCGTCACGTGGAACATTGAGGTTGCCTGGCTTTTTTAGAAGCAGCTATCACTTCTGGGAAGGACGGGGCTGGATGTGTCTGAAGGCATTTTTATTTAGGGGGCATCTGGTATTCATAATCATTGCTCTGCACTACTGTAAGAGGCTGGTGACAGCCATAACCTTTCCACAAGTTTCAGCATCACATCATTCACGTTGAAGAGATCAAAACTGGAACACGCTAGACATTCTACTGCATTTAAACTTGTCCGATTCTTCTTCACGAACTGTGAAATGTGATTTACTGGTAATACTAGGTCAAAGAAGGATCTGTTGCCACCCTGATACCCTGGAAGTGTTTTAAGGTTTCCAAAACAAGGACACAGAACTTCAGAGATACTGAAGACTACAGAAGTTTGTCCTCCCCTCAGCAACATCAACTTCATCTGACCCTTGGATGACAACCAGGTTCTACTCCCAACATGCATGGAACATAATTCACAACCACAGACTCCTGAAACAGTAGATAACCGAGGACTTCTAAAAGTGTTAACACCAGAGACTCAGGTGTTAGTGGTACCTGTAGAGTTGGCAACGTGGATAAAAACCCTCAAGAAATATTCTGACAGAGCCCTGGTGACAGTGGCATCTTTGTCACTATGCTTCTGCCTCCTGAATGGATCAGTTTTGGTCCAAAGACCAGCTACGTTTCAAGGCACTTGTGAGATTTAAAGCACATCAGTGAAAGAGCCACACAAATGGAATTAACTTGGAGCAAATCAGCATTACGTTGCCAAAGCCAGCATTAAATTGCCAAAATAGAAGGGTTAGAAGCAGCAGATATATGCTTTAACACAATTGGCTAGGTCAGACGAGCAGACAACACACAGCAAAACACATGTGAACTAGAAATGGGGGAGGGGAAGAACCAACAAGAACAGCATATACAGTCTGAAAGGAAAAAAAAAAAAAAATCCGTGATCAAGTAAAATACCAGCAAATGATACTTCTCTCAGGTTGACAGAGATGTACAGTGCGGTTACAGAATCTGTGCATCAGCACATGGAACAATTAGGACAGAACTTATGGAGGTCACCACTGCAATGAAGGCTTGTATTTCAAATACATGTCGGACAAGCCACCACAGTGTGAGCATGCATACAGACACCCAGAGGACTACTCAGCTATTTCCAGTTCTTAGTTCTGGGTACAGCTCTTGCCACTCTAAAATATATCTAAAACCAGATATAAAGCAAAATGCTCATCAGATTCATACAATGTTTCCCCCTTACCTCTCCATAGATTCTGAAAGTACCAGTATCCTCCTCAAGTTCAATGGCAGTAACTCCTGGAACCTTTCTGGCTTGTTGTATGTTACTCCCATGCGTTCCTATAGCAAGTCCCATTAAATCCTCTCTGACTACAAATTCCTCATGAAATGCTGCAGCAAGCTGCTTCGTGCACTGAAGGGAAAACAAAATAATACTCATCCACATGCACTCAATGTACAGTTATGTGCTCAGTTTCAAGCAACAAGAATTACAAGCTATGGCTTACTTCTAAGTGTTTTGTAGCTTCTTCATTTCTTGACATAAGCATAAGTTTGGTACGAATGCTGCGCAAATGCATGTCACTCAGTATATTCACTCTCTTCACTGTTGCTTCACTGGCAGACTACAGAAAAGAAAGAACACGAAGTTTCATTTTTTAAGCAAATCCACATTTAAAGGATAAATCAGGAACCTACTTAAACTAAATCATGAACATGATCTACATTTCCAGTGCCTTACATGGACATTATTCCTCCTCAAAACAAAGCAAGAGAAATTCAGCACCACCTCTGCAAACCAACAATTTTCTGTTCTCACTCACAGCATATTTTGCACTGAAGATTTTGCTGCTGGATATACACAGTAACTCTTTCCCCATGATGTTCCCCAGACAAACAAATTAAATATCACTCTACCATATACATACTTGTCACTCACTGAATGGCACAGCTAAGGAAGGAAGCAAGGAAAACACAATTCTGGAGAGTGAGGTTCAAGTGGATAATATTAAGTAAACAGAACTGTGAAGAGAAACTAATGCTGGGAAAAGTCTGTGTCATAAAACTGTCACAGAAGACTAAGTGAACAATTCCTTAATGGCTACGCTGAACTGGTGCAGGTCTTCATGTGGAAACCCAGCTGTAAGTCAAACTGCACAGTGTCCTACAGTATGGGGGAAATCTCCCGCTCCAGAGCGGAGTAAGCTAGAGCCAGCTTTGAGCCACCTGCACATATCGGTGAGATGGTACTCAGTTGTGCATCACAAAAATCATAAAAACAATGAGACTGAAAGCTGCTCCTAAATTTAGGCTGTATGCAGTGCGGTACTTGTAGCCCCTCCAAAAGGCCTACCCCCAAAGATTAAATTTAAGAACATCTATTTACATGGAATCTCTCACAATTTACATAGCTTGACAAATTAAAGAGTCTTCCATACAAATGTACAGGGGCTATATATATATATGGCTATACACTTTCCATAAATAACATACTGAAAATTCATGCAACATTTACACAGAAATAATTACTTACCAGTATTATTAGTTGAGCAGTTTCAGCATGATAAAAAATTCGACATGCTCCCACAGCTTTCTTGAAATCTTTATGTGCATTTTCATTAGCACACCTAAGGAGACAAAATGGTTGCTTTTTCAACATGCTGCATCAAAACAGAACTTGTAATATCATGATCTGAACCAAGAACATTTCAGAGTAGTTTATGGCAAAGACTGCTCAGAAACCGGAAAATCCCCGTTCCCCTTAATATGGTTCCAGAGCTTATTTCGCTGTGGACTGCATGCCATCATGGTTACTTGGCAAGTCTCAGTACCAGAGGCCCACTGTGAGTGCATCCCCTGTACAAGCCTAAAGCAAGACCTGAAGCTCCCGTCTCAGAACTTGCTTTTTGTCCCCACCCCGAAAGCTCAGCAGGGATCCCCATCAGTAGTTTCTTAACCAGCTACTGCAGCCATACCCACCCTTAAGGTTCTTCATGGACCTGTAAAATGGCCTCTAAAATACAAGCCAAGGGGTTTTTTTCCCCCCTCAAATACAGCAAATGCCTTAAAGTACACAGAGCTACTCACGCATCTCTCAGATCTTCAGGAACGTCCACTGTGCACTTGAAAAAGGTGTTCTTTTTGACAGTTTTGTTTTGATTCACAGGTCGGAGTCGTTCATAAGTGACAATTTCATTGTAAGTGGCATCACAAGCAGCATATTCAATGACATAAAACTATGGAAGAATTTTTTTTTTTTTAAATGGTAACTTCAGTAAGGAACAACAAATACATAGTAACATTGCAGCATCACCAAGAAAGTACGAAATATGAATACATAGACCAAAACATGAATCTGAGTTGTTATAATGCTACACAAACGAGCCTGGACATATTTGAGTACCCATCTGATACCTCGGTGAAGTCAGGTCACCATATCAACATAATTTCAGTCCCCCTCCGAAAGCATCTTTGGTTGATTTTTCTCATGCCCATCCCTCTTCAAATACCTACTTTAGTCCAGTTCAAGTTCCAAAATTCAAAATGTTTACTGGAGTTCTAATTCTAAAAAATACCTAATAGAGAAGCAAACCTAATTCATTCTTCACAGAAATATCTGCTCTGCAATAGTTCAAAAAAAAAAAAAAAAAAAGGCAAGTCCACTGATTCAATGGGCAAACTACCTGTGAATCATATAAGATCAAACGGAAAATAAAAATGCAATCTTTTTGATACACGCCACCTCAAACTTAGGAAGGCAAGAGAACTAAGAAGATTTAACAGCTACCAATAATGTACTCCTACACTTCCAGCCAACACATGCAAGTATAAAGAAACTTGTGTGCACAGCATCCCCCAAGCCTGGCTTTGCGTGAGGGATGCAGCCGTCTCCTATCCTCCCTTCCACCTGCATGCAATTTAGGAATGCAGCAGTACTTTCTCCTCTTCCTCCCTCAAAACTGGTATCTCTTTTTGTCAACACACAAAATTTACCCAAGTATCAGGAGAAAGTAAATCACTAAGGTCATGACATACTTTTCCACATGCTATTTTCCAATTTCAAGTTTTAAGTTTAGCTCAGGTATCATCCTAATCACATAAAGCTGCTTTGAAACATATCACAAAACAAGTTAAAGTAATAATAATGAAAAATAAACAGACAACTAAATTTAAGAGAACTACCACTATATGCTTTAAAAAAATTAACTCCTAGTTAAAGACAAATCTGATTATCAGGACAATCACAAAGCTAGCTGTCATTAGATACATGGATTGTTTGTGAATTTCACACTTTCAGGAGAAGTTCTGAATATAGAACCATGTTAAAGACTGTACAAAGAAGCCAAAACTGAATTGTGAGGGTTTTTTGGGGGGACAAGTCCATAAAATAACTAATTTGACAATGCTGTATAAAGACACCAGCCACCTGAGGATGAAAAATTATTTTTTTTTCCCCATCAAAAATACTAGACAATTAAGAACTGTATAAAACTGAAATTAAATTCAGAATGAGAAATTTTTCTTTTACAACTTTAAAATAAGCAGCATAGCAAGGTAACGGGGAGCAAAATTCCAAATTTCTGTGACATAAGAGAAGCAGATCAGCCCCAAACAACAAACTATCATTTAGATCAGTTTGACTCCTTTTCGCTCATTTTCTGAACAAGCTGTTCATCCCCAAGGATGAAGACACAGAATCTTCCTTTGCTAACTGCTTACCACCACCTTGCCTTTACAGAGCTCAACAGCAGTTACTATTTGTTGACAGTTTTTAAACAATAAACAAAAAATTGGACATTTTTTTTTCTCAACCCTGTTTCCTTTGGTTTTAGGAATCTAACACAGTAGAAGCGTCAAAACACAGGACCCTTGCTATTACGAAGTTAAATTCTCTTGCTGTCATCTCACAAAATAAGGCTTTAATGAGACTGTATCAGACACTGCCATAGCTCTATACACTTAAGTGTCTGAATCTGCAAGTCACTTGGCAGCTGCAACTCTAACAGTCAACGGTAAAATACAAACTTGACATACGTAAAAGCAAGCCAACCAGTGTCTTTCCACTGCACCCACAGCAACGCACATCGATAGCTACAGCATGCTTCATCTATGCAGTTTAAACAGACTTTAACCACAGGTGAAGTGTACTGCTTTACTTAATTTTTAGCACCAAGTTTGATTCACAAAGTAGGTTTGTTAGAAGTCCTGTTCTTATGCATGCATACAGTCCTCCAAGCAATTAAACTACTACTAATGGAAGTGACTTGCTCAGCTGTACAAATGCAACCCTCAGCTGTGCAATGCAGCGTGGGTCATTCCAAAGTGATCTCAACTTATAATCTGTTTTGTCATGTTTTGTATTTGTAGTACCTTATTCATAGTCTTTCCATCACAAAGACCTTTCATATTTACTGTATTTAACATAATAGCATGAAATCAGTAGGTTTTAAAATAATTTACCTCTCCTTTCATCATTCGAACTTTTGCCAGCCACCAGCCACAAGGTTCTTGGTCATTTGCTCGAGAATAAACCTGAAAATGAAATTAGCAAGAAATATTGAAAGCACATGCAGACATAATTCACTTGCCTACATGTATAATGAAGAAAGAACATCCCAACTTTTCTAATTTTCATTAAAATGGAACAGTATTCTACACGAAAGTAGTTTTTGTATAAATTATCCAGGCACGTGCTTCTTGCACAAATTTTCATTATTTTGCACTACAAGGACTGTGAGCAGATTTCCTTTGCATACGTTACTGACAATTCAACAGAAATTTCTAAAGGAAGATAAAACCTTGGCTCAACGCTTATTCAGGGGCAATTCCTCACTAAATTCAGACATTGTCTTCACACTGGAAGCTCACACATAGAAGTAACTCCACAATTAAGATTTTTGTTTTGTCCTTGGCTTACTTGATACACCTAAGACTACGGAAATGAACCAAGTCATCACAGGACTACATATTCCATATTTAACAAAAGCTACCTAGTTAATGCAAGAAGAGATGACTTCTGAAACTTTCATTTTCATCATCTTCTGTTAAGTTTCATTTACTCCTTCTACACTTCTGACAGGCTGAAGTCATTTGCATGCAGACTAAGCAAGAAATTTTGCCATAGCAAGGAGGTAGAAAATAATCCTTTACATTTAACTTCTAACAAAGCCAACAAATAGCATGCATTTCAAATAAAATAACAAAACCCAAGCACCTATACTACATTGTTTCTTAGATTACTAGCCCAAAACTATAAAGGTAACCCCAAGAAACTCATTACTTTGATTTTAAGGACAAGTAAAGTAAAAAACAGAAGTTAAACTAATTACTAAATTACTAAAGATACTACAACGAGCTGGGAACAGAACATGCACCTTTTAATTTCCCAGTTTAATACAGCATTTCTAATTAACACTGTTTCTCTGTAAAACAGTATAATTCACACAATTTCCCACCAGATTGTACCAGATATTTCATCTGGGTTAAAACTCCTGTTATTGGAAGAGCTTTATTAAATCTTCACATCAAAACATTTCCAACAGTTACATTCCAGATCAAAAATGAAAATTACCTAGTTTCGTTTTTAATTCTGAAACATTCTCAGCTATTTTAAGTTTTAGACTTTGAGAAAGTTCCACTGGTAGTTCTGTGAAAAAACTGCAATGTCCCTTTCAGTTTCAGCCCAATAAATGCACTCCTGGAGACAAGCTCCATTTTAAATCTTCACTTTGGTAATGTACTTACAATCATCATTACCGCCTCGAACAGACAATCAGTTACATATCGGGACAGTTCATTAGGATAAACTTACCTCCACTTCATCTCCTTCACCAATTTCTTTCTTGATATCAGGGGGTGGTGGTAACCTGACTTCATTAAAGGGTACCTGGCGCTCTGGCTGCCAGCTGAAAGTTGAAGAGACATTACGCATTATTTCCAGAATTTTCCCGTGGTTTTCTTAGTTTTATTTTTAGAACTCTGAGTTTATAGGGAAAGAGGGAGTTTTATCTAATCAACCCTGTTTCTTCCTTGCTAGAAAGCAAACCTCATAAGCAAAGGAACAAAATAATCCTGTCAAGACAAAAACAATACCTGGGAAGATATTAATGATGAAACAACTTTTAAATTAACTGAAAAATTTAACTTGACTGGGTTCACTAAATGGCATCCATAAAACCCCAGTGAAAAGATTATTAGATGAGGTACTTACAGTTCTACTGTTCAAGTCATAAAGCCTTTATCCAGCTGTAAGCTTATCCTTGCAGTCCAACATGCGGTGGGTTCATTCATTTCTTCACCTCATACTTAACATTTCAACTGCTTACCATCAATGTTTTAAGTATTCCAGGAAAATTTGACTCTGACCATTAACAAAACTTTACATTTCTACCTACAAACTTACTAACACTCCCCAGTAAGTGTCTGGCAAACAGATTCAGTTCAAAACATACCTTTATATCTGCTTATCAATACCAATTACTACTAAGGCTATTTATTTTACCGCAGCTGGCTCTACATAGCATTTTACTTGTAGAAGTGTATATTTTAGGTGCATTTAACAAAGACTACTACAGCAATTCACATCCTCTGTATTCTCCTGAAATTCCTTTTCCTTCTGCTCTGTGAATGTCACGGAATACCACCAGCTGTTCCTCACTCTTTTAGTCAGAAACCCAACTGAAGACTCTACATAGGTTGAAATAAAACCAGGGGAAAAAACACCCCGAAAAAACCTTACTAACTTAGAATATCCGAGGGACTTTGACAACACCTATCAAAGCATTCCGATGTCCATCATTTATGCCCATCTTAATCCAAGTTCACATCAGGTACAGACAAGATCCAGAACCAACTTGTAACGGTAAGGATTACTGCAAGCAATTTGTTTTGCTTACTTCTAACACGTGCAGACAGAGCAGCCTAAGCCAGTGGAACAAGCCTCAGCATTAAGAGCAAACTTTCTGCAGGATGGATACATTTAGATGCTTTCTCTGTAAAGACAGCTTGTGCTCAAGTACCTCCCATAATAAAGATGCAAGGTATCCCCATAGTTTTGCCCTAGCCATTATTATACACTTCATTTTTCTTTTAACTACAGTGGAACTTGGAAAAATAAGAGAAACCCATGAAGATTATGGGTAGCTTTTGTTGAAGTTGGAAGGTATTTTTGCCATAAAATGTTATTTAAATCTCATTCTGTTTCTGAGAAATGGTGAAGGGGGCTGGCAAAAGTCACTTGCAATTCAGCTGCCCTTGTTGCGACTATAATGGTCACTGAACTCAGGGTTGGGTTTTTCCTTCCCCTCCCCGCCTTTGTGAAGTTATTACTCTCACAGATGCAAAGGCAAATAATAAGGCTTGAGGACAAAACGCACTCCCTCAATTACAGGGTATATAAAACTTCAGTTCAGAAACAGCATCAGCATAATAATCGTAACTGAACAACAGGATCAGAAATATTGCAAACTCAAATGAGCTGCTTAAAGTTCTCTTGAGAATTTCAACTGTGCCTTGTAGTTAAAGAATCTAGCAAGGGGGAGCTTACTGAAAGTTATAAACTGCCCGGAACAAGATGCTATGATTGAAAAGACCTTGTACCTTCAATAAAATCCCCTTGAAGTTGCCGTAGGCTAATTTTGGTTCCATCCCTAATCATCTAAAGGAACTAGGAAGCAGATGGGCCAATGATGACTTACCCCTATCAGCTGCAAGATGTTTTGGTATTTTTAAATAAAACAGTGGAAAAGTGCACAGAAGGCTCAGTTCTCAGAATATGAGGAGTCAAAGTTTTGATGGCAAAAAGTCCAAAACTGGAGCATCTCACTGGTGAAATGCAAAACAAGATGTTTGAAGAAATGATTTGTGACTGGCTACAAGTGATCTACTAAGAGGATCTAACAGAACTGATGCCTAATAGTCAGAAGGATTATCCCAAATATCTGACACAAATCACAAAAAAATTGAGATGCTTGCTTCTCACAACGCCGAAGTCTTTCTTTCAATATGACTGCTTCAAACTCCAACGGGCCTATATGAAACTGCACCTCAAGATCCAATTTGCTGTCTTACACAGTAACAAAAGTTTCCAGTTCTTGAAGCTTTGTGTTCATTCTCTACCTCCTTACCTCCAAAAAGTGTCTCTTAAAAGAATCAAGGATATCTGCCCAGAGATTAATTATCGCTACGGCCACAAAACCACCATTAGCAGCCTGTGCTAGTACACCAACTTTGGGAACCTTACAACAGCTGTAGATAAAGACTGGTTAACAATAGCAGAAAATGCAAACTGACAATTTAGACTGCCTTTAGCAGAGATGTGTGTACTTCGTTAGTGCTAATCACGATCACAACAGAATGATGCATTCAGGACACGACACTTGCCAACTTTGGTTCTACTAAAGCCCTCATGAATTTAACTCAGTAAAAAGGGTAATAATTTATCAGATTTACATCACAGGATAATTTGACTAGAACTGTATACACACTTCCTGCTAAGACCTATTTTTGGTCAACAAAACACTCTACATATGTTGTAGCCCATCCTTTTTGGAACATGGCTGCTGCCAGGCGTTCTGTAAAGGATGTGAATGACACGGATACTAAACACTAGAAATGTGTTTGCCAACAATTAGACCCCTGCTGTGAACCACAGGCACTTCCTTTAGCTTACTTGGTTTCTGATGTGAAAGTATATGCTTTGAAGGCAAAGAGCCTCCTACCTTAAAGAAAAGTAATATGGATGTTGAATATGAAACTGAAGATTTGTCACATCTCCTCAGACCATGGACAGGATGAAGGACCCAATTTGTTTTTTCTGTTTGTTGGGTTTGGGGGGGGGGGGTGGGTATGAAAACCTACGAGACAGCAACAACTTCCATAACCACCGCAGTTAAGTGTTAATACAGATTATGGTTGCCACCTCATCTTCTAACTACTTTTCATAAAAGAAGGGCTAGAAAACACAGTTTAGAAAGAAACAAAGACTGGACTTTACAGGGTAAACCCTAGGATTACTTCTTCCCCCGCCTCCCCCAAGGATTTATTTTTATACATGTGCATCTGTGTACAGACACAGACACATATGTATGTATACACATACAAACCCTAGGACTGTATATTCAGGATAATAAAATACTGTTTATAAACACACACTTCCACACTCCCTAGTATTACCTTTATTACCCAGCAATCTTTCTTGGAGAAAGGCTCAGAGACTAATCTACAGGTTGGTGCTGGCAGAGTTTAGTAACAATTTTCACATCAAAAGCTGACACGTTTTAGGATCTCCACCTAGCAACTGGAAGGGAAGCAGCAAAGAGGATGTAGCTTCCAGAATATCTTAAATTAGCCCTGGCATCTGCCCGGTAACCCACAGTGTTATCAGCCTGAGCACTGAACTACAGGTATTCATCTGTAGTCTACCATCCCATGGATTATCTTCAACTTGCCACTACAAGTCCCCAGTAGCACTGCTGTGTTTATGTACGAAATGAAGAGGGCCTCATGGATAGTTCTTTCTACAGATTTGCTTACAGATTTGCACTCTTTTCTGCTAAAAAAAAAACCCTGGGTCTTCAGACTGGATATGTATGTATATTTGTTTTCTTAATAGTTAAAAAGAAAAATCAATCACCATCAGGATATTTCTACCTATTTCCCTCTGGTTGAGAGGACTGACCAGCATTCCTCAGACTAGACATACAGAGAATTGTTTATTTAATAGAAGTATTGTAGTATTTTCCATCTTTTTTCTGCTTTACTCTAAGAGTATCAGGCCTCTGCCACTGGTGATTATTTTAATTAAATTCGTCCGTCACATCTATGGGCATCACTAAAGATACCAAAAAAACCCAAACACCTGTATAACTGATGAGCTGAATTCCGATACAGCAATTCAAGGAAGTAATTAATGGAGACTATGAACAGAATAGGGAGCCTGTACTTCTAGAACTATACCATTCTGATGAAATCTACTTCCTCTTAATGTCAAAATAACCAAACAAAACCCACCAAAACCCAAACAACAACATAACACTCAAATGATTATTTTTTTTTTTAATAAAATACTTACTTGTTTTCAAATACAACTGTGAGCGAGTCCTCGTGAACATCTTTGATAAATCCCTGAAACAAAAACATTTTCATTGTAAGAACGCGTGTGAAATCAAAACAAGGCAGCAATTTCAATGCAGCCTGAAACTACGCCAAACAGCAGACCACCGCTAATACTGCGGTCCCAATTTAGGGAAGTCCCACGACATGATCCCACTGTTAGCATGAGGTTGCCGATATTCTCAGTTGGCTATTCTAAGAAATACATAGCACGTGGACTTTTTCAAACGACTGCTCAAACCAGACCAGCACATTTACAACTGAAACCTCACTATCGCAGTTGATTATTTTACCTACAGGTGTGCACGACTGTTTTACAGGAACAAAATGAGACAGATCCAGGCCCAGGGCAATTGCTACAACTCACACTACAGTGTCAAACAGCCGTGCATAGCACTATTTGCTTTACAGGTGTTCTTCTCAACACAAAACCGAACCCCAAACAACTGTCCTTCAGAACGGTACGACAGCAAGTTTGGCTTAAACTTGGCAACGCGGGCTGCCATAGAGCTAGTTATGGTGGCATCTTTCAAGTAGCAAATCAAGGACTGTATGAGGCCAAATACCTGTAGGACCTCACAGGAAAACAAAGAAAGAATATGATATTTCACAGGATTTTTGTGTCACATTATTATGACCTCAGGAACAACAGAGGGGAAACCCCACTTCTCTCTCTTTCTTTTGAAAAACAAACGGCTTCTTTAGGGGGCACTGATTATGTCAAAACCCTAAAGACAAAGAATAACCTGACAGATACAGTTGTACTCAAGCATCCGCGCAGAAATTAAGCTCCTACATCTCTTGGCCAATCAGATAAAGGGACAAGAAAGATCTTTCAAACTACTCCTACTTTTGCTATAGCCTGGTATTTGCCCAAGCACAGGACGTCAAGGAGGAACCTGCAGTTTTAATGGAGGAAGAGAGTTGCATAGCTATGTGAAGAGGAGTTCCAGGAAATCTGCTGAATGGATTATAGCCACTTAAGAAACTGCCAGCTGAGGAGGACGAAGAACGTATCAACTGTGCAAGGAGCAACCAGCCCACAGAGGTATTATGTGTCAGCTCAGGCAAAGAGAAATTTTGGCACAGGAGATCCCTCAATGTAACGACAGACTTAGTAAAGGAGCCCGTACCGACAGCTGGTTGCAAAGGCCCTATATAAACACATCTCCTTTCACCTGAACTTGTACTTTGGCAATGAAGACATTTGCTCAAAACCTGCTTTCCTGCTCCCTGAGCTTCACTCAAAACCATCTGCCAGCAACACAGAAGACTGGTTCTAGCAGAAAGCACACTGGTAATCCTGAGCGAAGCAGGTCACCAGAGATCACCTCGCTGAACCACCTAGCGTGTTCCCAAGGAAATAAACCCTGTCAAAGGCTGTCCTGCCACTGCAGGGGAAGGCAGGCAAATCTCTTTGAAAGGTAAGCCACTGAATCAGCTGGCAATAAAATGCACCTGTCATCAGGGACCTTCAGTTTCAAGAAAGTTTCTGGACTGGAAAACCGGACAGGAGTACTGAAGTTATGACTGTTTAAAGATGCAAAGAGCATACAAAATTTTACTGCCCGAAGTATGTGTTAGCTAACAACAGAGGTAAAGCAGAACTTTCACTAAATTTACGCTACCAATGTCCCCTTTAAACATGCCCCCATATGGGCATGAATTAACGTGGCATAAAGTGCAGAAAATAAGAGTTGTTCTACTACAATTCCTTCAAACTCTATCCAGGGACAAAACGCCCAGGTCACAGCACTGCGCACCGAGTTCACGCGGTCCAACAGTCTGCTGAATGACGACTTACCAACAGAAAGCCGTATCCCTACTATGGACAGCCATTTATCGGCATTCCAAGAGCCCGTGGTTCAGTATTGGTCTTTGCCTCATTATGCTGCTTTATTTCATAGCTGCACCTTACCTCTTATTTATGTTATTACATGTTCTCACAGTGCTCAACATGGGGGGGGGATACACATTTCATTTCTAAGGTCTGCCTATAGTAGCTAAAAATTTATTCTGCAGATCTGAATTCAGTTATCTTTCCTTTGTTGAAAAACAGAACTTCAGAATCAAGAGAGATTCAAAATCAGGTACCACAAAACACCTGAAAAACATTCAAAACATAATGCTCTGTAGAGTTTAGAAAATCCTGAATCCACTGACTAGCTGCAGGTTTCATTAATAAGACAAAAGAAGTGGAAGAAAGGAATGCCAACCGCATTGAATTTCCAGGATTTCAGACAATTAGTCCATTACTAGGTAAAGTCTGGCTTTCCATGTAATGGTACAAACAGGTTTAATATTCACAACTGATTTTCAAGCAAACGTCCTGCTGAAGAACGGGAAAGCTGAAGTGGAACAATAATGCAGAGATATGACTAGCAGCAGACTAACAGCTGACTCCGCACAAACACCAGCTGCATAAACAGAAACATTGAACGCTTTAATAAAATCAAAAGTACAAATTCCAACAGAGTTTGTACGTTTTACACCACCACGTGGGTTTCAGGAACTCCTTCGCACAAGGAAGTCTTTCAGTTCAAAGCGTGCAGGCTGCTCTTCCCATACGAGAATATATCGTAGACCCACGGCTGGCAGACATGTCTGCAGTAACGTGCTTGAAATTATCTGAACAGCATTTTCAGTTGGCCTTCTCAAACTCCTTCACTCCACACTATTTACACATGAGAAACACTCAATATCAAATAAAACATTTATCAGGTATGCACTTCAGGTCACAAATGGACATATGTAAAGCATTAAATAAAATTACATGATTATTTAATTATATTGCTATGAGGCCTGAAAAAAGTCTGATCAGAGTCTAATTGTACAAACACAAGACGAATAGCAAGGGAGTAATAGAAAAGTCAAAAATACCAAGTATAATTCTTCCCACTACTATCAATTTCTCTACGGCTGTGGGGAAGAAATCACATTTACAGGAACTGAAGCACAGCAGTCTATGAGGGATCGTAGATTGTACGATTCATTGGTAATACAACTAGAAATAATCAGAAATCAATGTAGGTTTTAAATACAGTTTTATAAAAAATCATTCCATTATTGCCAAGAAACAAGTATCATCAAAACATCTGTCGAAACTAAAAATTCCTGCATACTACCTTCCTACCTACAACCCTGACCTTTACTATAAGCATTATCAGCTGTCACTTACAACTCCAAGATAAAAACAGAGACATAGATTGCATGCGTGTCAGGATGAGATTTAGTGTAATTTTTAAAGAAGCACTCCAAGAGACTAGAGATTTTTCTTTTTTTAAATAAAAAAGGTTTCAGGAAAAACCTGTGACATTAAGATATTTTGCAATACAAAGCAGATTTTTTTGCATTAAGAATTATATTAAATCCTATAAATTCACAAGGATTTCTTCAGAAAGGGCGTGATGAACATAAAACAGAAAATATCCTGGTTTTCAACTAGGAATTTTGAAGGAGTTCTTTATCCGTGAGGTAACCTATCTAAATAGATTTGTACTCTAAGCTTGCACTAGTCATGTCTGATACTGTACCAAAAACATTTTCTACTAAATTAAGTAATGATGCATCATCTTAACTTTTGCTCAAATGAACAAGGTATTCCACGACTGAAATTTAATTTAGCAGTGTTGGCCAAGACAGAATATGTCAAGCTTGGATATCGGCATTATCTAGATTCCTTACACATCATTCCACGCATCCTCATCCCAAACAGCGGGGATGAGGCAGAGCTAACAAGAGACCACCACACACATCATCAATAAATATACTGGCATCAAACACACATAGTGATGAATTGTTTTATCAGCAAGTCAGCTTACATACAACACGTGTGTGTGTTTTACACCGCATACAAAACTGTGGAGGGCAGGAAGGGAAGAAAAACTGGTGTGACTTCATCTTGCCAGACCTCTGATTTGGAGAGCCCAGCTATCAGCGTCAGTCACTCGGGTCACGCTGTGAGCTGGGTCTCTGGAAGTCCATGTATGCCCTGCTTGCTGCAGCCCACCTCCCGAGGCAGGCAGGAGACCGTACTGTACTACAGGCTATTAATGTCCTGCTGGCTCCCCAGGCACTTTGGTACAGACCTGTCTCTGCCACTCACTTGGCAGCAGCCAGGCTCCCAGCACCAGCACCTGCAAAACGAGGGGTAGTATCGCTAGGACTCTTGCCGCGGTTTGGGATCAGAGGCCCAGCAAACCTAACACAGGGCCGCACCGCGTTAAGTATGATCTACAGGACAGAAAAGTACGAATGGATCATTTGCTGCCCAAACCGCTACAGTTGAGACTTCTTCCTCTCATTACACACACACACTCACTCTTTCCCTTTCACCTGGGTTTTGCTCACGGATTTAGGATTAGGATCTGCTGATAACATAAACGGATCAAGACTTACTGAAGTGCCCTTACAGTGAACTGTATGCCTCTGTATATATACACACACACTTTTTTTTTTTCAAAATCCAGTTCTAGGCAAAGTCACAAAATCTGTATAACAGGCAGATGCAATCCAAGATCCCTCTTCATCCTGCTTGCTTAAGTTTATCTGACCCCCACGTAGGATAGTCCAATCTAAAAATGAGGTCCTGTTAGTTTAGCTGTGAACATTCTTTCCAGGCATAGCCTCTGTGTTGGCTTTGGAGTCACACATACCTGCACACTAAAAACTATACTGAGATCACCTTACCCACTGCTGAGCAAGCTTCAAACAGTAAACGCTTCGGCATCTGGTACCACGGACTCTTTCTGAATCAGTGACATAAAGGTCAAGAAGCCTCTATCCAATTACCAATCCTTTCACTCCTTTCAGAAGCAAGAACCATTAGTATTTTTAACTAACAATCATACACAACTGTTTCACATAACAAATACATGACATAATAATTACTAAGGGATGTATCCCATGCTGACCCCCACTGCAGGGGAGGGGAGCAGAAATCAAAGCAAACATAGGAAACTTGTAAATAATCAAATCACTGGACAAAAAAGACTGAACTTCATAAAGTATTATTTCCATCAGAAGGGATTAGCTGCACCTGCTTATACAAGGAACTGATAAAAGAAAGTAGAACTAGCTTGCTGCAAAACACAAACATTACAAGCTGGCATCAGGTAAGAAAGAGATCCTGAACTATGATATCAATTTGAGCAACCACAGTTTAACCTGTGACACCACTGCTTATTTCCATTCTCAATCATAATTATCAGATGTAAATTCAAGGGCCCTTATGACAGTTGGGCAAGAACTTCAGCACTGAATCCCCTGGTTTAGGCTCATTCATGACAGACTCCCATTACTTATACTGCTTTCTTCATACGCTTGTTCCCAAAGGGCAAAACTTCTGAAAGACACCCTCCGCTGATTAGGTACATCAGCCATCAATAATCGCTGCCTGTGGCATCTCCCTTTTATCAGCCTACAGGGGTCAAGCAAATGGCTCATCAACAGCCATAATGACAAGATACTTCTTGTACCAGTCTACACAACTTCCAAGGGATCAGCGACAACTTTAAAATGTCTGAAGTTTCCCACCCATTAGGGCTAGGTATAATAAATAAACGCTGACCATTGTAAGACAGTTGAGATATGTAAAGAAAAAAAAAGCCATTCCAGTTACCATGTTTCCTGGTGTAGTAGTTGGGTACAAACAGCTGTGTAAGCTATGCTCTTAATGACACTTCCCTGTTTTCATAACCATCAAGCTAAAAACCATTCAGAAGAACCCACAGAGCTGTTTTCAAAGCCACTAATTAAAAAACTAAGAAAAATTAAAAAGCCATTATATTTTTTTATTGGCGCATAAACTTTTTCTCACACAGAGCTGCTCATCATGCTTTGACACTGTACATGTGGAGAAACGCTGTGTAGTTCTCTTTCATCATTTTTTCCCTTCGTAGTATTTTGGCTCGTCTCTGCCTTGAGGCCTATGCCAATTCCTGCTACCAGCACTTCGGTCAGTCCCGTTACCAGAACAACTGCACCTCTTGAAAGAGGAACACACCAAGAAGGAAGCACTTTAGAACCTGCAAATTAAAGGCTCAGTTTCATTCTAATTCACATTTTTATCTGCTTCATCCCTTCGCATAATCTAAACAGCTACTACTCTAGAACAGAAAGAGCGTGAGAGCACGCAACACACCAGGGTCCGTTTCTCAGCACATGTACGTCCCTGCAGCGACGAATGCAATGGATCTTCCAGAGTTATTCAGGTGCCGCTGAAGGATTCAGGTAGAGGAAGTTATCTGGTGTTCAATTTACCTCTCATTTTATTGTAAAGCCCGATCTATTTCATGTAAGCTGACATATGAACTCACGAGTAAGGTGCAGAGCCAGGACTCTAGGTTGCATACGAGTGAGCATAAGCAGGCTGAGGGAGACACTGGATAAAACAGAAGCTTTTGTCTTGCTCTTGCCAAGTGCTGCCCAGACACCTTTCACAACCGGCAGGACCGGAGGCAACGGGCACAAACTGAAACACGGGAGTTTCTGTACTAACATCAGGAAACACTTTTTTTTTTTTTTTTTTTCTTCCCCTTTTTGTGAGGGTGACTGAGCACAGGCACAGGTTGCCCAAGGAGGTTGTGGAGTCTCCATCCTCAGAGGTAGTCAAAAGCCACCGGGACAGGGTGCTGGGCAACCGGCTCTAGGTGGCCCTGCCTGAGCAGGGGTGCGGACCAGATGACCTTCCACAGTCTCTGCCAGCCTCAACCCTTTGTGATTCTGTGAATTACTTAATGATCTTAATGCCACAGAGAATCATCATCCTGAAAACACTGCAGTCAGGCCAAGAGGTGTGGGAGTATTCAACGTTCATTCTCTCCAGCCCACTTAGAGCCCAAAGAAATCCAGATATTTTTGGCCATTTCACATAAAAAAAGAAAAGTCTGCTCTAATGTCCCAAAGATAAAAACTAACCTGCAATGTAGCACTCACCTAGAAAGCATCAACTGTTCTGCTCTCAGGAAGTCCTCACCACACCTCTAACATACGCAAACTCTTAACTAGTAGGGTTCATCAACCCTGCCCATTCTCCTCCCTGTTCCGTAACACAAACCTCATCTTTTTTCAGAAGAGCACGACCACTTTGAGCCCCATCAATGCCATCTGTTCTCTAAAGACAACCAGTGCTCAATATTATGATAGATGCAAAGTCTCCTGAGCTGCAAGGAGTGGCTAAGCATTGGCTCTGCTGTATACCGGTTGAGAACCTGGGATAAAATACAAAACAAATGCTGTCCTATTCTCCAGATTACATTACTTATTTAAAGCAAAAGGAAAAAAAAAAAAAGCATAAATTAGCTTGGAGATTTATAAATAAAAGGTTAAATTTAGAGCACAGTATTTTCTGTACAGGACAGAGCACAAGTTATCTTGAGGTGTCTACCATAACCACAGTTATTGTCCATCGATTTATGCATCATGAAGAACATTTTTACTTTTCATGTATTTTAATAAAGAACATCATTTTCCTTACTAATTTATAGCAACCATAGTGTATACATATAAATACACGTATGAAGAATTCCCTGTTAGAATTGAATTTTACTAAAATGAAGAACAGTTATTAGAGAAACAAAAGAGCCTATAAAGAATATCATTTACTATGGTCATACTTCTAATAACTACTGAAAAGCCCACTACAATGCTCCAACAGATTTAATCACTACATTTGTTCTACTACATCTAAGTTGCAGATCATATTAACAACTCATTAAAAAAATCCTGTCGTGTAACTGTTTACATAATTAGTTTGCTTTTTATCTCTGTTGGCATAGCAGGATCCTTCTCATCTCATTTACCAGGAGGTGTGCTCTGGTAATGAATCTGAATTCAGACCGTTCTGAGGGCAAACCTCAAATTTCACCCCATCTTACAAATTCTGCTTTTCAGAAAAATTTTTGCCACCTCCTATACAGTGACATGGGGCTTAGACAAGATGAGCCCATTCTCATTATCTTACTAACACTATCATCAATGCAATCAGTGTCCAAAATAGGATACTTGCTAAATGAGACTGACACACCTCCCTCCTTTGCTTCAGAAACTTTGAAGTTAGCAGTGGTGTTACTTAGCTCCAAAATGCACGCATAACCTCTGCCTACCTCAACAGTAAGACTCACAAAATGGAGTCACTGACGCACACATTTCACTGCATTTAGCTCACAAGAATAATCTTCTGAAGTCGTGTTTCAGTTGGCTTTATTCGGTTCTGTTTTCTTGGGAGGCTCTGTGGCTTTTTCCCCCCCCTCCACATTAACACTAGATTATTCTGAGCTGGGGCTTTGGTCGCTATGGGTCCCATCACTCTAACCTGACTTCATCCACCATGAAGATGCCATCACCGGACTCAATCCCCATTTCATTGATCTGAAAGCCATTAACGCCATTTTTAAGTAAAACTTCTGCTTTTGTTAGGCACTGTTCACAGGGCTAAAACACACGATGGTGCTAATCCAAGCCTGACAATTCTCACTGACTTAGGAAGAGACGTCATCGTTGCAGATTTTAAATCAGGCTGATTGTAATAAATGCTCTGTACACAGATCCCTTCAGTCCAAGAATTCAGTGCACCTCCTAATACTCCCATTAGTCTCACATTCCTCTTAAGCAGAAGAAACAACTAATCCATGGTTTGTAAATTTGTCCAAGATCACAAGGTAGAAAATGGAAAGATAAGAGCATCTCCAAATTCTGGGCTTCCTAATGGGCACGGGAAAAGAAAAACAAACAAAAAATCAATTCTATTTAGGAGTATCCTGTTCTAAATGCAAAGGATTCTGATGTGGGTTTCTATGTGGCACTTCAAGTCCAACCAAAATGTATCTTTACAGAACTTATTATCTACTGATTTTGGTAAAAATTTAAGAGGCTTACCTAGTAAGGGCATACAGTTTACCCCATTACATTCTTTCCTCATAAGAGTATCTCCTATTTGTCTCTTTTAATAGACAGCCAGTTGAAAAGACTAACTCCCGAAGTCAGCTGGTTACAATCCTTTAACACCAACTGCCTTTACATACTGTACCATTACCACATGACTCCCAAGCCAAATCCACAGCTGCACACAGGAAATTCGGGGGGAGGGGGAGGACACCCCCACCCCCCCACGTAACACCGCCGTGCAGTACCGCACCGTGGATGCGGTTAGGCACAATAGCTGAAGAGAGTCCTGAGATTAAACACTCCCAGAACATAGCTACGCTGCGTGCTCGCAACACGGGCTGGGATCGGCCCTCCTGGAAAGGAAGACAGAAGGCTCTTGCCATAAAAAGAGCTGGGATTCTTAAACATCTGAAGCCAGGCTTAGGGGAAAATGACTGACGGGCAACAGCTGAGAGTACTCTGCATTGATCCTGCAACATCCTGACATTCCCGGGAGGGTGATGGTGAAGGAAGCTTTCTGGTGACATAAATAAACTCGAAATCTTTAAAAAATTATGTAAAATATTTTAAAATCGTTATTTCCGGCTCGGCTCACCACATCCCACCCAAAGCCCCTACTTCTTCCCAAAATACCCCGCCCGCCCTTTCCAAAACGAAGCCCAAGCAAACCCCCGCGCTGCGCATCCGCCCCCCCGGCCCCGCCGGCGCTCTCCCTGCCCGGCACACCGGCCTCCCCCGACAGCGGCCCCGGCCCGCCCGCCCGCCCGGCGCCGCCCCCCGGGCCCCCGCCGCCCCGCTCCGGCCCCCCCGCCCCCGGCCCCCCTCCCCCCCCCCCCCCCCCCCCCGCCCCCTCCGCGCCCCGACACCTTCCCCCGCGCCCTCCCCCCTCCGCCGCCGCCCGCCGCGGGGGCTCCCCCCGGGCCCGCCGGCGCCCACCCGCCTCCCCGCGGCCGCCCCAGCCGCCGGGCGGCCGCCCCCGCCCCGCCGCGGCGGCACCTTGTAGAAGGCCCCGTTGGAGCCGCGCACTTCCACCGTCAGCTCCTCCATGTTGAGCGCGCGGAGGACGCCGGGACGTGCTTCTAGAAACTGTCACCGCGGGGGGGAGCGCTGGGGGGATGCCCCGCCCCTCCTCCCCCCGCGGCGCGCGGCGGGCCTGCCCACGCCGCGGGCGGGGGGGGGGGGGGGGGAACCGCCGGCGGGGCGGGGCGTTCCCTGCGGGAAGGGCGGACGGCCGCCGCCTGCCCCCCCCCCCCCCCCGCCGCTCGCGGGAGTGGGAGCGGCCGGGGGAGGGGGCGCTTCCCGCCGCGGGGCGCAGGGGGCCGCGGGCCTCGGCCCGGCCCCGCGGGAGCGGCCGCTCGGGGCGGCGGAGGCGGCGGCGCGGCGGGCCGCGGCCAGCGCTGCAGGGAAAATGCGGTGGTTTGCTCGGTTTGTTTAAATGAGCAACGATTCAAAAGGCCGGGCCCTAGGGGACACCTTCCGTTCCCGGGGCTGGCTCGCCGCCCCGTCCAGCCAAGATGGTGCCCGCCCCCCGGCGCGCAGCCCGCCCCCACGGCCGCTGCCTTTGTCCCCCGCGGCGCTCCGCTCCGCTCCGGCCCGGCCCCGGGCGGGGAGCACACCCGCCTGCCGCACTCGGTCCCGCACGGAGCGGCCCGGCCCGCCGACAGCCGGGAGCGCCCGTGCAGGCCGCGCCTGCCCTTCCTCCGTGTGCTGCTGCAGGGAAAACAAACGTGAAATGACTGCGCTGTTGGTGACCCTCGCAAGGCAATCAGGCCCGAGCTTTGCTGTGAGCTCAGTGCTCGCATAAGCTTAGTCATGCAGAGCTCGATGCAGGGCCTGTATCTTTGCCAAATGCATATATTTTTTGCAATAGCTTTAAATATCAATACCAGTGCTTTCAAACGTCCTTTCTGCTGATCTTTCCTGTTCGATGTCAGCCCCAAATGAACAGAGGTACCTGATGGTCTTCTACCCATCAAATGTTTCCATTTTTAGTTTCTCCATGCTAACCTCCCACTGTTTTTGCCAGTTTTAACTATGTCTGTCGGAGGGGCGAGGATTTCAGATAATGCAGGCCTAGGAGTTCTGAGGAGGCTGGCTGCTGGGTAAGGAGCCTCGAATGTGCCGCGACCGACAGAAAGCTGCGGGTTCAACGCCATCGGCCTAGCTTGCGGGCTGCCGGCCGAGCCCCGCGCGTGCCAGCTGGTCAGCGGGGTACTCTCACCATTTGTACTCCGTGCTTGTGGTGTCCAGTGCGTAATCTGAGGGTACGGAGATGAGCCGGGAGGGCTCTGTCGGGGAAGAGCTGAAGATCATAGGCAGAGCCAAAGTTACAGGCTCCGTGGACAGTAGAGCCTTGAGTCACTGTGGTGAAGCACGGAGGGAGATGAGACACAAATTAGTTGGAAAAAAACCCCCAATAGGCTCTGCTCGTTCCAGAGGACACCATGTTTTTTCCACTCAATAACTCATATCTTTCTTTGGCTATGAGGTGGTGTTCAGAAAAAAAGCAGTTATGTGATCTACTCTTTTCCCATGCTGTGTGCATGAATATTCTCATTCTTGCATAATATTTATTCCACAGGAATGTTGGAGGGTACCTTTTATCATAAATATTGTTTAAATCTTCAGAAATGACCCACAATTTGTTCTCTCGATGGTGCCTAGGCCACGCATAGGTAAGAGCGCCCTTCATGCAAAGTGGTAGGTGCCCCCTTTCCTATTGGCAGAGGGCACTCAGGATTTCCAGGACAAAGTATGAAACCTGACAATGTGAAGCAAACAGTTGTGCTACAAAAAGTCTATGCCAAAAATTTTCATCGCCCCAAGACTGAATAGCCTGAGGTTCATTTATTCAGCTTCCAAGACATGGACTCTCAATGCCAACTGCTAAACAAAGGTCTTTGGGGTTTTTTTTAAAAAAAGGCAAACCCAAACTACGCATGAGCTGCTGTCCTCAGGAGTAAAAACAGGACACAGGTAAAAAAAAATACTTCAGAATTGCGTGAGGTGCCCGGGTGTCCACATTTGCAAAATGGGGGACAGTTCTGGCCAATAATGATAACGAGAACTGGCTTGAGCCAATGCAATCTGCATCTGCGTTTCCCTGATAAAATTTGTTTTTCTGGAAGTGTGCACGATGGTAGTTAAAGTGACAGGGTTGTTTACAGATTAATACTGAGGCAGATGGCTATACCTAGGTGAAAATGGGGGTAGAAGAGGGTTATTATTAGGTTGTGGGCCATAGTTTGGAGTACATCAGCCAGACTGGCGAGGATGAATCTGTTCTAAATTCAGTTTTCACTTAACGTAACTTAGAAGTAACTACTAAATTAAATTACTTCAACTATTTGCTAAAATAAGAACAGGGAGGATCTTTACTCAGCTTCGGGAACTCAAGAGTCTTCCTCTGATGCTAGCTACTTAGAACTTTTTTCACAAGACTACGTAAAGTGATTAGTTTTCATTTTGCAACACCCACAGTGAAACTGCCACCTACGTTTCATAGAGCAGTTCTGGTCAGGGAGATGCTGTGAGTAAGTCTCGTTGAGCCACTCTCTGTCCTCTGTTGAAACTGTTCGGCAGCGCAGGAAGGAGAGCAAGCTTCATCATGCCGAAAGGACAGTAAGGAAGAAAGAGCAGGATTCTGTATCCTTGGGACCCTGGGTGGGAAAGAGCAGAAGAAGGGTTTGCTTATTTAAGTGAGCAAAATAACGGGCAAAGGATTAAACACTGAAGGATTAGGATTGTTGTCTTCCAGTACATCAAGGCACACAGAGGGGATAACGATCGATGAGAGACTAAGGCTATAAAAGACAGAAAAGAAGACTAGCAAAAAGACTTCCAAATAGGTATAGGCTGGCCATTAATAAATTTAGTCTGGAAATTAGGGTTTAAAATGGGAGGTTGAGGAAGCTTCTGGAACAAAATGCCTTTCAAAATGAAATAATGGAAGTTAAGGCCTGGCTACTTTTAGGATGGAAAAAGCATTTATGATGGTGATATGTCATGAGCAATATAAACCATATTTGCAAGATAGGAGACTTTGCAAGTATTGATTCCAACAAATAAACAACCACCCCCCACCCCCATCCTTCCAAATGCCGTTGTCTAAAATTCGGGAAGTATGTGGACAAACTGGAGAGGGTTCAGGGAAATGCCACAAAAACAAGGATTGAAAATGTAACTCTCAGTGAAACAATATGATAGCAGAGTTCTAATATTTTGAAATAATGATTTTTGGCCACAATCTGCAAGTACCCAGGGTAGGAGAAAAAATTATAAAAGCCTCTTTAGATTCCTATCACTAGCAATTTTTAAAATCAAGATTGGATATGCTCTGGTTCATACAAAAATGAATTCATGGCAATCTTATCATCTGCGTACCTGAAGGTCAGAATGGAATTGTCATTCTGTGACCTTCTGACAGACTCTGTTAAATGTTCATCTTACCCAAAAGCAGACAAATTTTAGCCATTGTCAGGGACTTGGGCAAGAGTGAGACAACTATGAAATCAACAACGTCACTCCTCAGAATAGCGATCTTTTTAACTAAGATTATATTTAGTTATGAAAAGATGCACAAATTGATAGCCCTCTTAAACTACTAGTAGGCTGAAAACTACGAGTAGTTTATTTTTGAAAAATTTTCGTAGTTTTCACTAATCAGTTACTTCTGTGCCAATTAACTTTAGTATCTTTGCTGATACCAAAACACAGGGTATTGCTGTGTTTTACTGAACATATTCCCTACTCTTCAGGAAAATAAAACCCCAGAAGCATACTTTCTTAGCACATTTTGTAAAAAATAATTAGGCAAAACCCAAGGTCAACTAAATTCAGACTTGCGCCTTTACTTAAAAATGTAGAGTGTAATAACTGGGCCTTACATTCCATTCAGTGAAGGGAAATGCTGACGCTTAGCAACTTGTGCCATAAAAAAATAAAATAATGATAAAATATTAATCTAGCTTTGCCTTTAAGTGGGTAAAAGCCTCTTTGGTTCAGTTGCTCATTCTGAAATTTTGGCAGAAGGCTGATACCTACGAGAGATGCCCATCCAGAGACTTCCAGCCTTAGCAGAAGCTTAGGCAACTGGCAGCACTTAGCCCCTCTGGAAATTACTGTGCATCCCTAGTCCTCAGTGGAGACGAGCAACACAGATTTTTGAAGATCATATTGGCCCCATGTCTTACCAAGTGACAAAACTACCTCACAACTCAGAGAAGTTCTTTTGAAAAATGACATGCTTCCAAGTGGGGGGGCTTTACTCACTTATGTGTATGTTTTCTTGATTCCACATATTGTACTTGAGTAGCAGAAAGAAGTTTGTGAGACATGTAAGATCAGCTCCGATAGACTTGTGCAAGCAGAGTGGGGGATCGAATATTCTCTGGCCCGAAACTGGTATTAAGGTCTCGATACAGGTCGCCCTGCTGGGCTGCCACTGTATAAAGGGCCAGTGGTTTGTTGTAAAAGTGGAAAGAAAACTCCTAAAGAAAATCTTGTGTTTTGTTTTATTTTTTCCTTCACTGTGATTTTTGCACTATTTGAATATTGAGCTGAAGAAGAATCCCTACCGATTTTCAGCAGCCTTTTACAAATGCATTCCTGACCTTTACAAATGAATGAATATTTGTCTGGAGGTTAGCTGAACTGAGCGTGCCATACCCAGATACATCTGCAAGTACTGTAAGCAGACACCGCTTCTGAAAATAGGATCCACAAAAGGTGTTGCTAAGTGAGTGTGTGTAAAAACATTTTTGTGCAATGCGGTTTAAAACCCTCTGTCTGGTGTGGAAATCAGAGAAAGAAGAAATCCCAAGTGTTCCTATAATTGCAAATAAACATCCGTAGTTACTTACACCTATCTTGAAAGGGAAAAATCTTTAGAGCTAGGTGTTTTTGTGTGTATTACAGCTGATAGCACTCACTTTTATCTGTCTTTGTCTAGACACAATGAACTTAAAGCATTTCACAGTTATAGGGTTAACCCGCCCTATGTTTAGCAGGATAAAAACTGTTAATAATCCACAGAATGCAGTAGGTGTTTACTATTCTGTTCTACTTCCTGCAGTCTAAAAAAGCAAAAGTCACTGAGCTAATTACATTATATAAGGAAGACCTCAGGAACCAATATTAAAAGAAAATTGGTTTTTACTACGGTCTGTATTTATGCTGAAGTAATGATGACTAATATGATTCAGGTTTCATTTGTTCAAAGTCCACAAGATAGGTGCATGCTCAGCAAAAGAAAAATATACATCCAGGCAACAGACGACTACGTGAAAGTAATTTCACACTGAATGACAACATACGAAGCTTGTTTTTTCACACTGGATGAACTTCTGGCTTACTGTTGCTTGGCTGGGCTTCCTATTTTTGTCAGTAGCAGCACAGGACAGTAAGCAAAGTAAGACTAGAAGTTTGATGTCATTCTAAAAGCACAGAGAAGCACTAGGCAATGCCTGCTGTAAGTGCAATGGTAATTCTGGCACAATGCAAAGAAACTGCAAAATCCCTTCACTGAAATTTTAATGAACTTAAATGAGAACACTGCTGATGAATGGACTTTATGCAATGGTCTGAGCTCATCCATTCGCAGTACAACTTTTCACAGGGTTGGCTTGGTTTGGTAGTCTTCATTATCACTTTACATCTGCCTCTCTTGAATGCTCGTGTGGATGCAGCTGATCAAAAATAACCTGGCTGGTGCTCGACTTTGTTCCAAGCCAGAACGTGAAATGCACTGAGCACCCGAGAGGGACCTCTGTGGTAGCGTGAAGTCATGGTGTGGAAAGGCCTGTCATAGTATTAGCTGTGGACATCCAAGCCTAGAAGTTCTATCTCCAGGTGTTAGGAGTTACATCCTTCCTATCACTGTTCGTACCCACGCAAACCGAAATGAATAATTTCTGTCTGCTGAACACTTTCAATGGAAAGCAGGAAAGGATGGTATTATTTTTTCTCTATTGCTGATCCAGCTTTGGTCCTTGTTGGATCCTCAGACAAGTCTAGACTACCTTTGTTTTGACTTGACACCTGGAGCCAACTTTCGGCGTCAGTGTCGTGTAAAGAGGTATCTGCATTTCTAGGGTTGGACTGGACCAGAGCAGGGTTTCAGGTAATGGAGGTTTATGTGATATGAATTACTAGCTACTTCTTGCAAACATCAAATTGTGCATGTTGAATCCCTGGTTCGGAGTATTGGTATTTAATTTCTTAAAGTCAGGGCCTACTCTAAAAAAAAGGCAATGAAGTCCTGAGCAAGATTTGCAAGAGACAGTGGACAGTGGGCATGTTGCTCTCATAAACACATGATCTGAGGTACAGGAATTTAGTGCCACAGGACATCAAAACCCAAAACAGTAGCACTTAACCAAAGGTGCATCTGGAGTAGCAGAGGGATGCGCGTCAATCCAAATGAAGAAATGCAGTATGGAAGAGCGAGGAGGAAACTCACAGGAAGAAGTTAGCAATGCATCTGTGTGAAACTGTAAGCAAACAAACCGAAAAGCTTATTTCTGTTCCCGTAGGATTACCTGATGTAATCTAAAGCACAAAGTAGTCCATTTCAAGAAGAGATTGGTTGTCAGCTCAAGGTACTCTGCTCTCAAGGGTTCCAAAAGCAGCTTTCTGTCTTGCTATGCTTTACTTTTTGAAGGCCCCAATACAGCAAAGTACTTAGGTGCTTTATTTAGTATCTGAAAGGAAGGGATACAAGAACGACTTCAAATAGTTGGCTTAATCTGTGCTCTTCCAGAAAAGAAAAAGAGGTGAGAAGAAAGTTTTATGTTAATTTCTTGGCAGAACAATACTGTAAAACATTCTGCATATAGATGTTTTCAGATTCCTCTGCAAATTCCCACCTGTAGAACAACAGATACATTATATATATACACAAATACCTATATATATATTTGTTGTATGTATTGTTATTTTATATATATGCGTGTAGATATATAAACAGCAGATAAATACTGAGTCTCAGTGCCCTAGGAGCAAAGATAACACAGGCGAAGTACTAAGAATGTTGATGTGTCAATGTCAGGATCTCAGCATCAATTGTTCTCCCCAAATGGATTGCATTCAACTCCCTCAAAAAATCAGGGGAACCTTTTCTATTACTTTAGTCAAAGGCACAGACTTTAAGAACTTAAATACTAATACTCAGAATAAGGGACTAAACCTGCACATTTTGATGTTTGCAAGACCTAGCTAGTAATTGATACCACATAAATATACACTATCTGAAACCCTGCTCTACTGTTAGATACAATGAGGCAGTATGGTACAGCTGGTTTTTCAGTGAAATGAGTTATCGAGAAGTTAAAATATGTTTTCTGTGGCTTTTGTGATGGCTCTCTTAACTGAGATGACCTTCCTCTGGTACGTGTGTTCCAGTTGTATCACAAATGCCACTGAGGAGGGTGGGATAAAATCTGGACTCTTGCCTTTTCCTTTTTTCCATCTTTCTAAAAACGCCGTTCCATTAATAGCATAGTGTTTTCCCATACTGCCTATCTGTTGAGATGAAGAAGGGAGCTCAGGAAGCTACTTTGGTGATAAAGTAGACAGTTCTGATAAATACAACAAAACTGACCATCCTTTTGATCTAATCAATAACACTATCGCAGGACTGCTCAGGACGTCACGTCTTTGGCATACTTCCTTTTCTTCAGTTGTTGGATACCATGGTACCAAATGCTCTGGACTGCCTGGCATATCAGACACTGCCGTTCCTGATTTCACCAGTGGTTTGTTGCCACAAGACTCGTCATCTGAGCCCTAAAACCAGGGTGCTTTAACCTGCTCTTCCCACGACGGTACCGGCCCCCTTGTTCTGGCCTGTCTGGGTGGAGTCACACCTCCTGCTGGGCTGAACTGGTGCCCCAGAGAGGAAAAATGCTGCTTTAGACAGTGGGGAAGAAGGGGTGATTGTCAGAAACCAAGTACATTAAAGAGCCATCAAGAGGAGGGGCTGAGGAGGACTAATGCAAACAGATGAAATATGCAAGAAGAGAAATAGGAGCAAGGAGGAGACAAATGATAAAAAGAGAGAAGTCAAGAACGGCAAGAAAAGAACAGCAGAAGAAAGAGAGGTTCAAGCATCAGAGAAAGAAAGGTTCAAAATCTAGGCTTTGATGAAGAAAGAAAGGTTTGATGAATGAAAAAGATGAGGTAGGAGAGGAGGATAGGTAAAATGGGTGATAAATGAGGAAAGGCAAGAGAGAAAGAACAGTCCTAGGGAAAATACATGATTGTCACCTCTGACATTCACATGCTTTTTCTCACCAAAAAAAAGGGAAGAAGAGATGGTAGAAGACGTCACCAAGGTAAACCCACGAGACTAAGTCGTATCTAACATAATGTTTACTGGTATTTGGGAAACCCAAGTTCAAATCTGTTTCTTGCCCCCTTGGAGCAGGACTTTGATTGCCGTTCGTTTACTGCCTGCGCTGCGCGCGCATGCCTGTACCACGCCGTCAGTGTTGCACCCCGGCAAGATACTGGACGAAGCCCTGAACGACGCCGTGCTTGCCTGGGAAGCAGCACAGCCAGGTAACATAGCGTTGCACCCAGGCTAAGGTACCCTGCCTTTCCGTGGGGGTACGTCGCCTCTGTGGAACGTCAGACAAGCGGGGGCAAAGTGTTTCCAGTGCCCAGGGCAGCTTGGTCCGACACCCGCGTACGCTAGCACGTTGTGGAGCATAGAGGTAATGCCAGCTTTTTCTGTTGAAGCTGTTTCACTTCCCAGAAATGCTTTAGTGCTCACAGGTACGGACCGTGTGAGAACGACAGTTTAGATTTTGAGCCAGTGAATCCTTGCATACCGGTAACAATCACAAATACAAGGGCTTCTTCTGTATAAAATAAAAGTGTGCTTATCCAAATCAGTTTGCAGGACTGGAAACTGAAAAAATTCACAAGTTCCACCTTATGGAACCATTTTGAACAACTTCTAATTCCCATGAGAAATGTTTTAAGAATTGAACGTTTTCCTCATTAAATGACATTTTATTTTACATTAAAGTAAAGCATGTTTTCTAAATGCGTGACAATAAAGCCTGATGCCTTAGCTACCCATACTTGTTCCTCTGAGAAAATAAAGTCTCAAATACCCTAAATTCCACACTCTGGAGCAATTTAGGTCTCCTTAGAGATCACAGTTTGAACTACAAATGCAATAAGGGCTGCATCCTGCTGTAACTGAAATCCTTCCTCAGTCTACTTCTGCTTTTCAATCTCTCTAATTTTTCATTAGATCAAGAGTCACACATTTTTGTTGGCAGTAAAGCAATTCCAATTTGAACTGCCTTCTGTCTTCAATAGGAATTTTCCCAAAGTACAGAAATAAAAATGTAAAACTTTGCTGTGTTTCATTACTTTCATTCTTTTGAACATTGCTTCTCTGAAAGCTCTGTGTGAAATTATTAGAAGACAGGTTTTGAAATGCTTGTGAAAGTAGATGCATATATGGGACTCAAAGGGCCTTATTTAAAAAAGAAATTTGCCATTTACCCAGATCTCTGGTTGGTTATGCCCATTCAAGGATACAGAATCCATCATTCGTATGATTATTTTTACATCTGAACTTTTTTTTATACTAGATAGACTTGAAACTTTCAGGGTCATTTGCCCAGCATGTAGTTGAATGTCCTGTGCTATAGATTCCAATTAGCAAGACCATGTTCAATGGTCCTGCACCACCAATGCTGTCTAACTGCTTTCCACTTGGCTTTATATGTTTCTTCTTTGTTGCAGCTGCAACCAGGTCTATCTGCCCTTTGATAGAAAAATTTCAATTACCCCAGGGAGAAGCTTTTAGCTTTATTAAGCATTGAAGTCTACACATTTGTTCTTCTGTTGAAGAGCAGTTCAAAAGGAGAGTTTCTGAGGAAGTAATCTGATAAATTAGGATAAATCTTGTGGACTTTCACTGCTAATGTTTTTCCTGTAACCTGAGCCTAAGAATCTGCCAACTCAATGCGCGGTTAAGCATTTCTTTAACACTTTTAGCCCCTGACAGATGTTTCTTATACTTTACAAGTAAATGGCTCTTCAGTGTTTTTTGAGACTGCTGTGCTCTCAGCATAAAATTGCTGTCACAGAAGGCTGGATAGCTGTGCTCTAGCCTTGATAGATAGTGACAGAAAACCGTTCCCATCTGGTAGCTTTGTATTGGCCCCCGAGTAAACTAATGGTTTCCTTTCTTGGATGATGGGCGTCAACCCATCACCTCCTTGTTGCCAAGAGTAACCTTAGTTATCTAAGCAGAAGCAAGGACTGCGCACACCAGATCTCTAACCTGCCCTTCCTCTGTTGTGACTGGCCTCTTAGGGCAGCGGGGTGGCCGAGTGACGTGGAAGGAGGCCAGCAATAACGCTGCTGTAAGTCACATCTCTTTGTAGGTTAAAAAAAGGAGCTTCTTTTCCTAATGCTGTCGATCTTGTATTTTACTTCGTTGGTGGGTTCATTTACGCAAGTAAATAAGGCTGTCATTTATGCTTCTTAATGTGTGAAAATTCCACAAAAGTTTCACGTCAGTGGTTTGAAATAAAATCTTTCATTATTGTCTCTATCTTGCAAATTAATTTATTACTGTATTTGAAGTCCTAAATGCTTCTTGAGAGCGCTGAACATACAGTCTAACAAGCTACCCATAAAGAGCAAACATGAGTTACACATTTAAAGACGATAATCTTCCAGCTGTGTGGAAATCCTGCCACTCTTGCTTTTCTGTTTAAGCTCCATATAATAAAGCATTCTTTCTGTTTTCAGAAAAGTTTTGGTTCTTCCTCACTCATCCCTGTTCTGCGTGACAGAGGAAAATGGCACATTAAATTCAGCCTGTGAAAAGGGTACGGAACTAAATGAAATTAATACCACCGAATTAGAAGAACACTGGAGTTCTTGGATGGAATATATTTTTCTAGGAATCCTCAATAAAGAGTGAGGAGGAAACAAATAACCGTGGATAGAGCCGCCCAAACCCACAATCCCACCTCAGTCTGAAGCTATGGCATGCCTTTCCTGAGCACTATTAAGTAACAGCCACTATCAGCTTCCAACACAGGTAGCAGAATTTACATAAGCAAATCTCATCTGGCTAAATACTGCCCTATAAATATACATATTATAATCTGTTACTAACACACAAGATTATCTTGTCATAATACATCAAAATATTACAACCAGGGATTTTGAATGAATTATCTCTGTTCATTCCTGTGCATCCATCATAAGGCCAATATGCCACCTACATCTCTCTTACAAGACAGGTACGTCCTCTACTGTCCCTCCGGGCAGAGGCAGTTCACTTTTTCCTCAGCAACTCAACTAACAACAAATACGCCCACTAAAGCCAAAACAAAATTGAAAAAAAAATAAAAATCCCCAAACTGTTTGCTCTCTCTTAGCAAAACACTATTTCATGGTGCAATAAAAATATTAAGACAGAGGAAAAATAATTAAGATTACAGAAATTAATTCTATATCAAAGTCCGCAGAAGGACTCCTGTTGACATCAAAGCTTTGGCTTCCCTTTGATAATGAGATTACACATCATACTTGATTTTCTACGTATTCTTCTCTGCGGAGTAGATGTATTACCACTGTCTGTCAATGATTCTGCACAAAATTCAGTCAGTTTAAAAGCAAAGGCTATGGTTTTTGTACCACTGGCTTTGGAAAACCTGCAACCCAAGGCCTGACACCCTAACCCTGGCGTTGAAACTGTAGTTAGAGCTTGTGCTTCCAGTGTTTCATCAAAATAGATAACATTTTAGGCTTTCGCTTCCAGTCAGTCGAGACCTCTGCCTTCCAAATTTCAACTTATATCATCTATCCAGCTTCATTCAATGCATTTGTACACACATAATTACACAAAACTCAGTAAACAATTCTGTTAACAGGACAAAAAAGTAGAAAAATTGCTGTCTCTCTCTCACCTGCTTGGGTCTGGAAAAATTAGCTGGACTCAAATGCAGTTACAAGGCAGTAGATAGGACTGAACATAAAGAAAGGGTTAACTTGTTTATGAGAAAAAGTCTCTCTGCCTATTCCCTTATCAGAATAGAAACAGTATCATAAAACAAATACCAGGTCTTACTTTGCTACTCTCCATTTTCTGAATAGTGTGGCAATACAGTCTGGTGGCATTTTTAAGAGAAGACTTGGGAAGCTGTGAGGGAGCATTGGGCTCAGGTGCCAAGTCCCTGTTCCAGAGGTCAAGGTATGTGTTGCTGAATCAGTCATTGCTAATACTGATGTTTACAGCATTAAGAGAGAGAAAGTACTGGAGGAAAGTCTTGCAGGTGCCAGACAGAGAGACGTCTATATTAAGACTTAAGCTGAATTGTTAATTTTTATCAGCAAAACCAAACTAAGAATCTGCGTGCTCAGCTGAGAACGTTATTGGTGCAGCTTGTTCATGCCTCAAAGATAACAGTTGCTGTCAGTATGAAATGCTGACATTTTTTTCTCCTAGTTTTGAGCTCTTCAGTTCAAAACATACTGCTCAAACTTGGTTACTAAACAAGCAATGAAATTTTTGATGTTTACATCAGTGTAAATGAATTTTACTGAATTTTCTGGGATTTGGAGTGACTCAGTGCTGTCTGTGTGCATTGAGGGGAGAGTGTTTTTTTTTTAAAAAAGAATTTAAAATCCACTAAGTGGAAACCAGAATGTTCATTAATGCTGAACCCAAGCCGTGAAGCTCAGCAGAACATGGGCTGAAGAAGATCATCATCTCAGTCAGGGTACATCTGACCCATAGCTGGAGAAGGCCAACTTCATTCTTAATATGTGCAAGCACTACAGTCCGTTGTGGTTAGCAGGCAGCTCTTGTGCTGGAATTGGCCCAGAAGGTATTTCCATCCTAGCTCCAGCCTTTCCTCTTCCCTGCCCAGACCTTTTGCCTTCTTCTTCCTCCTCTCTTCTGCAGCAGCCTTCTACAGATACAGAAAATGAGGTCTAGCAGCAGGGACTTCCACGGGAAATGAAAGCTGACCGATTGGTGAAGAGAAGAGTATCGCTGCTGGCGCAGCAGAGGCGACGGTAAACTGTAGAGGAGATGAGCAAGGTGCTGCTGTCTGTGCCAATGTGTAGAGGCTGAAGCCTGCTTGGGCAGGCTAGAGAGGGCAGGGGAGCTGCTGCCTGATGGGGCAGGGAAGGTGGCTTTGCTGCATGAAAGAGGATGACAGAGGGCTGTCAGGCCCTGGCCCAGGCTGCCCGGGGCAGGGGCTGAGTCCCCGTCCCTGGGGGGATTTAAAAGCCGTATGGATGTGGTGCTTAGGGACATGGGTCAGTGGTGGCCTTGGCAGCGCTGGGTTAACGGTTGGGCTGGATGATCTAAAAGGGCTTTTCCAACCTAAACAATTCCTGATTCTATGATTCTATGACAGCTGCTTGTTGGGAGCGGGGACACAGACTGCAGCTGTGGACGGGAGGAGGGGGTACAGGTTACAGGGCTTTGTAAAGCAGAGATCCAACTCACAGCTACCGAGGCTGCACATCTCTGCTTTGCATTATCACACAACAGCAAAAAGCAGGTGAAGGAGACGTCAAATGAGCAGAATGGCTCTATCAGAAACTTTATGCTGATCAATACGACAGATTATTTGTTTCAGCACAGTGCTTTCACCCAAATGGTACTTTCTCTTCCTGATACAGTGATTTATAATTTTATTTGAGTAACTTTCATTTCATGGCCTTCTAATGAAAGTCATAATCATCTATACCAGGGAACAGTTTAGATTACCTGCACAAAAGTCCTCCCCACTACATAACCTTCACATGCTATTAAGCAAACATCTCTTTATGAATCAAATATTAGTTGGAGAATTTCCCTGCTCTTAGGGATATTTCCAAGGAACTAACATTAGAGAATATCCACCAAGGGCAGATCGAGGTGCTGGTGAATCACTTTCTTTAGGATTTATGATTACACAGTGTGAGACTGTGAGTGGGGGTGCCTGTGTGTTAGAAATCACAGGAATGATCTACAAAGCATAAGAAAAAAAAATTAAAAAGTGCCAGAGAACACTTCAAAGAAGCCAGGTTCTGCCGCAAGGATTCTGTGACAATCTCAGCCGGCGCTTTTCAGCACCTTCAGTCATTGTCTCATTTCAGTAAATTAAGACACCTCTATGCTTGATCATTATAGTAGTTCACAAAGCAAGGAGTGATTTCTGTCTCTCTGGCTAACGATGGTACCTCAGAGGCTGAGAGGACCACTTCAATGAAGTGGCATTGTATCGGTGAGACGGGCAGTCATCATGCACATGCAGAAAATGTTTGCGTCTTCATGCATTTTTTCCTCTCCAAAAAACCCATACATTCTATAGCCTTCCTCTGTCTATAGCCTTCCTCTATCATTCCTCTTCCTGCATTACTCCACGATATTCTTTCTAGAACATGTCTTCAGTCCTTTCTCCATACAACTGAGCAGTAGGTCAGACAGTAGGCAAGTCTATTATAGTCTCAGGCACAGGAACTCCCCTCTAAAGAAATATTCAGTCATTGCAATAAAGAGGAAATAAACAAAACGATGAACCTGCTGATTAGTCTTTAGCAGTATATAGTTGCTATTCAGCTGACAACTTAAATGGCAGGCAGAAAATAACACTACTACTATTACTATATATATTAATACTACTATGGAGAAGGCGGCAGCAGTCCTTGCCCTCATCCCATCAGCAACATTAGCTGGCACCAGCTAATGGGATCTCTACTATCAAGAGTTGTCCAAACCTTAAAAGAATCTATTCAAAGCAGAGAAGGAACAGAGAGATGTTACCCAGGTGAAGGATACAACGCCCTTACTTTCACTGTGCTTTTTCATCCCACCGGTAAAGCAGCTTTGTCTGTGAATCTGGCTATGGCATGGAGGGAGTAAAAGAGAGAATGCGCACATACACATCTTGCAAAATTAATGCCACAGTGTTAAGTTCAATAGGAATCTCATTTTAACAGGAAAAAATACTATTTCCATGGAATCACTGTCTCCCTGGAACAACCCCCCCAGCAGGTGCTTGAACCGACAGGACAAGTGGCTAAGCTATGTCTAATGCGCAGAAAACTCTGATCTCATACACATCACTGGCTTGCAACCATGAAGTTACATAGGACTACCAAAGACAAAGCTTGTAGCGTGCCTCACCGTCCAAGTGGCACCCGGTATTCACCAGAAAACAGAAACCTCAGCCCATCTAATTGCAGAGCTTCAGAGCAGCCTGTGCGGCGCAGTGCGTGGGCTTCCCTCTGGGTGGTGAAGAAGGGCTGTAGGGAGCAGCACAGTACCAGCACCACCGCTGGGTGCCGATTACCTCCCCTCTTCTTCCAAGAGACTGTAAGAACAGAGAACAGAAGAGCTGCAGGATTTTTGCAGTCATCTTCAATATTTGCTCTTTCCTCTATCAACTTTAATCCTCGCTTTTCCTTGGTGAGAGACATCCAAAATATTTTTAATTTAATTTTAGGATTTGAAAATGCAGCTAGGCCAGTTCACCATAAGCAACTGTAGTTTATCTGGGAAAAGTGCCAGAGAACTCTATAATAGTTTTATGTAGTCTGAAACAATAGTTGGATAAGTGTACTTTTGAGAAAAGGAAGGTACGAGCCACCATAGAGGAACTGAAATGAAAGGACGCCTTCATATCTTTGTCAGAAAGTTTTGTTCAGGTGCTAAAGAGGTTTTTTTTCATTTCCCTATCAAAATATTAACCACTTCTGAGTTACAGATTCAGCAGATGAAATTGTTTAGGGTGTATAATCAAAAAGCTCGTAATGAATTATTTACAGTTTACAGTCAGTCTGCGGAATTGATGATCTGATTTAATTAATTTCATGATTTAATTCCAATCCGATATATCAACAGTTAACAAACATCTATTTATATAACAAAATACATCCATTAGTATTCACTTAGTAAGTGAACTGCCTTAACTTTCACTTTAGCTTAATACTGGTGATATCAGCTCAATTTTAGTTTCCTATTTTATTTTTTTTTTTCTCTGGAGAGATTTAATAATTTTTAAAACAAAATAATAATTTAATTAAAAATCTATTTTTTTTCAACAAGCAGCACAGGCCAAGAACCTTTCCACATTGAGTGAATATCAAGTGGTCAAGGAAAAACCTGATGGGACCCAATTAGTGTCTGGGTCTCTCGCGTAGTCCTACTAACAGATCCCAGTCAGTCATCTCTCTCAGCATACAGATTTGTACCTTTGAACAAGGCACACTCCCAAAATACGTCAAAGGAGTCACCTCCATAGTGTGACCCTGCCATCGCACTGGGCAATAATCTGTGTCTGACAAAACGTGCTCCTAACACGATCAAAAGTGGACCAGGCGAAAAAACTGGACCACCCTTCTTAACCCTCAAGAAGCCTCCGAGACTGAGGATAACACACCAGCCAGCTGGAGAAAGGGAGTGCCCCATTTTCCTTAAGTCCATCCTCTTTGTCAGCAGTAAACTCAATTCTTTTTTCTCCCCATACTGAAGAGAATGTCTTCGTACACTGGATTTCTCTTAATACTCCGTGTTTACACTTGGCGATGTGTTACACTGCCTAGCACGCGGTCTCTGGTGGATACTTGCTTCTTTGGCCATAACAGCAGTAAAATTACACAGGGTAGACACCCGCGACGATCTGAACAATAAACTTGCTATACTTAAATAATTCTCTGTAGAATCTTATGTAACCTCACCCGGCAGGTAATGATTTGAATATGAAGGTATTCCTGGACTGCTTGAGCTTTTCATCCAGTTGGGACCTTGTCTCCATCAGGAGAGGAAAAAGCAGGGGAGCAAGGGAGGTTATGTGGTTCCACCTCCAGTCCCTCCTACTTCTACCTCCAGATCAGCCTTCTGCCGAGCTGGCACCGATGATGCTTTCTATTCAAGCAATATTCAAAATGGGTTTTACCAAAACTTTGTATGATCTAAAGCAAATGCCTTCTTTTCACCTCCAAGTCCTTTGACCAGACTTACGCGTACGAGGTCCTTCCGAACTGATATATGCAAAAACTTACCATTTAAAGACTGAATACATGATATGGTTACTGTTATTGCTTTCTCTTGCAAAAGCTGTAACTCTCCTAACACACAAAAGCAAGATCCATGACAGGTATGTACCGGCACAGATTTTTAAGGATCAATATACGACACCCAGCTGGAGAGGAGCTGTCATTTACATTTTCTGCACATCAGTTCTCCATTAATAAAACCCAGAATGTTCTGAGGCTGGTAAAACGTAGCCTTACTTCAGCAGTGATTTACCTCTAATTGTACATGATATTTAACAATCATTGTTAGGTTTTTCTCTTCTTTTGTGGTGGGAAAGCGCCTAAAGGAAACTGCATTTCGACCTCTCCGACTTTAACCTCCAAAAACTTGAAGGTGCCGCATATTTGGACACAGCATGAATACAATGAACCTTATTTTCCTGTCTTTTGTGATGCTGCTGCCATCTAGAGTATAAAAGTAATATTGTGTCAAGAAACACCATCAGCAGTATTTAATTAATGGATTTTGTATTAACAGTGAGCAAGTATAATCATAATCCTGCATTTTTCTCTGTTTTGTTCCACTGCTGCCACCTAGAGTTATAAAACAAGTATCTGATTTTTCTAACGATAGCTATTTAATTAGTGGCTATTTATATTCGTGGGTGATAGCTTACTTTTCCACAATTTTCTCATTGATTTGGCTTGTTTCTTTGTCCTGAATGTCAGTATAACCCAAGTGTTGCATCTAATGTTCTCTTTTAAACAAATTAACAAAGTGGTTAAGCCAAATAATTAATCTATTGTGATTTTTGTTTTTTAAAGGTAATTGTTAAATAAGATTACATATAGAGAAAATATCTGAGGTCAAACTGACATTTTTTCCCTGGTTGCAGGACAGCAGTCATCATAAAAATTAGACTTAATATTCATATGAGACCCTCTAATGAGAATTAATAGGGGAAAAAATGGGCTGCCATTGTCATTAACAACGACAGACAGCTGCTGTTACTCCTGTAAAAAACCCCAAGATTTTATAGAACCTTTTTTTTGTGTGTCACAGAAAGCAACACACATGCCTTGGGGACTGTAAAACAATCAATAAAAGAAAATAATGAATAATAGGTTACCAAATCTGCAGTCACTAGTGCATGTGACCTCCTTGTATATTTGAAGGTTCAAAAGAAGTCTCCTTTGATGCCTAGTAGGTAACTACAGAAATTCCTGGAAGAAATCCTAGGCATTCTTGTTCTTTTAGCCTATTTAATTTTTAGACAGCTTTGGATGACTGCACTGGAGGTAACAGCAACCCTCCAAGATCAAACATCCACCAACTCTTTACCTGGATTGTTCCTTCCTCTTTGCTGATGTAATCACTTTCATTATCCCTCTTCAGGTGGCCTCGACAGCTTACTTTGTTGGGAATCCTTCGCTTGTCATGTCTAGTGGAAACAGTACCACTTTCTATATCTTTGTTTGACAGCTCTATTACAGTGCCTCAAAACTCGGGAATTTAATACATAGGCCTCCTCAATATCTCTAATGGCAAATTTCATGAAAAAAAACCCTTTCCTTGGACTTTGATCACAGAACTTTCTCTAGCTGGCTGTTCTTGGTTCCTAGTTCCTCTCGCTGTGCCCCTTGCCTTCTTTCACCTACCTATGAAGTAAAGCCGATGTCCTGGTTTTGTCTTTTCAAACTATCTTTATGAAAACTAGTCACAGCTCTTGTCACAATGGCTTCACCTTAATAGCAACATGAAAGTCACACATGCTTCTGTATATCCTCCAAATAGCTCACCCCAGGAAAGCTGCTGCAGATAACACAGGTAGCCAAATGAAGCAAGGTTTTATTCTCAGGTTGGTGTCGTTTGTCTTTTTGGTTGTAACATGGAAACTTTTGAATAATACATCCAATCAGTTCCACAGTTTCTCAACGAACGTCCTAGGCATAAATGCGTAGGTATTTACAGATTTAAGCAGAGTCAAATGAGAAAGAAAGCTAAACAGGGACTATACGAAGCTCAGATATAGAGCTGGCAGAACCAGAACCTTCCATATGATCCGTAATTGTCTACAGATCAAAGCTGTTAACAGCATGCAGTATAACAACAAAACATCCCATCTCTGCTTCTCTCCTCACTGTAGGAGTACGAGAATTAATAATGGTGTGAAAGATAGGTCTGGAGGAAAGGGCCACAAGAGTCCGATAAAGGCTGAAGAGCGAACGGCAAGGGGATGGAAAGAGCCCCTGCGAGGCTGGAAGGAAGGACCCTCGCCTGGGGACGTCCGGGCGCTGGGGGGCACCCATAGTGCCGACAGAGCGAAGGAGCGGGGCGCCTCAGGGCGTTCCTGGGAATTTCACAGAGCGGGAAGTGGTGGATGGGACCTTTGCAAGCTAGAGAGACAAATATAAAAATTGCTTAGCGCAAGGGAAGGCCTAAAAAGCAGTTTCCTGAAGTATTCATCACCCTGAATAGTGATTACTGTATGAGATTACATAAAAAAAATAATCCCATGCAAGCTTAGAAATAGCCTTTGTGTAAAAGGTGTAACAAAAGCATTGGCAATAGGCTGTTGTTATCTCCTAACCTCAGCTATATCTGAATAACGATAAAAAAAAAAGATGTGTAAACTACATAATCTCTACTTCCAGTAGCTATTATAGCCTCTCGCTCATACTGTCTATATCCTCATAGACCATCCTGGGTTTTGTCGAAGGAGCTTTGATTCTTCCTGTAAAATTGACCCAGGGGTGAATGATAATACATGACTTCTATGAGAACGGACTATCTGTTATCTTCCTGGGTCAGCAACCACTGTCTGAAATTTATCTTTTTTTTCAGTTTGAAATAGGGGTCATTTGTTACCATGTTTCTTTTGGTCTGCGGTGACAATCATTTTGGGACCTCTTGTTTTTGTTAGGTGTTGGCAACATTTTTCTTTTCCTTTGGCCTCTAAGTCTCAGATCTGGTAATTCTAAAAAGTGATACTCTCGGTTTAAGAAAAAGTATTATGTTGTTGATTCTTTGTTTTTTTAAAAAATCAATTTCTCTAGTATTTCTGCTGATTTTTCTTCTAGTACTTGTGACCATAAAAGCCAGGGTGTATTATACTTCCACCGATATAACACAGAATAACAAAAATGAGGCCGTTGTAAACCATTATCTATGAACTTGCATGGAATCCCATCTTGGCCAAATTACGATAAGCCTTTGTTACTCAGCATATTCTATCATAACTCAATATTTAAAATGAGAATTGATCAGAAGATTGCACCACTGGGTGATCATCTAGCAGAAAGGTTCATCCCATATAAGCTTTTTGAGGGGTTTTTGTGCTTTGCTAGACTGAAAAAATAATCAATAATCTGTTTCTGTAGCTTCCATAAGGTTGTGTCCTGTGCCAGTCCTCCCTGCAGCATCCCAGCCACACCGTGCTCGAGCTCCGGCCTGAGTGGAACACGCAGCCGGTCGCTGCCCGGTGCCTCAGCGTGTCGTGGTCCTTCTCGCAGGCTCACCCTGCGGTGCGCAACTGTCCCTTCCTTTTGGTGCTCTGATGGATTTGCCAGTGAATACGACTTCTGTGTAGTTAGGATAGTTAATCCTTTTCTGACACCTAGTCCCTGTTACACGTAGTACAGTCTGTCTCTGAAAGTATGGGACTAGTTTTACTTCAGATAAGCAGTCCAGAGTTAATTACTTGTTCTTCTTCTAGAACCCTAAAGATTCAAATCATGGCATTTGGGTGGCTTTTAATTGCTGGGCTGGGTTAAGGCTAAAGAGAAAATTTGGAAAGAGGTATCTACTAAGAACGGACTTAACATTTCTGAACCTCCTTTACTAAGCTGGTTCTACTCAAACTAATGGCTTTATTTTTTTATTAAAATAACAATACTTCTGCATTTCAAAATGCACTCATGGTATCTGCGACGATCTTTGGATCCTCATCTTGTTTTTTCAACAGCGAGCTTATTATTACTTAGTAGATGTCTGAATTTATTCAGTCAGTAACTATTATTTTAACCACTTAGCTTTCTTTTGGTGTTAACAGTTCACCACAATGGAATTTATATCAATGTGTTACCTTTTGCTAAAAGCACACAAAGAACTTAACAAAGTGCTTAAGAGATTTAAGAAAAGCATTTGAATCCTGATCAGCGGACAAGGTCTACCCAATACACACAGCTGATAGTTTGATTCTGCAGCTTGCTCTTCAATCCAAATTCACATGGGATCCCTGCTGCATTGTTTCAAGTGCTATTTTCATCTCCTTGTAACGTGATTCAAAACAGTTCAGACAGAAGAGTTCCCATTCTGTTTACATTATTAAACAAGCATAGTTTTTGCTTTTGACAGTAAGTGGTCAGGCTTATAATGCCTCTAGTAATTATCTGTCACTGAATACCAATATTTGTTTTGAAATTTACATCCAGGAACTAATCAGGTACAAAATCCCGCTTTGAAAATGTATTTAGAGCCTCAGAGAGAACTGCTCCCACGTGATCACAGCTTTGTGCTCAAGCTGTTTGTTCATATATGCGTGTTTGCTCTTAGACCGTAACGATTTTCCCGGAGTGGTGCATGTTTGCATTATATAAGCAAGTCATACGAAGCGCAGAAAGGTAGTACAATTTATTAGACCAAATGCTATAAACGGGAAAAAGACAAGCCTTTCAGTGCCTATCCCTGTCTTTGGGTTTGAAATAGACACAGCAAAATTGAAGCTGAGGTTTAATACAGTTACGCCAGCTTAGCTAGACACACTATTGCATCCCTGTTCATGGAGCAGTTTTGAAATATTTCACACTTGTCCTACATTTATGAAAACCAATTTGTCCTTCTTTTTAACCTTTTGCTAACTCTGTTTCCTGTAGTTGCGCCAAGGTATATATTTCTAAGGAATGCAGTTCAAGACTCTAACTGTTTGCTAACACTATCATGTGGAAAGAAGACTTTTTCAGCAGCTCTCAAAATATTCAGTCAATTTACTGCAATAATTGCTTTGGCCTCCTTATTCTTTCTACCATAAACATTTGGTCTGATCAACCTCACATCACACAGATTCATTAGCTAGGCCAGAACTGTAATGATCAATGATCTTATCCAACAGTTTGTTGTAAAGAAAAAGTATTTTTGCCAAGTAATGTTGTTGATCAAAGGAGTCTTGAAATACATTCCCTTTAAAAACCACCATATGGCAAGTAAAAAATGTTCCGACTCCCATCTCTGGGATTACTTCAGTCCTTCCTCCCATGACTGACTGTTGAAAAAGACATTGTTGGCTGCAACAGGTTGGAATGTAACCACTGAACCAAAGAATCACAGTCATCCGTCCTTTCTCTGGCTCCCTAAATGCCTACACTGCAACAGCCTCCAGAGAAGGAACCAGCCCGTGTGCTCCACCGGTCTTACCTGTGAGGCAGCATCATGCAGAGCTGACCTTCAGGCGGAACTGTAGGCATCTGGAGAACTTTAAAGCCTGTACAGCTATGGGATACACACATCTCCAACATGGAGCATCTGAGGAGATCCGAGGAAATTTTGGTAATTAAGTCCCACTTCAAAAACAAAGCCCTCTGTAGATCTAATTCTACAATAAATAGATTATAAATTCCACCTAAGAGTTTTCATCAAAGTAACTGGTCACAGCTTGTCCCCCAGATTTTATCAGAATTGCATATCTTTGCTTCTTAACTGTTGGGGTTGTCTCACAGAAAAGACCAAAGTTTAACAGCAGGCAGTATGGGGCAGGGGGATTCAGTATCCACATTAGCTTCCAAAAAACTGCCGGTCTCCAAGAGGAGGCCTTTCCTGGTTTACCGCAGTATTCAAAACTTTGCTTTTGAACTAAATGTCTCAATTTTACTATACAGGGTCTTAGTGTGTGTCTACGTTTGTCCACTTTATTAGTGGCTATTCTGTGAACTCCGTCTACGGTTACCTACAGCTGTGGGGGACTGGACTCGGTAAACTAGGGGACACCCTCCAATTCTATGTTCCAGCTATCTTGAGGTTTAAAAAAGAAGTAAAAAAAAAAAATTAGGGTCAAAAAAGCCTAGAGTTCCAGTAGTTTATCAAAATTATTTCAAAGGCAGGACTATAAGGCTTGCAGAATTTAGTTTTGTCTCTCCAGCAAAAAATAATCAGTCAACTCCACCTCCAGGCAAAGGTAAACTCTTTGATTTAAACACAAGTCCAGTCTAAAACATTAGGTGCAGGACTATCATCATGTTGGGTTCCCTAAATGGTTCTGCCAAGATGAAAACAGAATTTTGTACAACACTGCCAGCAAGCCCATAATTTACCCCCATATTTCAGAACTGAACTACGGAGACCATGAAATGCATATATTTATCAAATAGCATCAACACTAATTTTTATTGGTTGGCAACTGCATTACTTCTAAAGCAGGCCACGAACAGAAGCATGCTTTTCCAAGCAGTGCTATGTATTCCAGGTACAGCCAGGAATTCAAAGTAACAGTCTGGAAAGCCAACTGGCATCTAAAAAAACAATGATTGGTAGATGTAGTGCAATCCTCAGATTTCTTCCTCTATTAAATTAAATAAAGAAAAAAAAAATGCTTGACACACTTACTTCAAAAGTCCAGATGCTGAAGTTTTGTCTAAACAGAGGAACTACTAGATACCTATCATTTAGGTATTCCAATGTATTTTCTGTTGTAGGGAATTTTATCCTAAAATAATAATTTTATTTCAGAAAAATTGTTATCCAAACCAGAGAAGTTATTTCATAATAAAGTCACTTGTAATTGGAAAGAAACTGCCTATATGGGGGAATTACTCCAGAATAACCAAAGTGAAATAATTCTTCTGGGGTGGTTATACAAGCCAGTTTCAAAATGCAGCCAAAGCGCGAATCAACAGACTATGCCCCAAATGCAGGCTCTTACGTGCTTGAGGTGGTAGATAAATTACAGCAGTGAAAATGCAGAACATTCATTGAAGTCCTGTGTTTGGATGGCTATTTCCCATGCTATTAGCTATGTTTACAATATCATTATCATAATTTTATCATTATTTAGTTGTACTATAAGTCCAGAGACTTGAATCAGGCCCCTCTGCTAGGCAGTGTTCAAGGAAACGTGATGTGGCCATGCCTTCCCAAAGCATCCAGGGAGGCCAGGTAAGGAACAGCAGAAAAGTGGTAACTTCAAAAGGTGCTTGTATGGGGAGTTCTCTCACTGAAGTCAGAGGGTTTAGGCCTGAGTTTAGAATGAAATTGCTTTTGTCCTTAAAAAACGGCTTTTTCCCTATTGCCCATTTCTTTTTTTTTTCTGTCTGATTTTATCGCGAAGACACAAAGTTGAATTTGCAAAATCACAGCCATTTCCATGGCAACAGATTGCGATGTTATGATGTCCACTGCTGGAGCAAACAAAACAAGCGGCCAAGCTGTTGGAATAAGGAGGGAGTAGGAGCACTTTATCACCTTAAAGATGCATTTCTAAAGTCATTGCTGGTTGACATCGTATCCGTTTCATAGACATCCACTACCACGTCCCCCCCAGGCCATGATGCTTTGCAGAAGTTAAGACGGTGAGGTAAAGGGCTGATCTAACAGGCAGTCAAGTCAATGGGAAGGCTGCCGCCGTGGTTTTGGGGACTGGATTGGACAAGGGAGCCTGCCACGATGAACGTGATGTAGGTAAGTAGTATTATTCTTGTTTAAAGGGGATATAAAATAACTTGATGCCATGTGATTTATCCAGCATCATGTACTAGATCTCTGAAAGATCTATCGTGGGACTGACAAATCAGAGAATTCTTGTCCTATTTTTTAATAAATTACAATTTAGCTTTAACATTCCACTGACTCTTCAGGTTTGCATCTGCCCGGCAGGATGAATTCTACTCAGAAGCAGTGAGTTTCTATTTTCTTTAGGAGGGATGATTTTCAGTATTATGGGGTTAAATTTAAAATTTCATTTAAAGTTCAAGGTTAAACCCACATTGAAGTTCCAAAAAATCAGGATAGTGAAAAAAAAAAAAAAGAAGGAAAAATTAATTCTAATTCCACATATTAGCAACTTACTTGAATATAACATTATTTGTAGAAATATAAATGTTATCTTTAAAACTATGGAATTCAGTTCTGCTACCATTGAAGCCAATGGAGATTTTGTTTCAATCATCCCCACTGTCGGGTTTATATTTTAAAAAACATTTTATTATAAAGAGATATATTTTAAAAGTGCCCCTTTGACAAATGGCAGCAGCAGAATGGAATCTTTGAATAAGCTCTTTGAAGCCTGCAGTTTTATGAGCTCAGTGCCTTCAGAAGCTTCTAAAGTAGTTATAGACAAATGGAGACAGCTAAGGCTTTGCACACTTACTTCAAACATAAGTGAGTGACTAACATAAAATTGTAGTGGCCATTAAAACTTCAAAGGAGAAGTGTGACCTGAATATTACTTGTCATAGAACAGAATTTGTTACTGGAAGATCTGATCAACTTTTAAAATTATAGTATCTCCACCAAATGCCAAGATCATGGCTTAGATAAAGTATTCTGTCTCAAATAAAATTTTATTCCTGAGATTTCACTTATGATACCAGTGAAAGCAAGCAATAGCTGGTTAGTCATATGATGCTGGCTCCCCCTCCTTGCTTCCTGCTATGTCTCGACTCTATCTTGCTAAAGCTGCTGTCCTCATAACCTGTTCTACCGTCTTCCTACCTCTCATGGTATCTGTGCCCAGAAAGCCTTTCCTGCTGCTGCAGGCCGTAAAACTGCCCTCTTTTCTTACAAATATCTCTTCACAACTCACTTTTCCCCCAGTATTTCTCAAGCTATGACCACACTTTCTAGCCATCCTACGGACACAATCATACAAATACTTAGGATATAGTCCAAGAGGATTAAGAAGTCACTGTTACCAACTCATCTGTCGGTTATCTCCCCCCATCGGAAGTGTGGTAACTGTTGGTGTAAATTGTTAATCCTTTGAAAAATCTAGTGACCTAGTAGTCTGGCATATATTTCCCTTCCCTTTCTTTGTCTGCTAGATGTCGTCTGTTTCTTTGTCAAGTCCTGTTGTATCTCACTTAGACTTTAAGGTCCTCAAATGTAATGACTTCTTTAATTATATTAAAGAAAAAAATAAAAAGATGTGTATATATACAGTAATACGTAATAGTATTAACATCTTAACAGTTATGCTTCATTCTCTGGAAAATAGAAACAACTAGAGAATTTGAATGATTGACCTTTATATATATGGAGAAGGAAGAGAATCTGGTCTTCTACTATTTCTTTAGGTCTCAGAACTAATTGTAACTTTTTAAAATCCTCTGTTAATGGATAAAAAAATTTATGACCTGTGTTTTATCCTGTCTTGGGCTTTTGAGCTCACTTTAGTGAAGTTATTTGGACAACTTACTTGCATGCATAGAGTTGGATGATTGAGCCCCGAAGTTATTGCTTACTGCTCATCCAGAAGTACTATCTACTATCCATATTCGGTAGAAAACACCCTGGGAACCACCGCCACAGCCAAAACTATCTTCTCCAGAATCTGTGAACCTTTCATTTTTAAGTATATTGCTTAGAAAACTACATGACCCATGGCTGCATATACTGTTGTAAAGAAATATGTTAGGAAGCCAAAAATACAGGATATATAAGTGGCTTTGAAGCAGAATTTAAAGCTTGTTATTGCAGACTTCGGTTCTGTTCTTGCAGGAAGCTTTCAAGGTCAGCAGAAGGCTCAAAAAAGTTTTGAAATCTGCCATCCCCAGTTTAGAAAATATGAACTGTCTTTAGAACAAAATAGGACCCTTCTGTCTTCAAGTGAAATCTTAGCCACTCCCATTAGCTGTAAGACGCCTTTTAGCTTGCCAGAATACCTGCAGGAACGTCAGTCATAGTTCTTCTAGCCACAAGCAATGATAAATGGATGCATTTCTCTTATTGTTTTAGCAAGCAAGGTTCCCTGTAATTAGCAGAATTGAAATGCAGGTGCCATGGCATGAGTCCCTAAAACTCATAAAGAGTAAAGTAGTTTAGACAAAACACGCAGAACACCAAGCTTTTCAACTATTTCATTAATATAATACGTGGATCGCAGCAGAAAGATGACTATGAGTTTGAAAAGATGTATTGTAGAGTGAGCATTCATTATGTTATACATGTAATAAAATAGTACTATAACTTTGAAATATTGTTTAAAATTGTCCCATGTGCAACTCCTGATTATTACATTGACATTAAATAATCCTTAAAACCAAGCTGCAAGTTTCATGTCCGTTAGTCAGAAACCAATCTCCAGAGGCAACACAAATAATACATACTAGAGACTTGAGTCGCTAAAATCACATTCTTATCAGATTTTTTTAAAAAAGAAGAAAAATTTTAAAAAATGAAATTCATGATGGAAATCCCATGAGAGAAAAGCAACAACTAGCACCTCAGAGAAGCAACCACAAGTAATCTCTGAAAAGTACTTTCATGGGGCAAAATACGATGAAGTCAGCCCCTGTGGCTACGTGGTCTGGAAGTTCCTAAGTGAGAAGCAGGAAAGGACTCCATGATCAAGGGGGATTTCTCTTCTTTGTAACTGCATTTTCAGTTTTGCAGTCAAGAAGCTTACCTTTTCCTTTGCTAGAACCTCTGCATTATTTTCACAATCTGGTTTGCGTACTGTCAAGAGTAAATTTAGGTGAAACTGGCAATCATGGAATACATTGTTGCTTCTCTAGAAGAAACCCCGAATCTCTAAAAATTAACCAGAAGTGAGCTTAATCGCCCCTGTGGTATTCTGCCAGGAGGCAGTTTCATGGCTCTTATTCACAAAGAGCATCTTCCATGGAAATCCGATACAGTGAATATAAACCAATGACCTAGTAAAAAGAATGCAGCAAACAAATGGACCACAATGTTGACTGTCCTAAGTTTCACAGGAGACAGTAAGGCATCGAAAGAAAAGTTAGGAAAAATGCCCTAATAAATTACTGAGGATGAAGGGAATTTTGCAGGTAGTGGGAACTCTTTGACATTGCTCAAATGAGAATTTGTTTTATGAAAGTACAGCTCTACATACACATATGCATTACAAATTAGTTTATAGCATTTTCACAAGTCCTCCGTGATGGTATATTCGGAGCAACCTGCAGCGAGTAGTCCAGCAGAAAGTGCTGAGAACATAAGAACTGCCATCCTGGACTGAATCAAAGGTCTCTTCTGTAGTTCTGTCCCCTGACAGGGGCCAACAGCAAATGTTTAGGGGATAGCAAGGATAGGGCAAATACAGACAAAGGCAAATTCCCCTTAGAATGGCACTGGTGATCTCTAAAAAAACACTTGGGGAACTGGAAGAGAAAGGAAATATACACTCCACTTACTCATCAAGTGTATGCTCAGAAGAAGGGACTAACACTTATGGTTTTGAATTCCTGATCATACGCCTATGTTAAAGGTATTAAAATGCCAATAGCAAGATCATGAAAATAAATCAACAGCCACTAACGATAATCTTTTGCAGAACAGGCCTTTAAATTATAAATTCTTCAAGGTGTTTGTCTTCCTGACTGCAAGATTTCTGTCATCCTCTTTTGTTTGTGTGTTCTATACATCTCTCCCAGGGCCTGATCTCCTCAAAGCTTTTTCCTGAATGCTCTACTGGGTATAGAGCTGGGCGCACAGAAGTAAGAAGTATTCCGATCTTCAAGAATGAGCTACAGGCTTACTCCAAAATTCCAGTAATCTCTCTGGGAACTGGAGGATCAGAGGCATTGCTATGGAGTAGTCTCTGCACTTCTCTTTCCCCTCTGCCCCACGCCAGCCACCACTCTACACTACCCAGCAGCATGTTTCAGTGTGGGTCTGTGAGCAGACACGTGGCCATGTCTATGTCTGTCTCGGGGAGTAACTGCAATGAAATGTTACGGAACAGGTAACATACCTCCGTGCTGTTGTTTTCCAGAGGATCCCCACAGATTAGAAGCAAGGAACCTGTTCTTTGGGCCTCAGTTTGTGGCCCTCTACCCTTCCTTCTCAATATAGGAACCCAAGAAGAGGAGAAATAGCAACACATTTCATTGGCAGCATCTCTTTATGAGAAACAAGAATTTTTGATCTTATGAATATCGTATATCCTAAAGTTAATGAATTACTAGCTAATTTGGAATCAGCTATCAGTTTCAAGCGTCTATTGAGAGTTATTGCTTTAACGACAACTAGCAGAACCTCATTTTTTTAAATCTAGGAAATAACTGTGTTATTTCAATCATTCGCCACTTGATGCACCCATTTACCTCCTTCTTCTCGTGCCTGAAGAACAGCCACCTCCACAAATGTCCAGAATTAAAGGAATTTTCCATGGAGATTTGTACTTTCCAGATATGCAAAGACCTGTCTTCCTTTCCTTCAATACTCTTTCCAACATTCCCGTATTCATTTAACAAAAATATATACAAATATCATGGGTGTTATATTTATATGTGTGTGTGTGTGTATACAGACACACAAATTCAGTTACGTAAATATACATACATATAAATGTACAGAGATTGCTTGAGATGCTTGCTTGGGCCATGCACAGTAGCTTGTGTTGATGTATAATGAAGCACCACTAGACAGAACAGTCACTTGTAGCAGGTAGCTAAGAAATTTCAATAAAGTAAACTCTCAGTATTATCAAAATTATACATTTGGGGCTGTTAGCGTGGCCTAGAAAAAGATGAGGACAGGCTCATCTCATTAAATGAGAAGAAATAGTGGAATTAGCTTGAATCTAATTACAAGCCACACTATCTAATGTAAAAACATGACTGTTTTTTCACTCCCATTCATTTTGGCTAGTAATTAGTTTTGGCCTCTAAAATGCCACCCTTTAATCATCCAAACACAGATGTGATTTGCCGTGCAATTTAATCTTGCTTTAATGAAGAACTAATGGACGCATCGCAAATTACTTTCCCTGTTGGAGAAAAATTCTATTTCCTGCTTTTCAAAAGATCAAGAGTATCTTGTGATAATAGCCCAAGCGGCCCTGGCAGCCTCGTCACACAGAGCAAACAAGCTCTTTTACTCAACTCCCAATTCAATGGAGAAAAAGAGGCTACAATTAGCAACAAAGCAGGGGAAACGCGGCATTACAGCCGAATCACTTTCTGCAGCTCAACCCCCAGCAACCACTGCCTTGTTAGAGCCAGGTCTAAAGTGTCAGGAGCGAACAATGTGCTGTGATAAATTACTCTCTTCAAACAGCTGCACTGCTAATTTTCAATTATACACACAAATGGCTCTCAGATTGGAAGAAAATGGAGTGCATGGGGAGAACAGTAGTAGATTTCTATGTTTGTTTGGTGGTGAGTGTGGAGGCGGGAGAGTGACATCCTGAAAAGAAAGCTGTAGCATGTGGAGTCGGTATTTCAACACCGGATGATGAGCCCTCCCAAATCTTACAGACCCTCGTGGCTTCCTTTTCACATCTTGCTAGGAGATGGAGAAAAAGAAACAGAACAAGTCAGATTAATTTTTAGGGTAAAAAGCTTTGACCGTTGGCCACATCAGTAGCCTTGCAGCAGATGCAAAACAGCTCAACAACTTGTCGACACAGGTTCAGATCCCAGAAATGCTGGCTCCCTTTCTCAGCTTTTCAACAGAAAGGCAGTGGATTCCATGTGCTTCTTTAAATGGGAGATGCGCTGAAGGACGTGAACCCCTGATTCGGTGTGGACACCGATCATATGACGTGTTTGGTGGGAGCACCAGTTTCCCCATGACGAAGGTAAAACTCATTGCCCTACAGTCAGCTACTGTACCACGTCCTGATGCTGCTGGATTCAGATGACAAACCGTACAGAACTTACTTGGGAAAAGGTGCTAGTGAAAATGATCGGGAATTTTCTTTAAGCCACAGTTCCTATTTTTAAGCATTTGGGATGAAAAAGGCAATATGGAGGTACAATTAGGATTACTGTAAACAAGACGTGGCTCAGCTTCACTAAATTACAAAGAATTGATAGTGATTTTTTTCTTGCCTTAAAAAACTTTATAGTCCCATTGAAGTCAACAGGTATACCTGAATTTGGCCCAATACAATAAAGTTTTCATCGATGCTTCATCATGATTTGTTTTCTAATAGATGGGAAACAAGTAACAGAACTCCGCAAAATCAAACAGCTTGCACCGAGGTAGAACAATCAGTTCGGTACAAGTTTCACAAAAAAAGGCAAAATGTAGCTGTTTTCTCTTGTGCTGTTTTGCTTGACCTTAATTTTGATGAATGACAGCTCTGGGGGCAGGAGGGGAGGCAGGGGTGGTTTATCATTTTTTTACCTGCCCAAACTGAGATAACTTTTAAAAACAGCTTTCTTTAAGATTGGATACTCGGATATCATGATTTGATCGTTGCTATCACATTTGATGCCCAGAAAGTAAACATTTCAAATCCTTTCAAAATCTTGGGTAATTTTTATGTTTTCATAAGGCTAGAGAGAGAGAAAAAAAAACATTTTGGCTGGTGGGAGTAGGGAATCTGCAATTTGAAAAGGGCAATATGTTGCCTAAACCAACGACAAGGTTCCTAAAGTTCTTTATTTGTAGTATAGTGTCGGCCATTTGCCAAAAATGGCTACTGAGCACAGCTCTCATAAAGACACAGGAGGGAGAGGAGCCCAGTGCACAAAGAGGACCACGCTCAGGTAGATTCTCAACAACTCTAAGTTACTGTAGTTCCTTTGATTTCATTAGGGAGCAACAGCACTGCGATTTACGTCCTTTCAAATTCTGGTTCATAATATTTTCTCTTTGCACACCTTCATTAGCTTCATACTAACCCGAAGTTCAGAGTGAGTTTTGAAACAGATTTTATGGTAATTGCAGTCCGTAGTATCCCCGAGACAGCCAAATATGACACACGTTATTAAAATGTTTATGGAAAGGGTTGGCAAAGTCATCAGATTTGTTTTATAAATAGCTATCATTTCAAATGAAATGGGCAAAAAAAATCTAGTTGATTTTAATACTTTTCAGCCTAGCTTTTTTTCTACTTCCAATAAATGCTAACATTGTGTCTCCTAATTATAAAGCGCATTACCATACAAAAAGGATTATTTTTAAATTTAAAAATGCCAGTCACAATTTAAAATTACTTTTCTCAAATATGGCTCCTCAGAGAAGCTAAAGTGAGAAGTGTGGGGGGGGGGGTGAAATGAGAGGGGGAGAGAGAGAGGATGCAATATTGAATTGTAACAAGACACTTTTATTTTTTTGCTGAAGTGGGATTTCACTCCCTCTAGTTTATAATCGTTACAGAAATTTAAACCTCAAACCATTTCAGTCCAAGCTTATACTAAGCTTGTTAGTGGTTTCTGATGCTGCATATGATAGTGCTCCAGCATTACCATAAATCAGCAGAATTAACTATGATCTTCAGAAGCATGCCTGAAAGTGGGTGACAGAAGTCTGCAATTTGGTGCTCTGAATATTATGATAACATTCTATATTAAATGTTTATAATCTACTTAGAGCTGAGCTTCAAGTATATTTTATATTTGTGCTTTACCCAATATTAGAAATTATGGGCTGTTATGGCTTTCCATGCCTATGTTGTTTGTAATACCCAAAATTAAAGAAAATATAAAAACACAAAGCGAGCAAGTTTGTTTTCCTACCAATGCAATGTTATTAATATTAAGAAGTTAAAGTTTACCTACAGGTTTGAAAATTTAAATGCACCTTGCAATAAATATACTTTACTCCTTTCCATTCATATATAAAATAATCTACAGTACTGACCGGATTTCAGAAACTCCATCCTAATACAATTTATAAACTCTCTGCTGGTGTTGGAGATACAGACTCAATTTTCCTTCCAGTCTTCGTAAAAGTAACGTATCTAAATTATTCATCTAAGAGTAAATAATGATGAAGATTTGCAGAGAATAAAATCACAAACTCAACAGTTTTGATAACCAGTACAAAAACCAAGGTTGCCACATTACACAAAGAAATGTTCTCATCCTAAGCAAGCATGATCCAAAATTTCAAAAAACAGCACTGCCTGTACCAGGTGGGGGATCCCATTTCTTCCCTATTCCAACTGCTATCCTCCCAAATTAAAAAAAAAAAAAAAAAAAAAAGAATTGGAGTAGCTAGTATTTTCCTCCATACGTATATAATTACAACTGGCTGCAGGATGCACATCACAGAATGCCTACTGATGAATACAATAGTCTTGCTGCATAAACAGTCTTGAGAGACAACGAACTGTATCCTCACTAACATCAATCAATATATCTCTGTGCATCCTAGCAAAAGTAGGTTGAATTTGCACCAGCCGATAATCTAACTTCATGACTTTTCAAGTAATTCTGAGCATGAGCTACTAAACAATGCTGCTTTTATTGTTGAAAATTATGGTTAAGAGCAGCCTACTTCAGCTTTAGACTACCAGAAATATGAACTAAGTAGGTGAACCTGCAGATTTTTTTTCTGAAAGGACCACATCCATACGAACACCAGCAGGCTGAACTTGCTGTGCTAGACAGGGAAGGCGAGACAAGGTTAGCTCACAAATGTAATTGTGTAACAAGGTGATTTAATCCTGATTTTAGAGAAGTTTTAGAATTAACGGACAAGAAAAGCAGAAGCTAACAAGTTCTTCGCTGTTTCTGCACTGTCTTTAGGCCCCGAATGACCTGCCATCTACAGAGACCAACGGCAAACAGAACCAAAGCGCAGCCTCCATAGTGTACGAGTCCGGTGCCCTCGTGTACGCCCGAATTATTAGCACCCCGCCTGCATGCTCTACCCACAGCTCACAAGGCAGGCGAGGAGACCGAAGGAGACAGAAGGCCTGTGTCATGTCGGGGCTGCTCTAAAGGGGCTCCTCCAGAGCACCGCAGGGCAGCAGCCAGGAGGCTCAGCAGGTCAGTCTTGCTCTAAGTAAGCACGTTCACCTAGCTTGCACGGAGCTGTTCAGTAAGTGCAGGGCTTTCTATGATCTCAGAAATGACCTCACATTGCTGCTGGAAAGACACAAAGAACACCACACAACACCACATATTTGTTAAAATATGGAAAAAGGAGAAATAAAGGCAAATAGGTCAGAAAATTGAAAAATAGTATTCAGTGCCTTGGGTTGATAACTGCTCAAAAGAAAATTATCTTTTGCAAGCATTGCTTCATAAATCCTAACGAGGCACTGAGACCTATTGATCTGCTGTGGACGCGCGGGTCGTGCAAGCTAGAGCTGCCCAGACCGCCTAGCCAGCTTCTCCGTCTGCCTCAGTCCTCCTCTTCTTTCACACAGGCACACCCCACGCTTGCCTCTAACGGTTGTGAAATTCTGGCTAAACTTTTTCTGCTACTCCTGGTGTTAAATATAAGCCAAAATAAATCTATGCATCTGCCTAGTCCGTGAATCTTCAAGGTGAATTATTCTTGAAAATAGGGACAAATCAATATAGCAACATCTGTGGGTGAAGTTTTCACACACTTGTGTCATAAAGTGAAAAAGCAGTGTGTGCCTGGTCCATCCTTAACAGGAGTGGCGTCTGTAAACAGCATATTTCATATTTTATCTACTCAATATACTCTCCTCTCTCCCAGCCCGGATTTCCCGCCTGTGCCCGAACTCCCCACTTGAAACTGCACGCAGACGCCTACGGGCTCTGCCCAAAGGGACCGGCTCTTCTCCTGCTACAGCCGTACACAGTTAAATCGTGTTCATTTTTCTGTGGTTCAGTACCATTACAATTAGGAAATGACCTTGAAAGTGCAGCTTTGCCACTGTTTATGATGAACTACACCAACGGGAAAACAACTGTACGCCATAATATATGGCAGGTAAAAGAGAAGGAAATGCAACCTGTTCTTTCATTATTTTAGTTCCCATCTAGACTATTTTGAAGACTCTCTACTTTTTTTTTTCACTCAGAATACGCTGAAGTGTAGATGAACACTCCAGCAAGTTGGTTTGCGGTAAGTTTTATTAGAGCTTTTAAGTTTCTTTAAGCTGCAGCATTTTCCAAGTGAAGGACGAGAGCAGGGATTTACCCTCACGACATCCACTGAAATATATTTTTTGTGCTAGAGTGAAGACTACGAATTAGCATTTTGTGATGTTCCTGAAATTAGAAGCCCCATGAACTAACCATTTTATGATATTTATGCTTTGCTTCATAATGCATTCTCCACAGATGAATCAAAGGGCCAAATGCAATTGCTGTTGTGAGATAATAAAGCATGAAGTGGTGAGTTTGGAATTAAATTTACATAAGACGAAAGATGGTGGGAAAGTTTATGATGACAGTAACAATCGGTGAGCATACCGTGGTGCTGGCTTCTCAGAAACTGCTCAACAAAATACCGCATCATGAGCATGAATAATTAAAGCAGTATCTGGGGATTCAATCAATTTAAAAAGGAAGAAGAAAAGTTTTCCAGTATTTTCCTGAGTTTTATGATCAGAGCTACGTCTAGGACCTATAGCAGAGTTATTTCTCCAAAATAGTCTCATAATGCTGTGTAGCTTGCTGGTTTTGTGTTTGCGTCTCTCTGAGAGATGTGTTTTATAGTTAGCAGAAGGTCTGTTGGGTTAACATAGGCAGAATCCTGCACACAGCTCCTGGATTCATGTGAACCTACAGTTTCAGCCTTTCATTTTCCACCTTCCTACACCATCAGCGAAACAGCCTTGTGTCCCTGACCCCTCTCTGCTGCTCCGGAAAGTCACTGGAAGGAGGCAGCCCCTACCTTGCAGCATATAGTCATTGCAATTGTGCCGCAGCGTGGTACAGAGACTTCTGCCTCTCCTGTTGCCCAATGCTTCATGAGCCCTCAGAATGGAAAAGCACATGGTAATAACTAGTATCATTCACATATTCAAAGTACCTCACAGATATTAATAAATTGGTATCCCTCTTACCCTCACATCGTAGGTTCCATCTCATCCTGCAAGCACCTGGGGGAAACCGAGGCATGGAGAATTCAAAATGTTTCAAAACTAGCTTTTGCTTTCTGGAACACGTGAGGCATCTGGTTTCAAAGACTTTGCATGTCTGCAGTTTTAAGTTATTTTCAAGGCGTGTGAATAACTCAGGCCTTTTAAAGGCATGGCTAGCTAGGCACAAAAAATTAGACATTCCTTGAAAAAAAAGGTGACACCACTCCTCTCAGCAACACTTCCCACTTGGGGCCACGTGCCACTTTGGTGGAAGAGGCAAGACTGGAATTCAGGATTTCGCAACTCTTAAATCTATTCAGCCATAAAATCTACTTAAAATAGTCGTTATTATCTAGGAATGATACTTTTCAGTTCCATTTCTGATCATGCTGTAGCCATCTGCCTAAGCAGAAGAAACCATAAAGACCACAAAGAGGATGGTTTCTCTATATAATGGCCACTGCAAGGTCTTATCAGCCTGAGGTGAATGGCTGCTGACAGCTGTAGGAGTCATGACAAAATTCAGAAACTAAACTTCTGGAGAGCTCTAAATAGTATCAGTTGCCACGCGCTCAGTTTTTCTTCAGCGAGCGGCACTGAATTTCTCCCGGGCACGAAGAGAAGCACACGTGCAGTGAGCGTGCGTGCAGGCAGTAAGCGAACAGTGCTCCCCTCCCCTGCCTGCGCTGAACCACCCCTGAGCGGGGACGGCTGGCCGACACCGACGGGAGAAGGGAGGGGAGGAGAGGAACCCACACTTCCAAGGAGTCTGAAAAAACACTGCTATGTTCAGATCACATATAAGCTGAATGGTGAGGGGGGTTTGGCCTGAATGTTGTTACCAGTTGTTATCCTGTGGATGGATAGCCTCACTGGAGGATGGGCACCATGAGAGCTCATCACGGCACCGTCTGTAACCTCTAGGTAATAAATTAAAAAAGAGAAGGGTTTCCTTTGGCTGATGAGAACAAAGGCAGACTTTTTCAGGTTTCTACCCAGCGCCCAGGTTATACAACCTTTAAGACAATGACAAAACCTCACATCTTATTCATCAAGGTCTCACGGAGTTTCAGAACGCTCCGAAGTTGGAAAATATCTTCAAATGTATGTTTCTTAAAGAGATTAGAAAGCAGAACTCTAGTTAGCTTTTGTCTGTCTGTTTTGCTGAGAGTATTATTCTAAGAGCATGCAGGAGATGAATGATCAACACTGAAAACCTTGACGCTTCTTTAAATGCCTTATTTTCATTTTTTAAGAAATATGACAGCAAGAATTAGTACTGGCTCTTCTATTTCAATAATGGTAGTCATGTTGAAATGACAACAAACATCATTACATTTACATGCACATTTATGTAGACAAAAATTGTCATTACTTATTTTGGTGGAACATTTTATAATTTGCCCTATAAACAAATAAAATCTGTATAAGCTGTTTTTAGCCTTCAGCAGTATGTCAACACAAGCAACTTAGAGCTAGACTTACTGACACTCACTGGCAAGTATCTCCTTCCATTTTTAAAACGCTTAAGATTAAAAATATAGTATTTATTTTTCAGTTTTTAATAATACGGTGAAAATACTTTTTGATTGCTGGCTGCAAATAAAAAGCAGATGGTTGAATGCCCTCAAATGTTGTATATTTAAATGAAAATGGGGGGAAAATAAAGACATATCCATGTGCCTGTTTTGACTTTAATGTTCTAACTAAGTAGGAAATGAAATACGACAAAAAATAAGATGCAAACTGAGAAAAAAGTACACCTTCTTTTAGTCCATTTGCAACGAAAAATTATTCTAATGTTCTTCCACCATATTACCTGCTTTCTCTGTTCTCACTTCTGTCTTTTGTCTATGCTCTAATCGCTGTTATAATCAACTTAAATACTTCGTACTACCCTACAGAAGTCTTACAGTTAAGGCTGTAAGTGCTACAGCACTTTGTATACATATCTGTTAAGTATCAAAGGTAAATGGGAATATCGCATAGGAAAAAGCATTTCCTAGCACTGAAGGAGCTGAAGTGGCTTTTCTAAGAATTACTTATTTGGATGTACAATTGGATGACGCCAGGACACTCAGGAAGTATCTGGGCAGACTATGGAATAGCAGGACCGAGCTCCAGGTCTCTAGTGCAGGTCTTCCGTACCTAATATTGGATGTAAAACAAAGATAACAAAAGATTGAGATCAGCTAATTAAGCTACAGAAGACAGCACAGGAACAAACTTGCTGTTACATTTGGCTTGTCATGAACATTTTTCATGGACGGAGGTCTTGGATCAGATTTCCAATAGAGAATGTGGGGGCAGAGAACCTAACTTGCTTTAAGATGGAATTTCGGACATTTATGATCAGAATTATATGACACATCCGTGACTGCAAGAAACAGATTTACTGGTCTGAGATGCTCCAGATAGTCTTGTCCTAAGTTCCTATGCTAGGTGTTAGCCTCATATAAAAATTAGCACTGGTCAGATCATTCGATAGAGAGGTGGATGACACAGAATGGAGAAGGGCCGATCTGGAATGACAACATATGTCTGCCCTTGTACTTCAGCTCTCCCATGTCAGCAGGAGCCACATCTCAGCAGATGGTGGCAAAATGTCTGTGCACCTCGGAAGGGAAGTTTCAAGTTTTTTATACTTCTTCAGTTATTTCTTCTCTCTCTTTTACACATTTGCTAACAGTGGCAAGTGATTGCAACAGGGAAGGACTTCACGAACCAGAGTGCGTAAAGGGCCTCGCAGTCCATCTGCTTGAATGTTACCGTTTGAATTCTAATCGTTATCATTTAATCCACTAGCTGAGTCCATGTCACAACAGAGCCAAACTCTCTCCCTGTTTATGCTGAGCAAAGTCTGAAGGAAATCTATTGACTTCAGCAGAACTATTTTGCATTGGCTTCAGTATGGCCGAGACCAGCATTTTCACCTGAGAAGAAAACTTACGGTTCTCTTTAATAGCAAGTCTGTTTTCAATACTGGTTACATTGGGCCAAACTCTGCTTTTTAAGTAGAGCATCATATACCCGGATTAGCTTCGCTGAAGTGAACATAGTCATTCTACATTTATACCCATGCAGTTTACCTGAGGATTTTATTTTCCTATTTCTTAGGGCCTTTAGTAGTCAAGATAGCTCTGTAAAAGTACTGAATATGGAGGACAATATAAACTTTGCTATCAAAGTGAACCAAGAAAAAAGTCACGTAATATAAAAAAGTCATGTAAGTGTGACATACAGGAGTGCTGATACAAGACACTGAATAAGCAGCTGAAGAACAGCTGGACACAGTCACCGCGGATGGGTCGGGGTTACAAAGGACTATCTCCGTCACAGGGCTTGGGTCAGTGTTATTGGTTCCAACAACACAGTCTTATCTTCCCTCTTTCTGAAATTCAAATGTGAACAAAATATATTGCCAACTACAAAGAATCAGTACAAACTCATACAACCCACTAAAGGAGTAGTTACTGCTAACTCCTGGTAGCTGTTACTATTGCTGCTTGAATTAAAAAATAAAATAAAAGTTTCATTTTGAGACAAACTACCTGGCTGTTCCGTCATCCTCACTGTAAAACATTACATAATATCATATGGAATATGGATTTAGCGTCGTCTTTTATTCCTTCTCCTTGCCTCAGAGAAAAATGCTGTGTGGCAAATACCATTTATTGTTAAGCAAGATGTAAGAGTGGAAAAAGGCCTTATGCAGGATATACCTTTGGGTATCATAATTAAAAGAAAAAACTCTTAACAGAGTTTTATGAGGTAAGGAAAGGAAAGCTCCGTTTGGTTAATTCAAATGGCTGTAGCATATTTGTTTCTGTTGTAAAATACGTTTGAACAATATGTGCATAGATCACAAATATACTTCTGTTAATGAATACTGAAAATACAGCAAGTAGAGAAATATCTGGTTTGCTTCTCTGTCCTCATTTAGATTAGAATACCTGACACTACATTTATTTAGTTTTAGTGTTGTTTCCTTCAAAAAGATCTAGCCTCCCTCGAGACGATACAGGTGGTAAGGCAGGCATATACAATAGATTTACTATCAGTGGGTTAAATAACATGAGGAATAGTTTAGGCAGAAGCTTTTTTTTACTCTTGGGGGAGGGTGAGGGAAACCTAAAACTAAAACATATTCTCATCAGGAGGGAAAAAAAATAATTTAAAGGCTTGTCATAAATGAAAACAATTTACTTGTGCCAGTGTCCTTAAGTGCGACAAACTCTTCTGCTTCTGCTGCTACATTCTCTAATGATATTACTGCATATAGCACATCTCATCTAATCTGTTAGTAAAATCCTAAAGTCACTTATGTCAGTCTCTAATGCAAGCCAAATGAGTCTTCCCAGTAATAAGAAGCTTCGCAGAATTAGTTTTCGTTTTGCAGAAAATTGCCATTGGGGCTGGCACTTTTATCTAAAAATTTCACTCGTGCATAAGCAAAAAACTCATATATTATTTGGTTACATTCCATCAGTATGAGAAATAACATTGTGAGAATTCTATGCATGCTAATGATATATAGAAATCCACCTGCTTTCAGATAAAATGAGTTTAATTTTCTGTTGCCCACTGCCTGGTTGGCCTTTCATAAATTACTTATGCACAGCTATTATTAAAATAGAGGGAAAGCAAATTAGAAAGTCCTCATATCTCTCCACTGGATTTAACCAAGGCAGGGCTGTGACAGCTAGAGTCAGCGTTTTTGAAAAAATTCTGCTCTCTTGAAAAATTTTGCATCTCTATACAATTCTATGCCACTGTTGTAAACGTTCTGACCTGCCTTCTTACCAAATTAACCTAAATCCTTTCTATTTTTCAACATTAATGGAATCCTCTAGAGTCCTGCTGATATATATTAAAATATATTTATTGGTTAATTTGAATTCCAGCATTTTGTACCTCATTTCCCAGTACTTCTGTTATATCTGAACAGCTTGGAGCTTTAGCATTAGAAACTTACAAATTAAGATAAATACATCTGACAATTATCAGATCAAAACAACTTAACTTTCATTGGAATATATGATTGCAAATTTCCCTTCCTGATGAAAGAGAAAATGAGGACTGTCTGCTTGAAACAGTTAATTGGATTTGAAAGTACTGTACGTTTCAGCAATCGGTGCAGCTTTTGGTTGGTCAATGACTACTTGACCTCCTGGTTTTCCAACAGACAATTGGTTTTCTTTTCTTGAGGGTCTTTTAAGTCCATAGTTCATGGTGACTTTAAGTTTAATTTTCTGTTAATGATATTATTTTGCTCTTTTAAGATAAAACTTTCTTGTGATGTGCTGAGCAGCAGTGGCAATCCCATTACTGTGCGAGGAAGGACACCTTCTCAAATTGCATTCTTTTAATATTGTCTGTATTGTTACGCTATTTCTAAGTGTCATTTTAACATTTTGGGTTTGTATTTCATGTGCATTTAAACTGATAGCTGCTCTGCTTCTTGAAAAAAATACAAATATAAAAAAAAAAATCAAAATGCTGTTGTGGTCACTTCCCCAGTCAAAGATCCCTTTTAAGTAACTGGGTCCTGATTCTAATCAGCAACCGGTTTAATGCCTTCCACTTCAGTAGACTGACTCCTGATTAGAAGTGGTGTGGGTTAGGTTGGGCCAAGGATATGCCCTACAGGTTTCAAGCTCAATCTCCCTATTTTCAAGCCCATTAAATTTGCATCCATACCATATAATAATGCATTAAGCCCGTCCACACAGCAGGCAATTTTCTAATGCTAACAACAATTTTGTCCATAGCTGACATCCACAGCGCTTTGCTAAACCCAGCCAATCAATGCTGGCACGGCTAAGAAGAAGTCTCTGCAGTTCTTACGCTAAAGCAGCTTTCCTAACCACTCGAATCAATTATTTCAGAGGAGTTTTTCACTACATTTACATAAAATGCATATTTACTTGTTATCTGCCATAGGTATTATTTTATATCATGTTGCACTCTCAGAGGGGACTGGAGCCATACAATACCGGCCAGCTCTCAAGCTGCTGTTTCACATTGGAGCCCTGCAAATCTAACAGCTACCTGCCACCACCGGGGCCATCCTGCCCTTCTCTGCCTCCATTGCACCAGCTCCCACAGCGAGGCAGCTCACAGAAGTAAACCAGGAGAAAACCATCCACTTTTTTGTAAGGTTAGTTTTCTGATAGTTGAGCTGCTTTAACTGGTTTAGCAGGAGACTGAATAAATGCCAGAATGGGGTAATAGAAGCAGAGAGAGCATATGGCTGGCAAAGGGAAGGGGGGGCAGACAGCTCTGTTAGGCAGCAGGTAGCTATTAGACTGACTTAGGTATGATGTGAAACCAGTTTCCCTGGCTCTCCTCAGCAAATTTAAATTCCAGTGAAGAACAAATGTTTTCTCAATGAGCTATTTCAAATGTCCATCCATGAAAGAGGGCTCTGGATAGATAGGAGAATGAAAAATTATCAGTAGGTGTAAAATTCGACATAGATTGCAAAGAAACTGTGGAGCTCTGAAAATCTGCTGGGACCAAAGCTACAAGTCTGGGTTCTTTATAAAGTTGAGTAAAGAAAAAGCGAATCAGCTGCAGAGTTTGTTTATGTAAATTTGGCTTCTGGGTCTTAATTTCACGTGAACACAGAGTGCGCAGGAGGTGCTCGGCATTGGGTTCCCTCTGTGCCTGGCGGCCCAGAGCGTAGTGCCACGGCTTTGGTGGTTTTCTGGACTTGGCAAGCTTGCCCTCTGGTGATGTAATCCCCTGGGCCAGCACTCCAGATCTTAAATTGAGCTTTAAGCCACTCTTATGTACAGTCACCAGAAGTACTGTCTGTGGAGAATGAGAGTGGGTCTACCTCTGTGGGCAGATAAAAAAGAAATGGGACCATTTAAGCTTTACTCGTATCAGTAACTTTTGCCTCACTCAGGGTAATCATGTGAGAAAGCAAACCAGAGTGCTTGGGACTGCGATCTCAAGGAACAACTTTGGATCACAGAACTCATGTGTTTATCATCCCTAAAGTAATCCAGACGTTTTTAATTCTTAGGAGTGCTTCCTGATGCTCAGGAGTAGTTGCTAACGTGGAGACTGGTTCTATTCAATAATTCACATTCCTACGTATGTAGCTCTATAACAATGGGATAAGTCAAACATACCTTGTGCAAGGTATGTTATGAATCTTAAAAAGTTTTTACTTGGCTAGAATATGCAATGCCAATGCAAACCATTGCACACAGCAAAAAGTATTCTTTTTAACTGCTTAAAATGTTTCTAGAATTGGATCATATATAAACATCCAAGCATTATTGTATACTATACAGATTTAGAAGTCTCAGAATGAGTCACATAAAAGTTGAAATCCTTTCTAATATGGAACATCCTCAAATTCCTTTCCCTATTAATTTTAGAACATACACATTTTCTCTCATTTCTTACAGTTCTGTTATCTAATCAAGAGGACAGGTGCCTAACTAATTAAACACCAGTTTTTACCAATATCAAAAACATTTAAAAACTCATTATTCAGCTTCTGCAAAATAATTTATTGCTTTAGCTACAAATATTGTTAATAGCTACAAATACTGTTAAATTTGTCTCTGGTTTTGAGACTTTCAGACTGTACTTTCTTCATAGTCTCCAGAGTTAAAACTTTGTGTCCATCTCCCTCCCTCCTTCAATGACAATTTCAATTATCATAAATTCACGTGAATCCAGGAATGTTCTTTAATGGAAAGTATATGTTGCAAAATTTGTGATAAAATTGTAAAAATGAGCAGGTAGGGTGTAATACTGTGTTTCACATATAAAAACACATATTATATGGTTGTGCGCTTGAATGAATTGAAAGGTAACATACTAAACATTACAGAACGCTGCTGTCCACAATATCTGATTATTCCCTGCAGTCTCCTATCCCTCCTGACAGTTCAGGATCTGTAAATCACACCATACATTTTGACATAACTCTTACCCCATGCAGTCAAGGCCTAAGCAGTTCATCTTGAGGCCTTAATGCAACACACATAATGCAAAGGCTTTAGACACAGCGATACAAATCACCTGCGATGAATTACTGTAATTTATGGCTTATGTTGTAGGTGCACATAGGAATTCTGGTCAGAACCCCACTACCATAGATGTTAAACAAACAGAGAAAAAAAGGTCCTGCCAGAAGTTTGCAATCTAAATAATATAACTTGTAGACATATCTGTGAGCGTAACGCAATATGCTACATAAATAGCTTGTGAGAAATCCATAGACCGAAATACATTCTCCTAAAACAATGCCAGATAATTTTCAACAATAATGAGCAATTGCATTAAAAACAATTTCAAAACTCTGTTTCCAAATTGTTCTTGAACACAACAATTCAAGTGCTCACTTCATATAACTTACCCAGATGCAGCAGACAACACTGAGTTAAAGCCTGTTTTGAATTAAAAAACATTCTGAACATAAAGAAAACCAAAGACTGTGACTTCTTTCTGTACCCTCTCAAGTACAGAATGTCCTGTGCACTAGTAGAGGACATCCTATACTGTAAGACTGTGGAAATGCTATAATTAAAGGTCTGTCAGACTTTCCATTAAATTACTGATTTTCAGGGTTTAATTAATAATAACAGTGAAAATTAATGTGAGTAGAATTAAAGCCACTGTCATAGCTCTACTGCATATTAATTCCTGATTTTAAGTCTCTACAACACGTGGGGCTGATCAGGCTTCCTTCTCTTCAGGCAAAACTCCTATCACAGGGGAACGTCTTTGAATGTAAAATTCCTCATTGGAGACAGTGGATATTTGTCTGAACGTAGTGCAACCAGGCTCTGAAACACCTATAGCATTTATACGGTAAGTTAAATGAACATTTCAGAAAGCCAAAAGAATTACTGAATCGCATGAAGTTATGGAAGAAATGTGTTAAGCGCAGTTCAAACTTATACACCCTAAATCCCATCAACATTCAGAACTCCTCAGCCAATTCCTTCCCATCAATCGACTCAATGTAAGTTTATGCATTTATTTTTAAAATATTACTATTCTTAACTACTACTAATTTTTCCTAATTAAGTACTAAGGGATTGGCCCCATAATGGAAGGTGGAGAATATATGTAAGTATTGGTAAATGGGCTTTCCCTGGAAGCATGAGAGCAAATGAGATCTTCTGTTACTGAAACAAAAGCTACTGGCATTTTGGATTTGGGTACAAATAATTTCGAACACAGAACCTTCCATAAGATTATTCACTGAAAATAAGCACTGGTATCTCACCATACAACACAAGGAAATTCAATCTTTGGCATAAAAGGATCAAATAAAACTACCTCAGTGTGGAAGTCTAGAGAGGGACCTGGCAGAATACTGGAGGATATTAATTTCTCTTCGAAGTAAATAGCATTACAGCTGAAAAATGTGAAAGCATGAAATTTTCTCAACACTGCTGTGAGAAACAGACCCAGAAATACCAGATGTATGCAAAATACTACAGTGAAGGGTGGAGACAGTACATTCAGAAGTTGTTAAAAATGCTAAGAATATTTTGTTTCACATAAAAGGACCTATTATAAAATACACATTTTTTTGTCCAGATTCCAAACTAATAGGTGGCATTATTTTCTCTTACATTAAAAACCTATGTTGTAATGTAAACCTATAGCACACACTTCCGTGGTTAATAGCGAAAAAAGGGTTCAAAACTAATTGCTGTTAGGACTGCTAAGTAGGTCAAGGAAGTTCACAAGTAAAAAAACTTTATGTTTCAAAGAAAAATGGGTATTTATACAGCTAATGAAAGCTATGCTTCTCAGAAGAAGCACTATGAAAAAGCAAAGTCCACCTAATTAAAAATTCACATTATATCATAAATAATAAGCTGAAATATAATCAGCAGAGACTATAATCTGTTGTCAGTACAGCTGGATATGTTTGCAGCACAACCCAAAAAGCATGATAGAAGATAAGCAATCAAAAAAACCGCATGCTGCTTCTACTGTGATCTTATATCTGTACTGTCTTGATATCTAAATGTGGGGATCTACTGTAGGTGCCACTGTGCGATTCACTAAAAGTTGCTGTCTTTGATCTGGAGAGCTTAAAAACTAAACAGATAATATGGACAAAATGTAGGAAAAGAAAGTATTATCATAGCTTTATCAAGCTAGAATCGAGGCTATGGTTCCACAGCAACCTAAACTGGAAATGTAACTGCCAGGCCCTGCCGCTGTTCCCCCCCCCCCCCCCCCCCCATGTGCTTCCCGGGCCATTTGCTGAGCTGTTTTAGCTCACTATTCCAGCGTAAAACTGTCCTCTCAAAACTGAGCGTACTTTTGCCAGACTAAGGTACTGACATAGATCAGGAAAGGAATTGTCAATTACCTGAGACAGCAGGGGACGCAAACGCGGGAGAGGATGGAGGGGAAGGACTCGGGCTTTGGGATAACAGTCAAACATAGAGATTAAGTCATTTACCCGAATTCACTTAGAAATTCCATGGCATGCATCATATAATATTTCTGTTATCAGAATAAGTACCTATAAACAGATCCTGAATAAGTTTAGGATGGACATTTCAAGAGACTTTTTAATCCTAGAGCACCAAAAGTTTGCGTCAGTCATCCTGCGAGGTTAATAAGAGCAAAAATCATAAGGAGATTTTAGATGGAGCTTTGCATTATATGAGATGGTTGACAGAGATGATAAAGGGTTATGACTTGAAAACCCAGAAGTGCCCTTTCAATTCTATGCATTTTGAAATGGCTCAACTGATTCATAACTAAGAGAAGCTGAAAAAAGCTCCTTCAAGTACACTGTATTGGAGGAAGTTAAATCAAATGAATGCCAATGCTAAAACCAGAAAAGAGATACGAATCCAATTCTGCAACCCTTCAGAGCTGAGAATAGTACTCTCTGTAATTTACAATCGTCACTATAAAGCAGGACACAAACAACAGTTAGGCTCTTGATAGAGACAAATTCCCAATCAAACCAGAGTAATCTGTACTATTAATCTGGCGTGTACCTTGCCCTGCTTAAATGGTCTTTCAGGGTTTAAAGAATTAAGAAACCAAACCAAAACTTTGCATGGGGACATAGTTTGCTGTAATCCATGTCATGATAAAACAAGGAAGCTCTCGACCAAAATGGATAATCAATAACTGTGTATATCTATTGCTGAGCCATGAGCTCTTGCGTTAGGTTTAAGCGAAGCATCACATCATCCGCTTTCTCCTCTCATATTCCCTAATGCTGAAGTCACATGAGAAACATCTGGTGATCAAGGCGAAATCACAAACTGGATAATTTCTATTTGGCCGTTACTTTTTGGCTCCACTTATTCCTGCAGCTGGAGCATTTCCTTCCAGCAGCTCTACGCTGTTTTGAGAGCAACACTGGCAAAATGTCACAAATTTATGAGAAACTTTGAAGGGGTTTAGTGTTAAAGACTTCTACTTTCAAATCACTACAGCTTGAATCAATAACACTGCTACTAAACGTAAACAGGCATAATGGAAATTTTACAAAGCAAAACCATTTGTATATAACAGCACAAGGTCCTCTTTCCGTAAGAGTGCAAATCACATTTAGAGTAAGGCCAGAGAGAAAAGCAAGATTACTTTGTGATGATTTGCTGCAAAGTTCACTACGCTATTTGCTTGATAATGAATTTCAGTCATATTGTCATGTACTTCAGGCTTCATCAACAGAGTGCTACACTGCAAAAAAATATGATTTTAGCACATTGGAACAAAAGTGAAAAACGGAAAAAGCACACATTATTTGATTTTCTGCAAGTAATAATTCGTAAAAATATTATTTTACTATAAACTAAATTCATATTTCTAATGCATATTAAATACAGAATCAGAACTCCTTCACTGGATTTCAAGTTCTTAGCGTTCATAGTTTTATATTCATTACAGCAGACTTTTGGTTTTATTTCACTCCCGTACCAGCAGACCAAATACAGTATGCATTTTCTGAGGGAATAACAACCAGGAAGAGAGAAGACATGTTTTAGTGCAGTTTGAGAAAACACCTTGCTCTGTCTAACCACAAATTCCCAAAAAGGGAAGGAAGGGAGAAAAGAAGGGTGCTGTTGAAAGAACGAACGTGGATTGAGGTATATGAATTATTGGCTAATTCTGTGGCAAGATTTTGCTTCCATCAGAAATAATAAGTGGGAAGAGATTACTGAACACATTTCCACTGCAAAGGGAAGAAAGCAGTTACTGGTATGTTGCACTCGTAACAATCTGAATGTTTTTGGCTTGCCATTATTTACAGTGTCTTATCTACATTAGTAACAAATAAAAGACAAGGAGCATCTTCTGTTGCCTCTCAAGTCATACTTCAATCTGCTCTCAAGACCAGACGTGCTATTCATACAAGCATGGCTTCAGGCACACCCGGAGAAAGCCTTAGGCTCAAACGCATGCCGTGCCTTAGTACGTTGGGAGGCCTTCCAAACACGGCACGCGCGCGCTGTCTCTAGGCGCTCCAGGCGGCAGTTAGCGTGGATGGGAGGTGAACAGCTCACAAAGCACATCATGCTCACGGCTGCTCTGAGTGTACACACTAACAGCGACTGGTGAATAGGTACAAGCAGTCTTCTCCTGGCTTTTGTACGTGTATAAAAGCATGGCCCCAGTTGTAAGTAATTAAAGGATTTATTGGTCAGGTCAGGTTGCAGAAGCTGTAGTGCACAGTGAGGGACAGCTAAGTTTCCTGGCTCAAATTCCCATGCGATAGAACAGTTACAGTACTACACAGCTCTCGGTCCCTCTCCTCTCCTCTCCCATTTAGGCGCTGGCTGCTTCTGCTCATACAGCCGCCCTTCTGAAGTCCACGGCTTTGCTTTTGAATTAGCATGAGTAACTGGACGCGGAGGCAGAGAAGTTGCTTTTACCACAGGTCTTGTGAATAACTTGCTGGGAATTCGTCAAGAAAACTGTTCTCAGAATTGAAACTTTTCACAGAAGTTTACCAATTTTAGTGAAACTTACAGAGGGAAAAGTATCTCAAGTCAAAGGCTGGATTTCTGACAAAGGTAAGAAAGAGAGGCCTGGCCAGCATCCCAGGATATCGGTACTAGCCTGGCATGTCAAAGACAAGCATTCAAGTGAACCTGAGACAGTGTTTGTAATGTTGTAAATATAACACCGTACTTATTAGAATACCTACATTTTCCAGAGTATTACCAATATAGAAGCTGCTTGGGTGCATGAGACTCCTGGATGTTGACTCAAATTACGACCTTTACAACACTGACACCATTCATAAAGAGCTATCTTTCCTGAGAAAGCCACAGGTACGGTGCTGGCTGAACGCACAGCATGCCTAGAAACCTGAGTCTTCGGGAAGATGTAAACAGGAGCTTATTGTGAGCATAGAGAAGCAACAACTGGAAAGTTGCCTGAGGACCGTGAAAGTGCTCTCACAACATCCATTTGATGATGATGTTACTCCAATGAGTTCAGTGAAATTATCCTTACTTCACACACGGGTCAGAGAAAAATGAAGCTGCTTAAACTGTAAAAATCCACCTTGTACATCTTATCATGCAAACTGAATTAAAAAAAAACCATGGAAATAGTCCAAAGAACTTTCTCTGCATGTGGCTGTAAGTCATTTAAGTCACTCAGTGAGACGGGATAATGGCCATTCTTTTTCATTTGGCCAGTTCATATTGTGACACCAGAAGAAAGACAGTCTGTCGAGTTTTTGTCTGCAGTGTCTAATTTTTCACCGCACTCCTCCTGCCCTTCCTCCATTGTGTCAGGGGTGCAGTAGGTGTTGGGAGGGCACCGAGAGGCTCAACCAGTGGGTGGAGAGGCTGGAGAAGGGGGACTGAATTATAGGCAGCCTGCGGAGTCTGTCTGAAAGGCTGTGCTGTTTCTCTTTACGGTTGATATGGATCTATGTCCCCATGCCATATTACATGGAAGGGATTAGAAAGAGGATTTCTGATATTTCAGCTGACTTGTCAGGAGAGATCATTTCATGCAACTGTCTATGTTGCAACCTAATTCAAATATTCTACCTTTTCAAGGGATTGTATTTATTTTCATCTGTACTTCTAGGCTCAGAACCTTATTCTGCAATAACTGATACTGGAATGAAATGCACTTCAGAGAGCCTAATTCATAGCTAATGTTTTGTATCTGTAGGTGTACCTTACTCACTCCCCAGTGACATAAATGACTACATGAAATGGGAATAAACGTTAAAATAGCTCCAAAACCTACGTGTATCAGAGTTTGTAAAAGTTTGGAAGTTCTTTTGTAAATCAAACATCAGTGTTTTGTTTTGTTTTAACGAAGGCCAAGAAAATAAAGAGACAAAGTAACAAAAAAATATCTGAACTTAACTGTAAGTACAAGGTATCAAGGTCACTGACTATAAATATAAATAATGCTGCCGCACATAAATCTTAAACGGCTTACTGCAACTACTAATATAACTTTACAGTATTTACAAGATTAATCTTTTTTAAAGAAAATTACAGGCTCATAATATCAAACAAGATTATGCTATGTCCTATATAGTATTTTACTACACATACAGCATTAATGTGACAGCAAATACGCACTTTAGAGATATGAAGTAACTATTGCATGAAGATGGTAACACTGCGTACCAAATACTAACCACAGCAACAAGTCTTAGGCCCATCTCATCTCCCCATACAAAATATGTTATTAAATTCTTGATAGCCTCATTGTATGTCTAATGGGAAATGTATCATTTTTCATGCCTCCATAGAAATATGCATTGAGTATTCCAACTATAACATACAGACGTAAGATTTTCTAACTGCTGGCTGTTGAGGCAGTAGAAATTCCAGAAATACTACAATGCAGAAAGAATCCTTGGATCCTGCCCTTGTGACAGAATGAAGGTACCTTTGCTAGCTTATATGCATTTCTAGCACTCTTGCAATGGCATTTTCCACATTGAATTCATGCAGTCCACAGTCTGCACCAAATGAAATTTAGCATAGCTCTGTTGCTTCAGATGAACTATGTGCTTTATACTACTAGCTGAGGATCTGGTTCACTGGTTTTAAAGTTGGTCCAGCACGAGAAACAAATCTCCCAGTGAAGGCAAGCAATACCACCATAAGAATCCAGTGAGTAGTTTAGACCAATAGACACGCTTCTTCTGGAGCACTTCAGTGATAAAAATATTAAGTAGAAAGTTTTGCTTGCTAAAAGCTCAGGTAGTAAAGAAAATCAAGCTCCCTTTCCGTTCCAAAAGTCTAAAAACATTTGATTTATGCCAGTATTTTAACATGGCCATGCAATGACCTTGCACAACAGAACAAATACATTGAAGAGAAGCCCAGTTTGGGCCTGTGTATACATTAGAACGTTTTTGTCAGAAGCATAAGCTCCATCTCATTATGTTGCACCGTGTGCAACTCCTACTTTCACTAACCCGTAAATAGATACTGTTTGCAGCAAAGGGACCGTGCACATGTTTATATGACATACAACAAAAGACCTTGCTTCTCTGGAGGACATTCCTGTCACTTTCTCTTCTGCAGCTCCCCAAGCAAAAGCTGTTGCCTTGACAACTCTGGGGCATTCTCTGGCTCCACATATGCCGGTAGGAGGAAGGCCAATTTCCTTCCACAAAAACCAGAACTGCTAAGAAATAAACAATTAACAACTGTTCTGATTCCCTCAGTACTGCCAAATGAGGAAGAAAATGAAGAATCTTATTACAGACACAGGATTTTATAAGCCAGAAGCAGAAGGATTCAAGCACTGAGGATTCATAGACACAAGTGGGGAACAGAAGAAACTGCAGTTACTTAAGAGTTCAGCAACACAGGGAATGGCTATAGCTAAGGTCAGGCTAAGGTTCTTCTCTTTGATCCGCTTCCTACAACTGTAAGGCCACTGGCCTGCCACGGCATTACCCTTGCTTTACCATTACACTATTTATAAAGAAAGTGATAAAAACCAATATAAAAAGGATTTGCAATTTCAGCTACTTTTGCATATGAACTTTGATAATATTAAGTAGGACTAACTTTCTTTATCTTGAATTTTGTGCCCCATTTTTCTTTTTTGAGTCCAACTCTTCTTCAAGTAAGTGCATTTCTGAAGTAAAAAAGAGGACACAGGAAAATTGATGGTCAGGAAAGAGATCACAGTAGCTGCACTTCACTAGAAAGAACAGGAGAGAGAGACGCTGTTTATATGTAACACAGAGAAAACTATAAGCATGCTGCCTTGAAGCTCTGGTCTTTTCTGTGTCCGGTAACTGAGCTGGGGCCTATTCAGCTATGGAATATTCAGCTGTGTGGTCGTTCTGTACCAAAAATCTCACCGCATCTATGAGGAAAATCACATTCATTGAAAGTCAAAGCTTGTACATAGAAAGACAGATATGCCGTTGTAATCTTTACATTCTTCATTACCTTAAGCACGTATCATGGCTTTTGGCACCTCTCTCTTATCAAACCTTCCCCTCCTCTAAGGGTTAGTCGAAGCACAAGCTATCTGTATTGCCAGTAGATATCTAATGATAACAGGTTATGTGTGTCTTTTACCAAAATGAAATTATTTTGGAAAGTATCCATTAGTAATTAGAGCTGGATTTTCAGAGTCAATAGAAGCTAAAAGTACAGGAGAAGCTACTCAAAATTTCATGATGCAAATAGAATCTGTAATAAAGAGCAATGTACTCTGTATTCCAAAGAGACTGCAGCATATCAATAGACATGTCTGCCAAAAGCACCTAACACCACTGAAGCTCTGGCAGGCATTTTATTTGTTTATTGTATTTTATTCAAGGAAAGGATAGACAAAGGCTACTGTAGTGACACTTCTGCTGGCAGTTAAATTTAACATGCAACCCTGTATGGCCAGGCTTCACGATACACCAACCTGCGAGTCAACTAATAGCATTTCTAGTTTAAGTTAAATGGAAGGGGATTAGGGTAAGAAAACTCCCTCTATTGACCACTGACATTGTTTATTACATAAAAGGTAATTGCTTAGAGAAGATTCCCTCTGCTTTTGCTGCAGAAAATGTCTTGGTTTGCTGTTAACCCTTCTCCCATTACAGTGTAGCCACATATGTACCACTGCTCACAGGAGCATAGAGAGCCTTCTGCATGATTGAGGGCAAGAACTCTGTAATGCACTACCTTTATCTGCCGTATTTTGGTCTACGGCAGTAAATTTTGTACACTTCTACTGACTACTCCCTGGAAATATGGTAAAGATGTGGCCTTTTATACGAAGATAAGGAACACAGAAATGATATCCAGAGAAAATATGGTAATAGAAAAGAACAGGCTCAAACAACAATGAACAGCTCACAGTCAAATCCAAAAGCATTAGAAGATTTCAAGCTGTGTTGGTAGAGTACAAATCCATCTTGGATCAAATTATTCACCCATTTACTGTGGTCCCTCGCTTGGCCTGGCAATTAGTTCAACTGTGGAATGCTACTTACGGGTACATGCACATTCCCTACATACTCTCTACAGGACAAATGCACTTTAGAAAAAAAAGAACTGGATACAGGCTACCCCATATAAACAAAATAGCAATTACTTTCATATAGGTGTTAAAGTTGTGTCTGAAAATAAAACGCAAGTCAAAAATTCTCGTCTCCTAGTTTGTATTCTGGGCAATCTGAGGCAAGTCGCTTAGCCTCTTTGTGCCTCTGGTTCATCATCTTTAAAACAAGGCTCGTACTACTGCCCTTATGGGACTCATTGCCTATTTTTTGGATCTGATAGGGTCATGAATTTTCCTGTTATGTGTAACATACGCGTGGAGCTTGGTAATTCTATGCACTCTTGTAACACAATGCTCTCTCGTTAGGCCATCTTAACAGGGAAAAAACAGATCTGCCAAGCAAAAAGTTATGTTAACAAAACTCACTTAGGCAAAACAATATCCACAAATAGGGAAAAAAAGAATCTGGTCTTTAACACATTCTTGGGGAACTCACCTGAGCAGACTGAAGGTAGAAGTTAATGTCACTGGATAGGCCTGATCTGTGGAAAGAAATTTTTCCATTCTGTTTAAGAAACAAAGAGAAGGAAAATGCTATTTTTAGAATTACAATGTGAAATGCCCGAGTTCAAAAAATTATGAAAAGCAAAATTATATTTTACCCTCTTTTTTCTTAGCAGTTCTGATTCACCATTGCATGACACAATTTTTACAACAACTTACAGTGAAATATTGCAATTAGTTTAATCCTGTAGTAGGGATGTAAGCTACTTTGTACATGCGTAAATAAAACTGCTTTATGCTAAGCAGTACGTCTCAGTCTCTTCCCCCAAACTGTTTAAAGTAATTTTTGGTTATAATTAGCAACCCCTCAGAACGTAATTATTCTATGACTGGCAATTTTGCAGTAAAGACTCCCTTCCTGTCAGACGGGTTTTAAACAGAAAGGTCATTTTGGCTAATAATTTCTATGATTTTATCTCGCTCTCCCCCACAGAGTTAAAAGCTTGAGTTAACATAGGATGTCATAAGGGAAAGGAACATGTTTTCTTCTAGGGTTTTAGAAATGTACTATAACCTTGACCTACACAAATAACTTCTAGAGGCAAAAGTGCAGTTTGGTTTCTCAGAGTAATGCCTTGGCTTTACTCCCAAATCCGTCAGAAGGCTGCTAATCATAGCATCAAACAAAAGGGTGATTTTAAACAAGTTTTGTGCTTGAGTCTGTAGGATTTGCTCATCTAAAGCACAGTGCTGCTTCTCCTTTTGCATTTGCCTGCTTCCACTCACTGTAAGCAGGTCCTTAGTTACCTTTCAGCTGACTAGTGTCAATGATAATAACAACACATTTTTATTTTTAGAACACTCAAATCTAAAGGCAAGTTAGCTCTGCACACGTATGCACGCACACACAAATGTAAGTAATATCTGAACATTTCCAAAGGGCAACAAGTCCTTTTGGAATAGTAATGAACAGAGAAATCATCTTGCGCCCTGCATGAGATAGGTGCATTTCAAGATTTTCCTATATAGCTTCCATGAAAATTGGCCCCTAAGCAAGGGTGTGAGTCACTGATGAATACAGCTCTAAGGCTTCACGCTGTGCAGCAAGAGCTGTAAAAGGCATTAGAGGAACACAGGGGAGGAGGAGGAGAGAGAGAGGGGGTTAGGAGGTTATTAAATAAAACCTAGTAATGGTTTTACATGAACATTTTCTGAACAGTGTTTTGAAAACGTACATCCTAGCCCACTGGGCACCATTCAGACTGCTGGCTGCAGTGCCCTCTGTTGGCTGATGCTCAAAGGGGCTGCACAGACCCTTTGCCACCGACATGAAATAAGCTTTTGTCTCTCCTTAAAGGGATTTGTTGTTACAGCTACCCCAGCAGTCTCTTAGTGAAAACTCAGGTTGTACATGTGAAATCAATTACCCTCTGTTGGTATGGCTTATAGTAATTTTTCAAATGAATATTGCAGCAAAAGGATGGTTTTTTCTCCTCTGCACCCATATCCACCACACAAAAGCCCATGCCCACAGCACTGTACCAGCAAGTCCAGCCTTCACCAGCACAACTACGCAAAAAAGTACAGAACAGGCCAAAGAGAACCTACTGGTGACAAATTTACACTTCCTCAAACTTATACAATACAGCGGTATTTGATTTTGGCTTATATTTCTCTTTTTTTCCTAAGACCAATATATTAAAATTGGCATCAATTTATATCATTCACTGGTTAGCAATAGCCTATATGTAACTGATAACACATCAGACTTGGATTAGGAGCAATTTTCCTTTTTATGCAACCGTGTTTCTCCTAAGTCAGGAGATCCAGGTTTCAATAAAGACATCAGATTTTTAGTCAATACACAAATCATTATGATGCCAGACTCTCCATCCTTCAGACTTCCTGCATGCTCTGATCTCAGACTCACTTGCGTGGTCCCCTCAATCTCTCTTCCCATTTTTGCTTCTTCCATTGTGTTAGCAGTCTTAGTGCACCCATCTAAAAGAAAAGACACAATGTGCCCCATTACATCCCATTCTCAAACACCCTGCAACTTATGGAGGAAAAGGTTCACATGTGAAATTTATTATAAACAGTGATTAAATCACATTAACTGGCTACATTGGTTTAGTTACAAATAATCCCATAGCCCTTTAAATGAGTCTTTTTTTTCAGTAGATGGCTTAGATGTCCAGTCACGAAAAAATGTTTTCCTGTATTTTAGATAACAAAAGTATCACTTGCTAGAAAGCAAATCATAATTGAAATCTTTATTTTCACACGGGCAACCATTTAAGGAGCTTGGGCGTAAACCAACAAACAGAAAATGAATTTTTTTTTTAAACAGGCATAAGAAGAGCTGTAAGTCTTTTAAAGGCCAGAAAGAGTGCATTTATGTTTATGTAATTGGAACAAATGAGCACAGTGGTCTGCATAATTGAAAATTCAATCCAAAAGGAATGTTAACAGAGGAAAATAGTTTGTCATGTTACAATTACTTCTGTTTCTCTAACAGCTTTAAAAATAACACACATAATTTAGGAAAAAAAACCTTCTGTGTGTATATATATATGTATTTAAGAATAAGAAATATAGTTTCCCTTTTAACTGAGGAGTGGATAACTGTTGTTGTTAAAAAAAGAAAACAAAAACCCCCTGAAATACACAGACACGCAGCACCATCTGCTGGATTAGCATGTCTGTCAAACATTGCTGCACTCGCAGAATATATGACCACAGGCAGAAGAAGGGAAAAGTCATACAAACAAAAGCATATGATGGAGATTCGTTTAGTCAGGATCAGGCAAGAGAAATCAAGGGGCGTGGAATTTCCATGAAAATTGTGAAATAATACTCTTTACTCTTATAACACTTCATACTCTTCAGAGACTACGTATAAATACTGTACTCATAAAAACACATGAACAGAACACTTACGATTACAAAAATGCAAAAGTTCGGTAGGTGTTTTAAATAACTGCATCGAGATTGATTTAATTTGGTTTCTTGCATGTATGCATTATGGTACATGATTATAAATTACCATTTTTTTCACTGGATGCCTGTCTTGCTTAGTGAATAGGACTGACTGTTCACCTAATAACAAAAAACTATCCCATGATTTGCTTCCTTCTTAGAATGCATGATGCGGTCTCATGGGTTACTGAACACACAAGCTCTGCTTGGGTAACACAAGGTTTTCCAGTGCTCATCGCTGCAATGCCACATTGCGTTACAGATGTTAATTTAAAATCCCCGCCAGGCTAGTTCATTTATTTTTCACAACCAGTGAGTACAAGGACGTTCTCATTTTGGGGAGGGAAGGAAGTGGCCCCTAATACGTAGATGGTGATGTGCCACTGTAGTCTCTGCTCTATTTCTAGTAACTTGTGGCATCTTTGGAATTCAACCTTTTCATTCAGTCAGGTCACCTAACCGCACTCTGCAATACCTAGCTCTTGGCAGCTCCCTCCAGCGGGTCAAAAAGCACAGCAGCCCTTTCACCCGGCACCTTCCGAACAACTGGAGCTTCCTTCCGCCTTGTTACCACACCAATGCGCCACCCCTGCACCGGTCCCTTTCGTGCTTAGCCCCATTTCTGATGCACTGCTGAGAGCCGCTGGTCCTAAGAATGTGTTTTGAAAAGCCACCTGTCTACACGTCAATCTTCTAGAAGTCTCCTCCATATATACTAGATTCAAGAACACAAAGATCTTAAGAAGCCTCATTTTTCTGCCTGTAGAAATTTCCCTTCTTCTTAATGGCCATATACCTCAGCTATCTTTTATCCCCCTGCAGATGACCATCTTTGTCTTGTCCACGCTGGTAGCGTAGGCCAAATCATCCCACATCCCCCTGGAAGACACTAACTGTACTCTGCAGATCGTCCTCAGTGTCAGATGGACGTCGTCACTGAGCTGCAGGTGGTGAAAGCGTATGGCAAGGAGATCAAAACAGAGGACTTGGCCATTGCAACTTCATACATCCCAGAGGGCAAACAGGAAGGTGACAGGAGGCTGCTTGCTGCCACTTACTGTCTCGAGCCACTACATTTTCCTGCTGTTTAACCAGGACAGCCAAGCTTGCTTCTTCAAAAATACTAGTCAGCACGTCTTAGAAACATCCATAGCCCACCATGCCATGTAAGACAACTGAGGCAAAAAAAGATCTTCCTTGTGACCTCTGTATTTGTTTCACGGGTAGCTTAAGGCACCGAACCCTACACCGTTCCTCTATTTTTAAGAAACTAAGTTGCCTCCTCACATCATTCTTCTTTTTTCTTTCAATACTTTTAAGAATAACTCAAGACTTCTCTCAGGGTGACGATCAGCAAAGTAACCAAGAATTGAAGACCAGCAATAATCTGCACAGTACTGCAAGTTGCCATTTTGGTGCATCCCCATCAGGCCTGAGTTTCACTGTTCTTCAGCAATCTTTTCTTCTCTGAAAATATTATTCCATAACATATGCAGATATCTAGCAAAATCAACGTCTCCTGCTACGGCCAGTGTTGCTACTATGCCACAGGCCCATGTTTTACAACAAACCTCACTGCAAACGCCTTGCTCCTCCAAACCACCTCCCAACCATTTGTCAGTGCTTATTGCCATTTTGCTCAGGTGGTTTTTAATCATGCTTTGATTAATTCCTTTAATGTCTTTTCAGATGTTTCAGCCAGACAATAGGGCAAACAGTTGCCAACCGAGGGTTTCTGCAGCAAACTGCGCTTCCCGCCAAGGCTGACATGCCCTTTTCCATCCGTGAACGATGGAACTCAAGAGCACAGGATGATTTGCAACCCAGAAGTACAGATGGGTTCAAAAAGGCAACCGCCAAGGTTATAAAGGAGACGGCATTAGTGTTTATGGTCACCTGAATGCAATCTCTGGCTCAGGAAACCCACCTGTTTGTCATTGGGAGAGAACCCAGAGGCCTGTTCACAACAGGACACGTACCACACACCCTGCTAGAAATCTGCGGTTAGGCGTTATCGGCAACAGGTGAGCTACCCTGCTGGCCCGACCCCCTGTCGGCGCGGCGGTGAGCAGGCCGGTGCCCTGACAGGGCGGCCACCGAGTGGGGGACCCCGAGGCGCTGCCAGCGGCGCGTCAGCCGAAGGCACCGGGTCTGACGCCTTCCGCTTCGGCACGGTTACAAGCGAGCGCGGGCGACGCCATTGTCCCCAGCCAGCTCTGGTAACCCAGACGTACGCGCTTAGACCAGAAACTTCCACGTTCGGTGCGCCCAGGCGGCACCAGGCCCAGGCCCGTCCCGGGGCGAGAGGCCGCCAACGGCCGGGCGGGGCGGGGCGAGAGGCAGCTCCCGCCTCAGCGGCGGCCCGGTTGGGCGGTCGCCGGGCGCTCGCCGTTGCCAAGGGGCCCGGCGACGCCAGGCCCGGCCCGGCCGCGGTTCCCCTTCGCCTGCCGCCGCCAGCGGCCATGGACAGCGGCAGCAGCCGCTCCACCGCCTCGGTGCTGGCCGAGCTCCGCTGGGACGATGGCTATGCCGTCCCTGTCGCCAACGCGGAGAACCAGGCGCTGGAGGACGAAGTGAGCGCGGGGCCGCGGCCGGGGAGGGAGAGGAATCCGCCTCCCGCCAGCGGCCCTGGAGGGCTGCCCGGGGGGCTGCCCCGGGCGCGGAGCCGTCGGACCGGCCCCTGGGCTCTGAGGGGGCCGCCGGCGGCCGGCCCTTCCCCGCCCGCCTCAGGGCGCGGGGCGGCACGGAGCCCTCCCCGCCGGGCCGGGGAGAGAGGGAGGAAAAACCCACGGGTTCGGGGGGGCCGCGGAGGGAAGCGGGGAGCGAGGTCCTCACCTTAAAGCGCGGGGCTGCGGGGGGAGCCCGGCGGGGCTGCGGCACCGCGCCGGGCCCGGCCCGGCCCGGCCCCGCCTCGCCCCTCAGCAGCCCCGAGCAGGGGCTGCGCCTTCGCCTTCCCTCAGCAAAGCTCGGGGTCGCGGTGGGGTGCAACGACTCTGTTTTTTAAGTAGTTGCAGGTAATAAGCGCTCAACTGAAAGTAGTTACTTGACCATTCTAACTCTTAAATAGCTGCAGAAGATGCAAAAAGAAAAAGTAAACCTGCAAAATGAGTTGAACGACTTTGAAGAGCGTATAGAAGCAATGACATCTCATTTGAAAAACGTAAGACAAGAGTTCAGCTTCACTCAGGTAAATCGCTACCTCTAGCGGATCCATTTTATCGGACAGACTTGTCGTCTGAGTATCTTTCTGTGGCTGGTATCCTTATATATTTTGCCAGCTTTGTTAGAGATTTGTCAGGACGTTCACAGGAAACAAAAACTATATATCTCGGTGACACTATGCGATGGTCATTAAAACGATCATCTAAGATCAAATGACTGTACCTAGAAGAAAGCCAAGAAGGATGCATTTTAGAATTCTTTATTAACGGAGACTTTCGTAGATGATAAGAAAAATCTGGTCAATGAAAATAAAACATCAGTGTAAGGGAAAAACAAATTTATAATCTTTATAATGGTCAAGAGTTAATTGTGAAATGCTAGTGAAGAGTTAATTCGTAGACGTGAAAAAATGAAGTGAGATGGTTAAGGTGCAAGTCTTCACTTACACTCGGAGTTAAGTGGCCGAAATGGGTGTTTAGATTTCTAAAGAGTCCCGAGTCAAAGCTGCACGCCTTTCAGGTAAAATATCCTAGGTGAAAAAGTCTTAAAGTTCCCTGCAGCTGAACAACTCTTAATTTTTTTTTTGTGCCAGAGTCAAGTTCTAATCTGCACATAAAGAGACAACACATACTAGTTTATTTAAGAGAAGCTTCTAGTAAGTAATAGATTTGTTATTATACAAGGAAGAAAACCCCTGTTAAATCACTTCTGTCAGACAGATTAGAAAATGTAGAGATAGTCCTGTAGGCCAGCCTGGTGGTGGTCTGTCTCTGCACAAAACAGTAAAATGGTTTCTTTTGCTGTGCCTCCTGAATCTGACGTAAAGCCGATGGTGATCAAAAGACTTGGATTTTGAAAGATTAAGATTATGAATCTTGGGTGAAATATCTTTTAATTGAGTTTTTAGGGCTAAAAATGGTTGATCTGTGGATATCTGATACAGTACAATGGGTGTATCTATATATGAATACATATATTTGAGATACTAAAACCCAAACAATAAAGTTGCTCTGAAAATTCCTATGTTTACATGACAAAATCATACCATCTCTGACTTGGGATTTGGTTGTATGTAAAAAAAGGTTTTTTTGTTGATATATGCCTCTTCTTTATTGTAAAATGCTGAACCATATTATTCTCTAGTCTCTTTACAAAGCCAGAGAGAATGAAATTGAAACTGAACAACACTTGAAAGCCCTTGCTGAGAGAGAACGTGGACGTCTCAGAAGTGAGATTAAACGACTGGAAGATGAGATAGTTTCCTTAAGAGAAAAGAAAAACAGCCAAGAAGTAAGGTTTAGAATTTTTTGTAAGAGAACACCCATATTGCAAGTAGATTTTATGACTTTTCCTCTCTTGCACTTACAGAAATAAGAGTATAAGTCAAAAATAGCTAGTTATAGTTAAATCTTATAAACTATAATAACTGATCTGGATGTGCTTTTCCCTGTGTAGGCAAGTAGAGTGACACTGGGGATCTCCTTGCATAGACTGATCAAGACTCAGCAAATATTAAAAATTGCAGTCTTTCGATATCTAGTTAATGTTCTTAATGCCTGACACACAGCCACACATCCATATCACCATCTTGTTAATTCTCACAAGTATTGTCTTTATGGTTTAAAAATTAAATTGTTGGTGGCAAATCTTCCCCACATAAAGTAAACTCGGGGCATGATTTCAAGATCAAAAATTTGCTTTACATTGGGAAAAAAAAAAGTAATCTAATGCTATCTAATTACAGGTGGTTTTCTGTTTAATGGAACTGTCTCTTTCTTTCTACAAATAATTTAAATTATGTTTGTTTATTTTCTTATTTGCTCTCTTTCTTCTCATTAAGTCTGTTTGTAATCTCCAGTCTCTCAGAATGGGTAGCATGATGAAGATATCCTTACTATTCAGCTGGATCCAGATTCTCTCATATTTGTGTCAGGAAGTCTCTTCACAGTCACATGGGGCCATTTGTAAAATGATATGCAGAATAAGGATCCAAGAACCGGGCCTCACTGTGCAAGGGAGACACTTTACCCTATGATGCCTCAGATCAGTTTATTATGTGGAATAATATCCCACATATACATATATCTCGCCAGAGGTTGTCTTTTCTGTTTAAAATTATTTGCATTTTAAGTTTGTGGGAACTTACTGTCTTGTTTCTTCTTTAAGACCAGGATGCATATTAGCATTCCTCAAGTATAATACACAATGAACAAAAAAGAGAACTAGCAATTCTGTTGACAACAGGATGTATGTAAACTTGTTACAGTAGCTTGAACTGGTGGTTTCAATTACTGTTCAAAGAAAATATTAATATTAACCCTTTAATTTATTTCTAATTTTCTTAGCGTACTATAAATAAAACCACTAAGAAGTTGGAAAACTTAAAACAACAGATGAACTGTGATGAGGAAGTTCTGGAGAGCTGGATAAAGGAATCAAATCGTAAAGATAATGATGCTATCGCAATCCAGAAGTATGCACAACAAGATGAAGGGAAACTAGGAGTAAGTACAAACGACAGCAATTTTTAGAAACAAAACAGAGAACCATTCTAGCATTTGAAGACTTTGTTATGTTATCAAGTCAGGTAAGACAGAGACAAGATTTTGTACAACAGTGCTTTTAAACTGGTTTCTACTTAGCACAACACTGCAATTCCATATGAGATTCATTTTAAAGGTCAGAGGGAACAGGTTTTACAAAAGGCGAAAGGCATAGTTGAAGACATTAATTTGTTTGTTTATCTGGGTAAAATTTAAGTTTGAGTTTTTCTGAGAAAGGGCACAAATGGATAATGAAGCCTAGAAAACACTGCCACTGAATTAAGAGAAGAGTTTGTTCCAAAATGAATGCCAAATATGGACAAATAGTGTAGATTTTCCCATTAGAACTGAATTTGTTAATATTACTGAGAACAAAGTACAAGTAATTCAGTAAAGCTGCCTAGAATAATGAAAGATGGTATAAATAAGCACTACAGTCACAAGTTCAGACTCTATAGGGGTTAGTTCTCAAGTATAATATTGATTTAGAGATAAGTATGCCTGGTTAATATTGTTTTGAGCCTTGAAATACAGGGAGGAGAAAACTGATTTTTACTCATTAAATACTTAGCCCAAAAACTTTAGCTTACACAGTCTCATTGGTATCATTTATGTTAGCAAGTCACACAGTATAGTAGGAAGAGTAAAGTGAAACAGCTGATGCTGAGGACACCACGCACACATTTATACATGGTGGAGGGTTACTTTTGGTCCAGCTCCAGTCTGGTCCCAAGGGCTGACAAGAGATTATGGCCTCTTGAATGATCAAAAACTTGGGAGGCTAGATTCTCAGGTTTTTTGTTCTCTAAAATAAAATAAAATGGATGCCTCGGTAATTTCACCCCTAATTATAGCAGAGCTTTAAGAATTTATAAGACGTTATATATTTGTTTTCAAATACATTATATTTTTGTATCCTTTCATTTTTAGGCATTAACCCTTCAAGTAGAAAAGTTGACCATGCAAGCAAATCAGAAGCGCAGAGCTCTTGATAATGAGCTTACAGAAACCGTAACAGCTCAGGTTTGTGCTTAAGGTTCTTGAAGATATGTTGTTATATATGAAGTTTTTAAAATCAGAAATCATGGGGGTGATTTCCTTTAAACAGATAGAGCTTGACAAGACAGCTGAAGATTTTCGCAGAGTTCATCAGGAAAGGCAAGAAGTCATCAGGCAGTGGGAGAACGCAATACAGCAGATGCAGAAGAGAGATCAACAGATCGCTCACTGTGCTTTGGTAAAGCTGCTGTAACTGATCCATATCAGTATATCAGCCTGCTCTTGCATCTATGATATTGATAGGAATTTTGCCAGTCGCATATAGACTGATTGGGTCCTTTAGATGTTCAGTGTTCTCTTTGTGTTTACCTCTGTATTTTATGAAGGTGTTTCAAAGTTCGGATATTACTGAAATATATTCAGAATTTGTTTTGAAAGCTGTATCCCTCAGTGTAAGTAATGGTGCTCTGCTTGATACTATGCAAGGTTTAATTTTCAGTCTCGAGGTCACTGAAAAATGCAAAGCATGCCAGTTTCAGGTTGTTTTTTTTTGTCTGTGATCTAAGCAGCAACAAGATGGAGCGTTATTTCTTAGAGTGTAAGGACAGTCAACTGCAAGGAGGGGATTCCGTGTCTGGGATGCAATATAAAAGAGAAAATAGAACATTTGTTATTGAAGGAATTAGCATTGCCACCTCTGTGAACAAATGCATGACTATAACATTTATGTCAGAATTATGATAAATAATCACATTAAGGTTAAAAATTGGTTCTTAAGTACATTCTGCAAACGGAGAGAGGCAACAGCACTCTTCCGATCCAAAAAGAATCCTGTTGTGCATTATGAGTCAGTATTAATTTCTAAAATTTCTTCATCGGTTTGGTCAGTGTCTCATGCACAGATGGTACAATGGCCAGAGGTACAAATAAAGTATATTTTATCCTGACTTTGTCAGAAGAAGTGTGAACTCCTCGGAAGGTTCTGCAGGGCAATAGAACAGATGCAGCAGAAAAAGCCTGAAGGATCGGTGTAGAGAAAAATTTTATAAATGTGGATTCCAAAGTAACAATGGCCTTTTTTTAGAGGGGGAGGAAAGGCATAATTACATGTACAGGAAGGCTCTACCTAAACGCTTAGCTCTGCTAGTATGATAGTTTCCTGCTGAAAGAATATCAGCTTTGTTACGTTGCCCATATGAGTATTAGGTATACCCTTAGCAGAAACACGGTTTAAACAGGCTTAAGATATAACACTAAAAAAAATGTAATAATAGAAGATGACAAGCCAGAAGAAATACTACCCAACAGAAAATATAGTGGTCTAATTTAGCTGAAATATTTTGGATTTCATAGTATTTCAGGTCAGAAGATTCGTGCAAAGAGCAAACACCAAGCAGATATTAAAAACCAAAACAAAACAACAAACACCAAACCCCAATAACAACAAAGCCCCAGCTCTGGCCAGCCTTCCATATATTAGTAGTCCATAGAACAGTCCTACTGATGCTTTTGTAAACAGATTTTTTTTTAACATTAGAACTACAATATGATTTTCCCAGTAGCTAATCTTTCACTTAACCTTTCAAAACACACAGTTTTCACTGAATAGCTATAAATCTGTCAGCTAAAGTAAGCATCACTACTGCTAGTAATTCTCCCTTGCATTTCGTCCATTTCAAGTCTATCTGAAGTTTTGTTCACATAGCTCTTTTTTTTCCTATTCAGTCAATCAAAAATTATTTTTATTTCATGCAAGTTTATAGTGACATGTTTTTTTGAAATTGCTGAAATCTTTTGGAAGTTTCCAATATGAAACAATTGTAGTATTTGGTGTTGTGATGTATTAGTGGAATAAAGTAATTTAAGAATGATGTGATAACTGGGCTATCTCATGCAAAGAGTAGTCTTAACAGCAGTCTATCTTCTGGTTGTACCCTTTATTAATCTAACACATCTTAACTAATGCAAGCAAATCTAAAATGTTTTTATGCTGATAGCTAATAACAGAGATAAAAGAGGAGATCAGAAAGAAAGAAGTTGTGCTGAAAGAGAAAACTTCCTTTTTGGTAAATGAAACTCTTAATAATATGGAATACGAAAAGAAAATTTCTTCAGCTGAACGGGAAGCTACCAGCCTCCGAAATGAGTATCGAACTCAGGATACTTACAGAGTTCGGCTGCAGGATGAGGTAAGGATGACCAAACAGTTCAGAAAAACAGACTGAAACCATAACTTTTAACTCTAACTTTTGACTGGATGGAGGAAATACAGGAATAGCGTTTGCTTTTCTCTGTTTTTATACTAGACTCTTAATAATTCAACAAAATGTCCACTCTTCTCAGTCTACTCATGATTACTGGGATCTTTCCCCATAATCCTTTCATTGATAGCAGTGAAGAGATCAGCTTGTGTTCTCTGTGTTGGTATAAAATGCATGAATTTTCTCTTACGTGGTCTAACACTAGATGCTTCAGAAAGAGGTATGTCTTGCCTTTAGCATATGTAGGCTGCAGTATTGTATAAAGATGAGAGAAATCTCTTCTGGATTCCAAACGATTCCTGTCCTGTGGTCTCAGAAGTGAGTGTTGATGGCCCTTGTAGGCAGGTTAAAGTTCTTGGGGAAAAAACCCAAACACTTTCACATGGCTTTCTAATCAAGAGGCAGTAGGATAGGGCTGCTTGATGCTGCCCGTACTTACTCTGCTACTTATATTTAATCTGCACTTAAAGCTAGGAATGAGCTGTACTGCTTAATTACTTAAATGCCTGTAGAAGTATTTCTAAGAGGTAATTAAAGTCTCATGGCTCTGTTGGGAAGGGACACACTCGTATTACCTGAGTAAGTTTTCTCTTAACAAGAAAATGGTAACACAGGGCTACTCAGCAAGCTTGGTGATTTAAAAAAAAAAAAAACCCAAAACCTGCATCTGCTGTTGCCTTAACTTTGGATAGCTTTTCTGCAGTAGGTAGTTTATAAACTGATATCCTAATTAAACTGTAGGTAGCTCAAACAAGATGTAGGCTATTACATTACCCTATAATTTATGCAGACTTGAGGGTTCACAGAATTGGTAGGTTTTCATCTCTAAGCCGTGAGATTCTTGCTTGACATTTTTCCACAATTAATACTACATAATGTGATAATGAGAACAGTCTCCCATTATTCGGTGTTAGAACATCTGTGGCATGCAAGTGAGAAACAAGGAAAGAAACAGACTTACAGTTCAGCTGACAACTTGTGACCTCCCAGTTTCTTGTTCTGGTACAGAGAGAGACCTGCTGTATATACCCTTGATCGGGTTTCGTCATCTGTGAAAGTGAAGACAATTACACTGTTAAGTGATACTGTGAAGACTAATGAGCTACTGATTGTAAAGTGTTCCTATCCTGTTTAATGTGTATGCTGTCATGTATTTTTTACCAAATCAAATGCCCGTGTATTTTTGTCACAGTGTTCTCTTATCTTAATCAAAATAATTTTATGTACCCAACAAAGTTTGAATTAGAAATATTTAGTAGATACATAAGGGTATCTGTGGTCACAATGAACCTCATCAAAGTCAGCCGTGCTCTAGAAAACCGTGGTTCCACTTACACAGATGCTGTGGGACGAGAATTGCAGCCCATAGCACCTTCATAATTTGTTCTGTATTCATTATGGAGTATTTTCTCCCGGTATTATGTAAGATTATGTGAATTAGCCCATTGAGTTTACCAGCTGTGCCGGTTTACAGCACCTCAGAAGTTGCAGCACTTCTCATTTGGAAAACACTGCTGAAAAGAAACTGAATGCTTTCCAATAAATAGGTCCCTTACAATTTTAAATATCCTGGCATGTACCAAAGTAAAGAGCAGCTTAATTGCTCCGTTTTGTAATTTATTAGCTGGATGCTTTGAAATCCACTGTGGACAGAACTGCTTCGGATCTAGAGTCTTTGAGAACACAAGCAACCAATCTGAAGAAAGAAAGTCAAAAAAAACAAGCCAGGTAAGAAACAGACATTTTAAAATGTGATTTGTAAGGATTAGTAATATAATCAAATCCTTGAGCTAGCAAAGAGCCTTAAATAAGGTTGATGATTAAAGCCTCCAACTTTCTGGTTATTTCATGTCCTGCATAGTTTCTGGCAGTGGGCAATTTAGGAAATATTCCTGGTAATCCCTGGTTTTAAAGGGTGTGAAAAAAAATCAGTTAGGGCCTTGGTTATCATAGGTTAAAGCTTAGCCTGCTTTATTAGGCAACTGCTCAGTAAGGTGTGTTGCTTGGGTTTGGCAGTGTGGTATACGCAACTTGTATTTAACTTGTTAAATCATGTAATTTTCTTCAGATTAAGCTTTCTTAAACAAAAAAATGCGAGTCTTTCCAATAAGCTGAAGGTTGTGACTGAGGAGACACTCAGTTCAGAAGACAAAGCTTTGAGGATGGAAGAAATACTAAAGGAAGACGAAAAAATTGTCAAGGTAAAATTTTTCATGGTTTCTGCAAATGAGGATTCATTTGAATTTGCAAACTCTATCTGGAGCAAACATTTGTGGATTCAAATGGAATGTAAGTATTAATATGACATGTGGCTATTTCATCAAATGAAGAAGTAACGTGCATGTAGATGTGTCAGTATCTGTGCTGGGAAAACTCTGGAGGAACATAAGTGGTCCTAGTAATTCAGAAGATGGTGTCCCCATGCATTAACATAGGATACTGGAACTTTGTACTCATCCGGGTGTAAAACCAGTATCCTGACTGCATCAGTGTACTGACCCGGGCTGTTACCTCTGACATCACCTAAAAGCTACTTACAACTTCTTGGCTAGACTGAAATAAAAGTTATTTACTGCAACATGGCAAATTTTATAATAAAGATACAGTAATGTTTTGCTTCTGCTTTGTAACAATAGTGAAAAATGTCAAAACCTTGTATTTTGCTTAGCTCTTTGGGGAGTTTGTCTCTCAACGTTGTGGTTTATGGGCTGCTGAGGAGCAAAGGTCCTTGAACTTCTATCAGTTTTCCATCACTAAGGTTGTTGAAGGGTGAGAATCTTGTCAGGATTACTTTTCAGTAGCGTTACTACTGAAAGCTTCTTGGCTTTAGTAAAACACCACCAAAACTTACAAACCTGCAAAAAGCTATGATTTTGGCAAACTGGGATTAAAAAACATTTTGAAATCTTTTAATCAGATTTGGCTGGCCTAGTCTCCTCTTCAGTATTTTAATTCTACTACATGATACTCTGACACATCTAACTTGTTGGGGACTATTAAATAATTACTGGCCCACTTTAGATTTCATTTTCATGATGAATAAAGATTTTGATCTGGGAAGTGGCATGTACGAGCTGTAATACAGTGACTATTTTTTTTTAACATGTCTAATAATACTTTTTTAAATCAAAACCCACTTATGTTGCAAATTAAGTATAGGAATAAAAATACCTCAGTCATTATCATGTGATGAACTGCAAAGGGCTTTTGAATAAATGCAATGTTGTAATGCAATCATCTGAACTTTGCTGCATTTCAGAAAATGTTTCTACTGCTTTGTCATTTTGCTGCTAATTCTCTTAAAGTATTTTACTACTTAGCTTCTGACTGAACTTGATACAAATTTTTTTTTTTTTTTTTTACATTCTGCTGGACAATTGAGTATTGGATATGCTGAAGCTTTCTTTACTGCAAAACGACCAGGTCAAATTAACGTGATGGCAGGTGTTCCCACACAAGGGACAACAAAGCTGTATCTCTGCATACCACTGTATACTTCCCCCCCCCCCCCCCCCCCCCCCAATTTGTGTTTTCCGTAGCACGTATATGAAATGATCCCTTGGAGTAGAATGAGTGTTATTTTTCAGGCTCGTTAACTCCACAGGCATTAACTGTACATTTAAAATACACATACAGAAACTAGAGAGGGGATGTCTTTCCTTTGTAGAGAGTTTCTTAAATTACAGGCCTTCCTTACTGTTCTGGTTTTTCAGATAATTTGAAAACAAGTTGTAATGATATAACATTTCATTAAAACGAAAACCTGATTTGCTTCCCCTTAAGGCTGTTACCAGGGTGGCTAAACCATTAGCAGGGTTTCCTTACTTGCGTCTGTGGCGGATAACCTAAGATGACACTGAGCTTGGCAGCTCCGCAGCTCCAGGGCAGTATTTTAACTAGGATGAACTGTTCTTGAACAATGTCTGTAATGTATTAGTCAGAAGCATGCTTTCCATCACCATTAGACACGCATGGTTATTTGCTGCATCTATTAATTTACTGTGAAGAGATATTTACAGGAACAATGTGAATGAAATGTCACCATTTTGTGCTTTCGTTCTGTGATACTTCTCCCTCTCCAGTCTGTGGCAAAATGCCGTTGCACAGTGAAGCTTACTGAATATCTTATCTCTCTATTAACAGCCTCACTTAAAGGGAGAGAAACAATTTCTATTAAATAAATTAATTTAGATATGCAAGAAAGACTAGGAAATGAAGGTCAAATCGTGATCCAGTTTTAGGAGACGAATTCATCATTGTCATAAGCTTCAGAGATGCAGCTCAGAATTGGGCACATGCATAAAAAGTTTACTTCCGAAATTTAATTCCTTTTTTCAGGCATGATCCAAAGCCTACTGACATCAGTGTAAAATGCTACAGGCTGTAATGATTTCACATTAAACTTACACCTGCTTTTTACTTCCTGAGTTTTGGATTTGGCATTGCACTTACAGCAAGTTCAAGTACAAACAAATTCTCTTTGGTAGAATGTAAGGATGAACTCCTAGAGAAGGAGTTCTTTTTCACTGTTATTAAAGCCAGCAAGATAGTTTAGAAGCAAATTTCACAATGTATACATCTAAAATCAAGAATAAGCACATTTTTAATCAATGTGGAAAAGGTAATTCTAAGGTATTTTGCGATATTAATTTTAATGTGCACCTTCAAACTCTGTACCAGACTTCAGCTAAACATAAATGAGTCTTTTGGAACAGGCTCGTGATGCCACATCACTCATTTCAGAGACGTACCTTACGGGAAACCAGCACGCTGAACGGCCTGAGCTTTGGAAGGCCTCGGGTTATTTTGGCGGGGGAGGGCGTGTGGAAGGAGGAAGAGAGAGAATAAAGTTGTCTTCCTTGTTAGGGTTGTAGAAAGAAAACAATCTCAATTTTGTTTGTTTTCAGTACGTTTCAGGTAACCTGAAATGTTCAGCATTGTCTTACCGTAACAGACCCTACTACAACCTCATTGCCTGCACTGGTTCAGGTGCTGATGGCAACTTACCTCTGAGAATAAGGAAATGATTTTAAAATGGGTAATTAATTTTGCAAACAAAATTATTCCAACCTATAGAAACACACATACGTACATACATGTGCATACACACAGAGTTACAAGTTTTAATAAACCATTGAAAAGCTTTGTATTATGTTTCTCCCAATATTGACATATACTGGAATCAATAAGGAGGGTTTTTTTGAAAGGATGACAGGAATTTAGTTTTCTGAAAGGCTGAAAAGAGCAGCATTCCCATAATGGGAAAAAAGAGAGTCATGCAATAGTAGGGTAGGATCCAAGCTAAAAAAAAATAAAAAAAAATTTAAAAATTACTTTTTAAGTCAGAGACTTTTCTTGCCAACCATTTTGAAGAGCTAGGAAATTCCGTGTTCATGTTAATGGATGTAGTATTGAAATTTTTTAATCTTCCTACATATGATTAATAAAGGCAAGTAATTCCTCAGAAATTACTTCTTATGTGATTAATTATTTCTTACTACTTAATGATTAATTTGTCACCAGGAAAAAGAAACAGAAATGGACCAGTTAAAAGAACTACTTTTCAGGAAGACTCAAGAGTTAAAGGTGCAGAAAGATAAGGAGAAGTCTGTTCTAGCAGAAATCGAGGGAAGTCGAACGTCACTTAAAAATCTTAAGAGTCGACTGCACAGACTTGATGCAGATGTATTAAAACAACAAGAGTTAATATATAACCAGGTAAACTATTAATAGGCTTCCATACTATGTTTGTTTCTTGGATCTAATGAGAGTAAATTGTTTGAGTTCTGTAATTTTTGTCAACATCTTACCATTTTGGAAATGCCATGCAGTAGAATTTGAAGTCTGCATTTATTTCTGTCTCTAGATGTAGGATAAAATGGAAATAACTGAAACTTGCTACAGTATTACCTACATTATGCACTTGTGTATTTCATTATTTTTTGGATCTGCTGCTTTTCCCACTGATTTCTCAAATCAGTTCTTTACTTTGATCCCTCTGAACCACAGACACCTCAGGGTAAATTTTTAAAGCAATACAAGAGGTACATGCCAAAATCCTGTTATTCACTAATTGGATTTTGTGCATATTTCCTATGCACCACTTTGAAAATTCGCTCTTTTCTATCAGCATCCACTGGTAACAGCAAGATGGCAGCTCCACTGTAAGCCTCCCTACAGCAGACTGCGCTGAGCACGCTTTGTTACCCTTCTAGAAGATTACTCCTGAACCATCACTGCACGTCAGTCGTCTAAGAATATTTTTCTAATGAGGTCTATAAGCCATAAATTATTATAAAACAATAGCTTAATTGGGTGGCTGTCCTAAAGCCAACATTTAGATCCAAGTTTATATCCAGTGTTTTAGCTTTATAGAAAGGCTATGATTGCTTATCTCAGACAATTAATTCTCTTAAAAATTATTTTAACAGGATTTTTATATTCAGCAAGTACAGAGACGGCTGTCACGGTTAGAAGGAGAGGTTAATGCAGATGAAAAACAAGTTTTGGAAGCAAAAGTTGCTGAACTTAAGAAAACCTTAGAAGAAAAGAAAAATGCATATGATGTTTTACATGCGCAGCACAAGAAACTTCAGGTAACTTCCTTAGAACATCAGGTTGACTGTGTAACATCTAGACACCTCAGTGAATTAAATAGATTGGGTATTAATTAATAACTTGGTATTAGATTAAAAGGTATTTGAACTTTGTGTAACCTGTGTGGAAAACTTCGTACATGCCCTATACCTTCCAGAAAAACAGGTCATTACTGCACAACTGGGGCACCCTGGCAGGAAGACAAGGATTGAAGTGTTGGCAAGGCAAGGTTAGCTTTCGTTTCAAGATGTGACCGGCTGCTTGCAAATGTCCGAATTCATCGTTAGGACCATGTAGAAATAGGAGAATGTTATTCTGTGACGCTACTACTTCCTTCTATATTTTTCATAAAATTAGAAGTACAGTTGCATTTAAAATTGTACAAAGTAAAATTACTGAATTGAAGGTACAGTATTTGAGTTAGCTGACCCCATCCTGACATGTAATTCAGAAATGCTATTTTTTTTTTACTTTATTCCCATGCGACCATTTTGCATATTCATGCTGCTTCTCTGGTTTTCCGCTGTCCAGTGACCATCCCTAATTCTCTAAAAAACGCACTTACCTTTCTTGTGGATATGAACCAGTCAGTTATTCTGTAGGCAGTTTGTAACTTCTTTTTATAAGAAATATTTATATTTCTTAAATTTATAAGAAATATATATATATTATATTTATAAGAAACATATATAAGAAATATATTCTTTTTATAAGAAATGTATCAGCTACGTTTCAGCACGTTTTGAAACCTCTTTTCAAAGAGAAACCATATGAAGACGAAAGTCAGGTTTTTAATAAAACATCACTACTGGTTTCTCAAAGTGATAGTTAAGAAGAAATTTGATCCATTTAGTGAGGGGAAGAAACTGCTTAGACGGGAGCCCTTTAACTGGAGATCCATGCAATAACAAGGTCTAATGGTGCGCAACTGGTGCTCACACGTCAGTTTTGACGAGATGCAAAATTTGAGCCGTGAGTGTAATCAAACATTGGAACACACTGCCAGGAATTTATTCATACTCTGGATGGTTTTATGAAGATGCACTATGAATATCAAAGTCATGGTCAGACACGCCAGGAGAGTTTTTTTTATCTAGACCAAAATGATTCTATTAGAATTGCCTTATTGGCTGAAAGATCTATATTGTATAAATAACAATTACTACGCTTCAGATAAAACAAGCGATGACATCAACATCGCGCAGCACTCTGCACGAGGACTGCAATGCTCTAGGCGCTGTTTGCAGAGCAGCATATGGGCACAAGGCGATGATGGTTCCTGGTTCTAGGACTTAAAAATATCTCATTTCAAATTAACTGGTAGCTTTTGGTGCAAACTACGTCCACAGAAGTAAACTAAACATAACTTAATTTGGAAACAGAGTGATGTCCAGCTCATCAGGAGAGCACTGGATAAGACAGGAGAAGAAACAAGCGGTATGATGATCAAGATAAATGAACTAAATCTTTTCAATGAGAGATCAGATCAGGAGTTAAAAAAAGCTAAAGCCATTAAGCAGGTACAGTATTATTTTACAACTTTACTTATACAGCACAGAGTTAATTTGTTTTTTAAAACGCACAAACTCATGACTTGATCTGAAGGCTGCTGCCTGCCTCCCGCGGTGCTGCCTCATTACATCCATAAGAACCCCCTATGTAGTTTCTTGACTTACACCTTCCTTCCCAAACTTTGAAGTCGCTTTCATCGCTATTACCTTACCAGGCAAAGTGTTGTTTCTCCCCTGTATGCAGCATAAAGTTTCTCTGGGTTATCAATTTAATCACATTACTTACACCACAATACCCACCTGGTCAGTGGGGCTTTTTCTTCTGAGAAACAATTGCCTTTAAAATAGAAAATGTATTTACTGTTCAAGGACGTCTTTACCTAGCGCTGAATTTTTATTCTCAATCTGTGATGCCAACTAGTAAGTTTGGCTCAGTTTTGTTATTAAATTGCGGGACTTTTTCCAGCAGATGGTTTGGCTCTATCTACGTTCCAGTTTAAGGTATTAGAAATAAAATGGAAGTCTTTCTTCCCGTATTTTGATAAACAGAAAAAACCAGTTCCCAGTCCTCTCATTACTGCGCGTTATTTCCTGCAATAATCCCTAGCCTTCCTAAAAGAAGCACTAAGGTAGCGGAACAATCTAGGGTGTGAGTAGCAGGGGGAAGCCTTGCCATCGACTTCACCGGTGCGCTTGCTCCCCAATGAAAACTCTCCCTGACCTGGACCTTTTCTTTGGGGATGAAATTCAGGGGAACAAAAGAAAGAAGCATAAAAGAACTCAGAGAAGAAATGGTACAGAGTTTGGGATCCATAAGAAATGGGGTTTTTTTAATGATTCAAAGTGTTTGCATGCTAATGAAGTTCACCGCTTGCTGCTTCTCATGAGTTTTGGTGTATGTAAATTTGCTGATATAACACATGACTTGTAGACCTACAGAATCTAGAACATAGTCCAGGACAGTTATAATGGTTCAGGTGAGATACTAACTGCTTCAGAAAGTTCCTTGGAAAGACTGCTTAATTTCTTTAAAACCACCGTTATAGTCTTGGCGTTTGTGATGCTAACTGAAAGTAAGGCGTAGATGGAAAAGTCTAACAAACCATAACTCAGTCTGAATTAGAGTCCAATGAATTTGGATAAAACCATTCAGGAAACACTCTACCCCTGTCGCACTCGCCATGTAAACTATTAGCAAATGAGAAATTGAGAACATTTTTAAATGCAGAGTAAAATGAGTCTTACAGTTGTATATATAAAAAATACAATAATGGATGCTTTATTAAAAATTATTAGCTTAGTAACTTTTATAAATATCTTAATTAAAAATGATGCTTTCTTATTTGAGACCTTTTTGGCATTTATTAGGAGATGATGGTCGAAGATAATCTCTTAAAACTAGAATTGAACCGTCTTCGAGATACTCTGTGTAATAAGACAGAGAAAGTTCTAACACTGGAAAAACAAAAGCTGGAGTTAAAGAAAGCCATAGCAGAGAGAACAGAGGAAATTAAGATCCATAAGGCAATGCTGGATTCCCAGATAAGACTTGCGGATCAGGAACGGCAACGCGTAAGGTAACTATTCTTCTATCTATTAAGCTTGTAACTTTTATTGAGTATATTTTACATGGGGACTGACTGAAAAAGAGAAGCATTTTACCCAATCTCACCAGTTGGAGAAGTTGAGGATGAACTAAATCTTGCTCAGAGTTACATACTGAGGCAGTTGAGGATAGCAAGAGATCCCGTCCCTGAAATCCAGCCTCCCGCTTTCGCAGCCTGGTGACCAAGAGATCACTGGTTGTTCTGCTAGTGGCGATCCTCTGCAGTACCGAGGGGAAACGTCGGTTGCAGGCATCTGTTTAAAGTCAATGTCGTGTGCATTTTTCAGAATAATCGGGAAATGTGAGATCAGTCTGTCTGGAGGTATGACAGAATATTTAAAATAGAAAAGTTGTCTTTAAAGAGGGTTTACTCCCAGCTGCTTGATAAAATGCGATTTCTTTGACTCATACAGTAAGTCTGTTTGGTTTGGGTTTTTTGCCTTTTTAACAAATGAGCTCTCCGTTATGTGTCCTGTTCAACAAAACTAAATCTTCTGAAGCGTGTATGTACCCTCGTATAAAGCAACCGTATCGGAAATAACTTTTCCCTTCTGTAATAGTCAGTGCAAAGTATCTGGGACAGCTCTAGCTCTGAAATCCCAGTATCTACAGCCAGCCAAAAATCAACGTGTCAGCAGCTGAGCTGCTGAAATCTGGCAGGCTGTTTCTTCCCCCCTCTGCTAACCACACCCCGCACAATAGGAAATTAGAGTGATTTAGTGTGACTAAAGCTTAACCACGCACCGAGAGTGCCGACTGTGTGGCTTTTTTCCTTTGATAATTACACAGCTAATTGGTACTTCCATGTAATTTGATTTGGGGTTGTTGCCTACCCTTGCTTACGCTCATCTAGTCGTGGCAATGTTAAGATACTATCAGCAGGAGGCAGCTTGCGCAGCTGTAGGATTTAAATGCCAAACCTTTAAAAAATTTTTGGGAAGGGCTGTGGCACAGCGATCTGGAATACGAAAATAAAGTAAGGCGAATTTAGCACTGCAGGAGACGTGCAGGTAACCAGCAGGACAGAGGGCTGCGGCTGGGAGAACACAGAAAGCAACAAAACCCAGCAGCAGCGCAGCCACTGCCCTGCCTGCGTCCTAGCGGGTGGGCACTGCTGGAACAACGCCAGGAACTTAAACTGCTCTGACGGGAGCTGCCCGCAAAACACTACCCGACAAACACTTTCTCAACCCGCTTATTTTTCTCTCAAAATAAATCAGTGCTGAATTTCAAGATCGCCTAAATAAAATTGATAAACTGAGATGCAGATATGAAATCCTTACTGTTGTGATGATGCCACCTGAAGGAGAAGAGGAGAAGACTCATGCCTACTATGTAATTAAGGTATTTTATTAACATAATTTGTTATAATTCAAGTATTTAAGCTCTAGCTTTCCCTGGGCTCTACTGAAGTAACTAAGACGACCTCCTTGCCTACTGCTTACTTTCAGTCCAATTGCTTTACGTTATCTGGCGCTGTCGGTTATTTAAATGATACAGCAATTTCACAACAATCTCCCCGGTGAGTCCTAATGTCGGTGGGACCTTAATTTGAAAAATTGCACTTCAGTGCTCATTAATTTACAAAGACACAAGAAGTACTGGTCATGTGGGAATCTGCTATAAACTGACAAGTTTATCACAGTCTCGCATGATCTTAAAGTCTTCTACCCGTCAGCGTTATTTTTAGGTATTTATTTCACCATATGGTGTTCAAACTTTGAAGAATGTCAGCTTCCCCCTTTTAGTTATCAATCACCTATGCATACTTCAGCTTTTCGGTGGGGGGAAAAAAATCAGTCTTTATCCATAGTGCAGTACTCTGATTCTGGAACAAAAATCTATTCTTTTTGATCTCCACAAATTCCCCGATTTCCTCTTAAAGCAAAATGCTTCTAGCTGCAATCTGGGCTCTGAAGTCCATCTCCCTCTCATTCTGAAGCGTGAAATTTCTTAGTGATGGCATTTCTGCTGCCGAGACCCAGCCCGGCAGCAGGCCTCAGTAAAGCCCGCGTGGTCACTGTGGGCGGACGCCCTCTGACAACCACGGAGACTTTTCACTGCGTGAGATTTTCTGAGGGGCTACAGAAGAGACATCCCTTCACCAGCTGGCTCCGTTTCTTAAATCTCACTGACCAGGTGGATGGAGACTTCCCAGTGAGCGACTCCCAGACAAACGGGATGACTTTTAACACTCGCCCGCTAGTTTTGTATGATGTACAATCTCAGCTCTTACTGGATTTTGTGGGTAAGGAAACCGATGTGAAGTGTGTGCTGCAGTTCACATCAGCAGCGCAGAGCATGGAAACCGCTGCGTACGCAGCGAGGATACTGCGGCGCGGGGCTCTGTGAGCGTCCAGCGGAGGGCAGATGCCTTTAACGACACGCACGTGGACAGAACACCTCAGAGAGCTTCCAGTACTGGGAATAACGGCTCCTTCCAGCCCCCCAGTAACTCAGATCTCAGCTCAAGCCTGACAACACAGAGAAGCCCCACATCTACCTGGGCTTTTAACCCCTAAATATCACAGGTGTTTTCTGTATAATTGTCCTAATATTTTCAGTATGCACGCAGTCACCTAAAATATCAGTTTTACTTGCAGGCCGCGCAGGAAAAGGAAGCACTTCAACGTGAAGGTGACGATTTAGATGCAAAGATCTGCAAAGCTGAAAAAGAAATTGTAGCTCTGGAAAACACTTTGCGTGTACTTAATAACTGCAACAGCAATTACCGGAACTCTTTCAAGGAAGTCACCGAGACAAGTATGTAGAATAGAAATTGCTGGTTGCTGTGTGAGTTACGGATGATGGTAAAACTCAGGTCTAGAGCGGGGAAGTTCCATGGCACAGAAGAATGAATCACAGAAAGAGTAAACTGATAGTAGCAAAAGGGAGTAAGTCACATGCTGCTGTGAGTGATTCAGCAGAATAAGCACAGAAGAAAGCGCAATAAGGTGTAATTACTAATATTTACATTCCTATATCTGATTTCTGTGAAGATCTCTAAGCCTGTATAACTTTTGCAAATAGTCATAAGCAGGAGCATTCAGAAGAGGCAAAGCATAAAGATGATTACTGGGGAAAAAAATGTCATTACTGGGAGAAAGGGGCGCTCGCTGAAGTACCTGGGCCTGGTGGATAAAATTTTGCACGGTACAAAAAGCACCGTAGTGCTTTTTCCCTGTCGCGTTGCATCACACACAGCTCCTAATGCAAATTGCAGCAGCAGAACAAGCCGTGCTGCTGCCGGCCGCCTCGTGGCGGACTGAGCCAGCCCGGGCACAGAGCTGGACCTCGAGCAACTCCCCGGGCAGCTTAGGCACACGTGCTCCAGGGGCGAAGACCGATCCCTTACCTACACCATCGTTATCTCCGATTTTCACAGGGAAGCGGGGAAAAAGTAGTAGTAACCTGTCAGCTGGGAAAATGATGAGGAAAAGTAAAAAACTGTGCTCTTTTAGTGTAGCGTCAGCAGATTTTAAACCGCGGACTACCTAACTACAAGTTTTTGGATATTGAAAACTCCTCAGAATTCTGGAAAATACCTTCATTTGCTGTTTCTGTTGCCACTTAGACTCCGCAAGCTTGCTCTCCTCCAGTGGAACTTCCTTTGTTTAGCTTGTAAAAATACATAAACTTAATTCTAGAAAATATTTGATTATTTAACTTTTGTGCCCTCTGCTGGCTCTGGACACAGTAGCTCTTGAAATCATTCTCTTGCATGAAGGCAGTTACTTTTTCGCAGGGATTTGGAATTAGTAGCAGAGTATGAAAAAAACCCATAAATGTTGAGGCCTCTGTAATACTCCCACCACTAACGCAGCAATACTCCATGGTGCAGTTACTTTAAAGTGCAACTGCTTTTAAAGTGAAAATTGAGTTGTATAGACTGCTTGTCCAGCATTAATTAATGCTGCCTCATTGCTTGGGATCACAGGTGAGGAGTATGAGGAGAAATTGAAACTAGAGGAGGAGAAGAGGGCTGCTGATGAAAAATACCGATACAAACGCAGACAGATCAAGGAACTGCAGGAGAATCTCCAGGTAAAGCTCCCGTCAGACAAGGCTGCAGCCTGTGCCTAAATCCTAGCCCCCCTACTGAAAGAACGGGAAATTCTGGGACAAATTTTTGCCCCTTCTCTTACATCCTATGACTTGCACGAATGGATACAGTTTTTTAGAAGGCTTTAACTCTCCTTTCAAAAAATTGAGTGCTTATTTGAATTTTTGTGAAGCACAATGAAACTTCAGGCTTTTTAGTCACATACAGCTAGAAGTTTCCAAATCCCAGATGCTCTGTTCTGGCATCCAGGAAAGCAGTTGTCTTTTTGTATAGCATACCCCACGATACTGTATCATCCACACGTCTTGTGTCCTCTGGCATCTAGGTCCCAGGATTTTCCTAGGAGAACATGTTCTGTTTTATTAGCATTCAGGGTGCTTCAGTTTAAACCGTGCTAAGCCAGCTCAGGGAAGCCAGCTGACTCCCACCTGAGCTGCCCCTGGCGCCCAGCCTGCTGAAGGACAGCTTGGGTTCAGGCTCCACGTCAGGGACTTACTCTTGGTTCCCCTCGTCACCAAAAAGCCCACCTGGCCCTTAAGAACGAACGACACTTGACTCTGATGGGTGACACTCTAGTTACAAGTGTCTTAGGCAGAAGAAGTCAAAGGCACCCCGTTACATCCCGCAGGATTATTCTAAGCCCTGAGCCACTGGCTACAGGTCAACAAACATTCCTATTGCTTAGTCCACCTCCACAGGACACGTACCTCACTTAAGAAATAACATCTCGGAAAGGAAAGAACAGGGACGCATATCTTCATTGGGGAGTAAGTCCTAGGACACAACGAGGCGTTAAGGCATACCCTTCCCTGCCTCTTTATTTATTTATCTTATAAAAACCAGAGCCACCTTTACAGAGCCGCCTTTTTTCATTCCCGACAAAGGTATCCATCTCCTCCCACGGGAAACAATGTCATTTCTCTTAAGACAGCTTGCACTGGTACGTCGGTACCGTGCCAAATACATGGTCTGCAGACACTGCTCAGAGGCACGTCTGAAAATACATGCTTAAAACTTCATTAATAGTACCTTTAACGTCATTTTTGAAAGATACGTAAATTACCCGGTACTCTCTCTGTCCTGGCATTTATCTACCAAACAGCGCGACAGGCAGCGAGTTTTGAGTTGTGTAGCACTTAGTACCAATTGCTTGAGCTACATTTAGAAACAAGTAGTAGCGATACTGACCCTCCCACAAAGTAATACAGAAAGTGAAAGGATATCGGAATGGCTTTATAAACTATAACTGCTGTTCAAATGAATTTGCAGAGCATGGAAAAAAATTTCGATACGGTGCTGAAGCAGGAGGCCCTCTTCCAAGAGCAAAAGAAGGAAAAACAAGCTCTTATTTCGCAGCTGAACAAAGACATAGAAGAACAGAAGCCAAAACTAGAAAGGGTTATGAACCAGGTCTGTATAGTCATTAGCGACAGCTTCTGACTTCATAGTGACAGCCAGCAGCGTGGTTAAAACCACAGAACTTAAACTTAGCAAGTTTCTGAAAAAGTGAGGCATTTTCGTAACAGCAGTGCTTTAAAAATATTTGTGTTAAGTGTTCCAGACTATCCAGAGAAATTCAGTCTCTGAAGAAAACTAAAACAGAAACACAAGAAGAAAGGGACATTGATCTTCGTGAATTGAAAAGCTTCCACAGAAACATCGACAAATTGTTAGCTGATGTTCTAGAAGCAAATCCTGATTTATCTACACCCTTTCAGCTCTACTTTCACCAGGTGAGCTTTCCGGTTAACTGCCACCGGCATCTCGATTGATGGCTCTAGTCTACCGAGGAGTGTTTCGAGGGCAACTCCTAAATTCAACAATAAACTACGCTTATGGTAAAGCAGGAAAAAGTGTTCATCTGCTTTCAGCATCTCTTTAAATCCAAAGGATTGTAAACCCTCCCGATACACCCAGCCCTACGGTACAACCATTAGGTCAACTTCTTTTTTCTTTCCAAATTTTCTAGTCCAATTTAGAGCTTCCTACAACGGCTTCTAACGGTGGTAGTCAGAGTTCTCCATCACCATCCCCACAAAGCTCGCTAGCTTCTACCAGGTAAGTGCTAGCGATGGCTTTTTTAGCTTTGGTTTTGGTGTGGGTTTTTTTTTCCTGAAGGTAAAGCTTAAACCAGCAAAATTAGTCCCTAAATGGCAGAATTCCTCACTCCTGAAGGTCTTCTCAATCTTGCCTCTACTTCCCGAATGCTCTATAAAAACTTTCTCCTTACACTCTCCCACCTTTAAGTTTACTAGATTTTTCTAGCACACAATTAAGTTTACTTCTGCATCCGTCAGAGTTTAAAACTGTAATGACAGAATAACCATGCTTACCTTTACTAACTGCGCTCTAACTAAGAAGTGGTTCCACGTTACAAAAGCACGAGTTTGCGCTCCAGCCCCATTTGCACCTGGTAGCGTGAGCTCCCTTTCCTGGTTAACCGGGGCAGACAGCGCTGTACGCTTTTACTGATACCTTTTTCCCCTGCTCAGCACGCGTTCAGCTGGCGGGGCACAGAACACCGTGAGTCAGTTACAATCCGACAGCGTCCCCACGAGCTACCCAAGCTACGAGGGGTTATGTCTACCAAGATGGTGGTAGGGGTCTCACCCAGAACAGACGCTGCTGCTGGGCGGCTGCGCTGTAAGCCACCGTGGGCAGCTGTTTTACCCAGAGGGATTTCTGTGTACTGATGAGTAACTCTTGTCTTTCAGATCCTCCAGAAGCGCAGGTTCGGGCTCCAGTCAGACTCCATCGCTCAGAGTCATAGACCTGAGCTTGCCTGTCAGCACGCCCGCGGCGGCAGCTGCTGGCGGTTCCCAGCCAGCCAGCAGAGCGAGCGCCTCGGGTATTTGTACACGCCCAAAAAAGTAGTCGTTTGAAGGCCGTAGGGAAGGCTTCACGCTACTTAAGGCTTCTTAATTGAGTAATCTGTAACTTAACTTATTTATCAAGGTCTGTTAGCAATCTTAGCGTTAACTTCTATTGGAAATGCGTGTTTCAACTTTCTTCTGCAACATAAATTATCTAGGAAAAATGTTGAGCATATGTTTTATACAATAAAATCAATTAACCTTTAAATTACTTTCTCATTTTGCTGTTGGAGAACTAAAGATCCACAAAACCCTTCCGAAGCCCGTAATTCATTTTTCATAGCATGAAAAGGAGAGTTACGTTAAAGCCGTTAAATTATAGCGAACTGGTATCTTCGCTGCTGTCCAAACAGTTTTAGGTTACACTGCGACAACCCAGGAAAGAAAACGTATGCTTCGTTTCGAGATCAACCTTGACTATTAATCAAATAGTCAGCTCGGGTAATACCTTAATCGAAAGATGACAGCACAGAGTTGAAGGCAGCAAAGCTGCTACTTCTGTTTGAAATCACCGAGTACCTTTTTTGCAACTGACCTCTGTCTACGGAGAAACTCGGAAAACTGGCAGCCGACGCGGGGCTGGCGTGGCGCAGGCTCCCTGGCGCGTTCTGCCGGCCGTCTTCGCAGAACTCGCTGTAAGCAGAGCCTCACCTTTGCCGCAGCAGCGCGCCCACCGCCTTCAAGCGCCCTGTAAAGCAAACACCCACCAACGAACCCAAACAAAAACCAAGGCCCGCGCTTGAGCTTACCTCGGCGATAAACGCCGTTTCAAACCCCTCTCCTTGTACTTCCCTTGGGTTGTTTTACATTACTTTGAGAACGTCTCTGACGCCTTTAAAGAACGTAACACACTTGCCCGCACAGGCACTGGAGGGCTCCATTCGCTTACAACCAGTGCACCAGCACCATTAACAAAAAACAAGACACAAAATTAAGAAAAACTAAGAAAATTTAATGATCAAATGAGCTATGTACATTGGTGGCACGTGACTTCCAGTCAGTTATCCCCTTTCTATAGCTGGAAGTTAAGTTTGATACAAAAATAACAGTCAAGAGTACCCCAGGGGATGAAAAAAAACCCAAACCCAAACAAAACCCACGTGTTATTAAAGTGCATACTTGACGTGAGTTCCACAACTAACTACAGTCCAGGGGCGTCAAGGATTTCAACCCATCAGACAGAGGATACTGTACAGGAACATCCCCAGTTAAGAGCACAGCAAACCTAGATTTTAAACAATAACAGATATTTTACGTAAGATGTCCTTGCATCTCTTTCCACCATACAATCTTTACTTTAAGAATTCTTTGACATTCTGCAGGACAGAACAAGTTCTGCCTTTCCATCACTCTTCATACGCGTTTCCTCAAGAGCTACTCGGAGAAAAGCTCTACGCTACACGCAGAACAGCATTTTCTTAGCTACGTTACTGTTTCTTCTGCTTACTTCCCTTCTCCCTCTCAAACTCAGCTATTTGGTTGAATATGTTCACCAAGTTCTGGGGCAGGTTTCTTTTCACGCCGCTTTCCGTTTGTGCTGTACCATTTAAAGACATTTCCTCGTCTGGGTCCTGCGCTTTCTTAGTCTCCTCACAGCTTTTTTCCCTACTCTTACACTCGCTTTCATTTTTATGCTGACGTAACACATGCCGACCGCTATCGGAACTTTTCTCACCTTCACGTAAGCAGGCACTCGAATACGACCTGTGCTTTCCCGCTGACCTGCCAGCGTAGTCAGACCCTGCTGGAGACACGTAATGCCTGTCTTGCCCTGAGCCGTGTTTTTTAAACTGCTCTTTTCTCCCCTCTACGTCCCTTTCTAATTTCCTAAAGTAATGCATCCTGGGTTTATCATCTGACTTGTGATATGAACCTGAAGAACCCCTCCGACCGGAGAAAAACCTATCAGATTTACCGTATTTTTCAGTTTTGCTACTACTTGGCAGAGTCCTGGAGCTACTGTAAGAATCTCTTGAATCTTCAGACCTACCTCCAAAAGTGTCTTCATCGTCACCTGAAGTCCTCGAAAAAGAACAGTGTCTGTCTTTCTCTCTTACTTCTGGTTTTGTACACACTAAGCTGTCCTGCCTTTCCAGCAGCTTTTCCACTTCAAAATTTTGGTTAAGAAAGGAAGCAGAGGTATCGGCCGGAGGCGAATACCACTCCTCTTTCCTAACCTGATCTTTATAATGGGAAGAAGCTCTAGATGAGCATTTTTTGGAGCTGCGGGCAGACTCGGATCTGTTCCGACGCTTTTTCCTATGTTTCTTGTGATCAGAGGAAGAGGAGGAAGAAGAAATTGATACATCCGATGAAGAATCACTTGAGGAGGAGGAGGAGGAAGAGGAGGAGGAAGTCGATACTTTCCTTTTCTTCTTCAACCTAAAAAAATGTAATTAACCTGTGAGACAATCTTCAGCATCAGGCAAAAGCGACACGCAGAAAGCAAATCTCTTCTCCCCAGAGTCTGGCTGAGATGGGACGGTAGGGCACGAATGGAAACTGAGCCTGACCTGGCAACACAATTTCAAATGTCACTTCTTTATCAAAAAATTAAGATGAAATCCACCGACCGGTTTGTTATAAAAGGCATCTTTCCCAGTTTAATATGGCGTTACACTTTGCAAATACTTCACGTTGCAAAGTCGTCTTTAAACAACCTCTCTTCCACACGTACCTCCCTTAAAGGTTATATGCACTAAAGGCCACTACCCACAAAAAACCTCCGGAGGAAAAGCAGCTTACCTACTTCTACCTAGCTTACTCTTGGACAAGCTGCTTGGAAACGGATTGTTCATAGTCCTGTCTGCACTTACTGCCACCTACTCAGTGTACCGAATATAACAAAGTTACCTTTTTTCTTCTTTTAAGAGCTTACGCAATTTTTCTGCACTTGTTTCTACTTTCTTTTCCTTCTGTCTCTCTTCTTTGGCAGCTTGTTTCTCCCTCATTTCCAAAGATTTCTTTTTTGAACCCAAGCGTCATAAAAAAATTACATTAAAAGGAAGTGTTAACACCGGTATTTTTCCCCATGTCCCCAACCCCATTCGAATGTATAATTACACCAGGGATGTTTTACCAGGGTTCCCAGATCAAGAATTAGTATTGTTCAGGAGTTTGGCATTGGCCATTGTGATAATCAGGTTTACATTAAGGACCATATTGCAGTTTTTGTTCCATTAAAAAAATACATTTGCCCAGCCATTGCAGTGGTACCCGTGATCCAGCGCACCGTGAAGCGTGGAGCCCAAAAGGTACAGACAGAATATGCAAGAAAAACCCCGTATTAGCAACAGGAAGGGGGAAAAAAGACAAAAAAAAAAAAAAAAAAAAAAAAAAAAGAGAGAGAGAGAAAGGTTTGAGGGAAAGTATCATTGTTGTAGTTTACAAGTAAAACATGGCAGAACCCATTTGAAGATGTATTCAAGTTGGCCGTGTTTGAATACAAACCGTTTTGTAACAATTTCACAGACCAGTTTGATGCATAGTTTACGTAAGAAATCATATTCCAAGGGTTTGTTGGTGACGAGCAGCACCAGATGTCAGATACAGCCACAACGGTCCAATTCAGAAGAAAATGCATTGGAGAAAAACACATAATCAGTATTACAGGAAAGCACACGTCCGTGTTGTTTCAGCCACTCTAGCACAACAGCGATAGTATCAGACTTATGTATTAAAACGCACGTAAATGCAGAAGAGCATCTCATCAGATGAACAATCCTTAAACTACTTAAGTCTATTAGAGATCAGACTGCTGCCATCCACAGCCCTAAAGAGTAGCTCTGTTCACAGGCAGAGTGAGCAGAAAGTCTGATTATCGTTTTCAAAACTTAGTAACTGTCTTAACAGATACAGTAAAGGAAACCCTTAATTGCAGCTACGGCTATGCAAACCGACCAACAGCAGCTGGCGTCGTGGTTTTTACCTGCTGCCTCAGCGACCCATTGTACCAGGAAAATGCTAAAGGAGAGCAAAATTTCTCTCCTGCTTGCTGAGAACGTTCTTCATCATTTTAACTGAGACTGACACCTCTTTCTAAAGCAGCCAAATGTGGGCAGTGCTCATATACCACACAACAGCTTATCTATGATGTGGCTCGGTTTTATTAAAAAGATTGTCGTCTCTCCTCTTCCCCTTCCTTCAACACAGCCTGTCAGCATTATGGCTCCACCAACCGAAGAAGTGTCGATTAAGGCCATCTACCCCAGTCTGCGTACTTCCTTAGGGGCAGAAGCACAGAACAGAACAAGCCTGTGCCTCAGTGCTCTATTTTAGTCTTTGATTCTCTCTAGAAGACAACACAAGTCAAGGAGGTAAATACCAGAAAAAAGACAACAACTCAGACGAGCAGAGACCCACCAGGGCTCCCCTGGGAAACACGATGCGTGCAGGAGAAGAGAGGAAAAAAACCAGACAGCAGAGAAGAAAGCTCAGATATTCAAAACTGCCTGCCTGCCCGCCCACCCACCACCCCCTGCTGTTTTCCTTTAAATCACCTCTTAATTTCCCCTCTCAGGGGATCTTCCTGCGAGTTAGCTTTGGCTGGTGTTACTCTGTCTTTTTGTCATAACTCCAAACAACAAGGCTCTGGCCGGTACGATGGTGTGCAATGTTTATTTGGCGTGCCCACGTGTTCTACGCTTTGCATGTCCGTATTCACAGAATCTTTTAATTTGACATTATTAATCATGCTTGTGTGATGGAATATTCTTATCCTTGCTTTAGCTGATGGGTTTAACAGGCTTTGCTCTTTCCCTGTCTCAACTGTTTGGCGTTTCTTTGCTACCCTGTTCAAATGAGCGGAGTCATCAAGAGGTACCCTTCTTCTGGTAGGCACAGCCATAATGCTCACTATAAAAGCTTTACTGCGGAGAAGGGAAGCAGAGAGTAAGACAAACCATCAACTTAAGCTCTCCCTGCTCAAAAGAGTCAATATCGTTTTTGACGTTCATTTCTTGTCGCCGAGAGCACTATATGAAGAGAAAGTAAAGAATCACCTGCATGTGCTTACGCAGTTTCGTTAAGGCCTCTTCTGCTTCCTGAAAGGTCTCATCCAAACTTAAGGCTTTTTTATAGTAACTCTCGGCATTTATTAGCTTGTCTTCCTCTTCCAACCTAAAATCCAAGTGATAATTCCATATACAGTTAAGCCACAGATTTTGACAGTTTTTTCTTATTTTTAGGACTACCTTTCTTATTCGCACTATGACGCTACCACTGCGTCTGTCCAAGACCCTATCTATCATCTTAGCCCACCTCAGTAAAGAAATATAACCGTATTTCTGATATGTTATCTCCTAATCATCATCGGTAATACTCTTCTTGGAAATTTCAGTTTCATAAATACTCTCTCTCACTTCTTAACACAGGGCTTAAAAGAAATCTATTCCCTGAATATTCAAAAGTGAAATTGTGTGTTCCAGTCGTTAACCACTACTTCAATAGAGCAACAGAACCTCATTTTGTTACAAATATTTTCTTTAAAAAAACCCAACAAACCTATTGCAATATATTCAAACATTTCACGAGGCTTTACGTGAGCCTGGTAACCTACCGATAAAAGGATATCAAGGATTAAACCTCAAATATTTTGCCAGGATTTTAACTGGGACAGAGGAGAAAGTGTAAACCAACCGCCCCACCAGGCATATTTCCAACAAAGACTTTTTTTTTTTTTAAACACATAGCCAGGAAGGAAAGATGCCGTTCTGTGTCCTAACTAGAATGGTATTAAAAAAATATTCTGAGAAAAATTGTTAACAACCAAACCAAAACACAACCCCAACACTTACTGCCCGCCTCGTTCCACGAGCGTCTGACAGAGGTATTTTCTTGCATTTCTATGGGTAGGACAGTTTTCTAAAGCAATTTCAAAATCACCTATGGCTTTGTTCAGGCTTCCTTTTGTTGCATACCTAGAACGACAGAAAAGTTGGACGGGTTTCAGTGACATTTCTCTTTCCCAAAGTTGAAAAACCAATGAAACAAGCAGACTTACAGAGCTCCACGTGCTACCAAAGCTTCAACATTCTGTGGATCAATTTCCAAAGCCTTGTTGTACTCATTCATGGCTTCCACGTGGCGCCCAACCTTAAAATAATCAACCCCAGCCTTCACGCTGGAGAAAAATATTTAGAAAATATTATGTACAGTTAGCCTATGCAGATTTTATACTGTTAATTACTCACAAATTCTTGTTCCGAATAAGTGATAGGTAATAAAAGTTGACCTTATTATCACGTACTTAACGGTGGCGTTTCAAATTAACGCGATATTGACAGAATTCCACAACAATATATTGTCTTTAATCTAAACTCTTAAGGCACTGGAGAGCATTTCTACAGACGGTGCTACTACATTACACTGTTCTTCATTTACAGAATGAACATTTAAGCACTTTTCTGCACAAAACTCTACGTGTGACCCACCACCGTTAAACTGGACCAGGCTTAATTATATCCAAAGCTAAAAATCACCGTTAGACCAACAACATGAGGCGAGACGGGTAAATGGTACACACTGAAACCAGTTCATCTCAAACTGGAATGTTTTGAGGTTCTATATTTCACATTACCTGAACCTTTCTTCTACATTTACCAAGAGATTAACTTATTGGAAGAGAACTGATATGAGTTGAATTTCAGAACTTTTCATTACAGACTTTTTTAAAAAATTAAAATTTGTATTTAACATTATAAGCAACTTTTTCTGCAATTAATCAAAGTTACAAAACACTATTGTTTTAAGAAAAACACTGCTTTGTTCGCATAGAAACCAGAAATTCTGAGGCTTCACTCAGATTATTTTTTTTTTGACCTGGTAGATTCAAGAGTTTTTCCACAAAAAATTTACATTTTTAGCAGAAAAGTCTCTCTTACTTCTGCCTCCTCCACCCTGTAGCACGCCCAAACCCACCGCATAGCGTAAAAGCAGTAGTGCCTGTCCAGAGCTGCTGTTCCGAATGCAGCCAGGGAAATAGATTTAACTTTTCAAAGACAGAAAGCGCATGTTGAATCCACAGTCTGCGGCTGAAATGGCACGACAAGCGATATACGGTCGCTCAACACCCAATTATAAAATGGAAAATTGTGTACTTGGTATTGCCACAAATCTTGCTCTTATCAATGGGCCGGCATATTATAAACGTTCTAAGAAGTTCTCCCTTAAACCTGACATGTATTTTGGAACTGAATCTCAAGACTTTATCTATCACGTACTCACTTAGCAGTTAGGGTTACTTTCAAAAAGATCTTCCTGGTTACATCACTACACGCGCAGTGGAAAAACAGGTTCGATGTGTATTTTCTTTTAAGAAGCACGACCTGTAACCTGACCTAACAATAAGCTCCAAGAAGAAAACGTATCGCATACCACTTCAAGGCCCAGGATGCAGACTGCTTTTTCCTCAATGCAGGCGCGAAGTCTTCTTCATTGAAATTTTTACTTTAAGGAAAAACCAAACAAAAACGTCAGGTTGGCCTTCCGAGTCTACAAGATTAAACTTACAAGGTATAACGCAGTTGAAATAAATAGAAGTATTATTTATACAACGCCTTACAGCTTGCCCTCAGTCAGGAATCTTCTTTCATATTTCTGAAACCAGTTTTTCCCAACCCATTCTAAAAGTGCTGTATTGAACTAGCACAGCTGCAGCACGTTTAACAAAAATACACCATATTCACACCTGCTTTGGGGCCTAATACATACAGGGCTCACAACCTCAATCATTGCATATGTTTGAGCCTATTTTACTAACGAGGTCAGATCTACTACTAAAATAAACATTATGAACAAACATCTGACAGAAAACATTAAAACTGAAACATCCTGTCTTTCAATCCAAAGATGTATACAAGATCTAAGCAACAAATTCCTGAAGTATTTCTGAATCCCTGAAGCATTTTGTGCAATAAGGTGTCTCACTTACTTAGAGCAACAGAATTTCACGCGTAAATTTCTTACTCTAGAGAACTTTGCTTTTAAATATTTAAGGCTGCAGTCATGCAAATCAAAATGAAAAAGGTTTAAGTATAAGTGGTCTAGGACTTCCACTCACAAGTCGGTTTCAATGGATTAGAATAATCTCCACAAAGCCATAGGATAAGAACAATGTAAAAATCACTTACATTTGAAGACTCCTCAGCAAAGACGGTGGATTTGATTCACTTAGTCCTAGTTTTTCGGCTAAATATTCAACTAAAAATGGATTAGCGAATCCTGGGGAACGATGCAAAACCTCTTCAAATGTCTCTCCTGTATTAGCAACCTCCATGCTTCGCCTTTAAAAAAAAACAACACCACCAACGTACACAAACACCACCTGACAGACACTATACTCAATTTTATAATGCTTACGTTTACAATAAAAACGCCTATACTGATGTTTATTACTGCTCGCAAGCTGTGGCCTTTTACAGGCATACATTTTCCTACTATTTAGCAACCCTTATACGCCTAAGCGAGCTTTTAAAACCTATTTTAGCACTGATTTAGGTATCTCCAGGACACAGAAAAACATTACAAAAATCGCAGATAGCTGTGTCCTTCTGTCTTCTAAGGATAATTTAAAAATTTTAAGTTTCATATTCCAGTCTCCCAAGGTTTTTGTTTCTTGGAGAGTTTTGTGGTGGTGTTGTGGTTTTTTGTATGGGTTGGTTGGTTGGTTTGTTTTTAACAGAGTCCCACAGCGATAGATACCTCGCTCTGCTTTTTGCTTTCCTTACATTTTGGGAAAGATGCTAAAAGACCAACCACGGCTGACCCATCCAGAAAAAAGTACGTCAGAGAGATGAACAACAAAAAGTACGCAATCATAAGAGCATGTTCCTACCTATAATGCAATGGGAAATCATCGGAAGTAATTACGCCTAGTTTTGTGCTGGAAAGATTGGGTGGAAGAGCTGAGCTGTAAAGCGACACCGTGAGCTTCTCATGGTAACGATCAACGTCCTTGATTGCAGCTATAGAAACGATAAAAGTTACGATGAAATTACAGAAACATCTCAAAACTGAAACAAAGGTTCCTGACAACTTTTGCAGCTACTTGCCTCGAATAAGGTCTCCAGTTTGATAGTAAGATAAAGGATCTCCATGGTTGCTTTGAGAAGGCACATCTCTCAAAGGACAAAGAGCCTGCAACAGAAGAAAGTGGGAATACCATAAACAAAGCCAAAAGTTTTTTTTTTCTCCCCAAGATTAAGCCAGAAGATTAGTTTAATCGTGACACCCATCAGAGCCGTAACACTTAAACGCATAGCTTGGTTCAAATAAAAACTTACGCATCCATAAATAATGAACTTTTCAACTAAAAAATAATAAGTATTGAGTATGGGTCATAAAAATAAGTGTTTGCTGACTCAGCAAAGCACCATATGCTGTCCACAAAGCCAGTTCAGTTCAAAATTGAAAGTTCGGTTTCACCTTTACACATACCGCTCCGTTAAGAGATGCAAGAGGCAACTAACACATTAAAAAGTTACTGCTTATCAAGAACAAAACATGGAGAAAAGCTGTATCTTACAGTGATTTCTAAATCTGAAATCTCCCGTATGATGCCGCTTCCCAGACAAATCAACACCATGAAAAAGCCAAATTCACGAATAGAAGTAATCCTGCCAATCACGATATCACCACGCTCGATGTCTCGAAAAAATAATTCTCTCCTCTCTTCCCTGGGAACCTCCATGAACCGCTCCAGGGGAGGCATAACAGCGTAATACTCTGCAACACACGAGAAACCCACAGTTACCAAACTGGGACCGAGCTACAGCCTCAAAACACAAACGCTTCGCGACAGCGAAACCTGTCAAAATCCCATTTGTTTGTACGAACAGGAAGTTTACGCACAGCCTACAAAACAGAAAAGCCTTTTACTTTGCTTTTAAAGACGCTGCTGGCTTACCCTCCCGAGCAGCCTACCTTCATTTTCCTCAATCGTCTCGCAGAGAGGCCCGTTGGGTTTCCACGCGTGAGCGAAAAGCAGGTCGGCCTTTTTGGCGATGAAGCGCTTTATCTCGGTGTCGATGCTCGGCCTCTCTTTCCTAGGGGAAGGAGAACCCGGTGAGACCCGCCCCGCCGCCCCCTCACGGCTCGCTCCCTCGCTCCCCTCGCCCGCACCGCCTCGGCGCCCCTCACCAGGCGGCCGGCGGCTGCGAGGCCCCGCGGGGCGGCTCGAGGGCGGCGCCGGGCGGCGGCAGCAGCCCGCGGAAGTCGGGGTTGTCGTGCTGCTCGGCGCGGAGCAGCGAGAGCAGCGCGGGGCCGTGGTAGCTCAGCGCCTGGCGCAGCAGCTCCCGGTCCATCCCGCCGCCGCCGCCTCAACCGGAACCGGAAGCGGAGCCGCTCCCCGTCCGGCCCGACGCGATGACGCAGCGTGACGCGCACGCGCCGGCAAGAGCGGGGCGGGAGCGGGCGGCCGCAGCGCCCCCTGGCGAGCAGGAGGACCGCGGGGTGGCTCCGCGCGGCCCCCGCTCCGCCCGGCTCCGGGCCTCCCGCTGCCGGGTTACGAAGGCGAAGGGTGAAAGCGGCGCCGGCGGCAGGCGGCTACCCGGGGTCTCGCCGGCTCGGCAGCGGCGCGTCCCGCGGCGGCCGTGTCGGGAGAGGGCGCTGCGCCCCCGCGGCCCGCGCCGCCCCGGTAAAGGCGGGCGCGGCGACGGGGCGAGGCCGCGCTCCCTCCGCGGGGGCGCAGCCCAGGCTCTCCCGCGGCGTGCGCGGTTGCGGACGGCACCTGAGCGTGTTCGCTTCGGGGGGGGGGGGGGGCGGAGGCTCTCCAGGCCCGAGGAAGGGCATCGCTCGGGACGTCCCCGGCCGGCTCTCGGCCCGTCCCTCAACGCTTGCGCTCCGTTACGGCACGGAGAGGGAACGACCGGGCACCGCGGCCGTGCGGGCTGGAGCTCGCCCGCGTCGGTCGGGCGTCCGCCGCCGCGATGGCCCCGCCGTCGAAGCGTCCCCCCGACAGGCTTCCCGCAGGAATGCCCGCACCTGAAACAACAGAGCGCGCGGGCAAGAGACGCTCTGGCTTCGCTCGTCACGATAGCTGTGCTGAAACACGGGGAAAGGGGCGGTTGTCTCGGGAAAGGATAACGCGCCGAGATTAGAGTTGAGCCCTCAAAACAGGCCCGATGCAGGATTCGGTGGTTCCGTTTACCAACGCTAACTTCAGATGCTGAAAAGACACTTAAATCAGGAGGCTCGTCGTGCTAATCACCTCCTCTAGCTAATGGAGAAAGGTACTTAAAACCAGCAGGAATTAATCCAAGTCTATTAGAAAGATCACAGTTCTTCGGTCCCCAAGAATAATTTGTCCCTGGCATCGCATTTAATAATTAATTTTAAAAGGCGAGGGGGAAGGAAAAGAAAACCCGCTGCAAACAGCATAATGTCACATATACCCTCAGTACAACGCTGAATAAAAAATAGGAATCTGGCTGTCAGCAGATCAGTGACACAAACTCCTCTGGGAAGCAGCATGACTGCGAGGGCAAGGATCATGCCAAAGACACCGGGCTCAGAAGCTCAGTTCAAAGCCAGCAGGGATATCGCTGGCATAGCAGACTCGGGGAAGACACTAGAAGGGCAAATTTATAATTTATTTTCATTTCATGTCTCCCTGTTTCAATATAACAACAGATAAAGGAGGCATAACACTTAATATGTACCTAAAAGCCATCAGGATTTTGATTTAAATTCTTCCTGATCTGTTTAAGACCAGGTGTGTACTTAGATTTCTGGTCACCATGGTGGAAAAAAACCATGGACACCAGATGGAAATTTCTAGACGTTAAAACTGATTAGAGACAGCTTGACATGGAAAGGTTAACGCACCGGCAAAGCTCCGGTGCAGAGAGGGAGCCTTTCCTGGGTGAATCGCACCGCAAGTGCAGCATCCTGAAGAATGTTTAATGTGTTGCACCATTGCAAATAATGGCCGTTTTAATTGGGGGAATGGTATTTTGAGGAAGAGTTAATTTGTGTTGCTTAGCAAATACAAAGAGCTAGCAATAAAAAAAAGTTGTTTCAAGCACAAACTCTGCTTGTGTCAGCATTTCTGCAGTCTAATATGCAGATACGCACACATAATGTATAAGAAGTAAGACATTATGAATAGATACTTTAAATGTGTTGTGTACCAGCAAAAAATCATGGCGAAAGCCGAACCACCTGTAATTATGGGCTCTTCTTACAGGCGTTTTCTTCTGTGAGTAGAAATCAATTGCATTTTAGGAAATTCAGTAATTTATATCATATTAACACAGAGAACGTAGATTAGTTGCCCCTGAGCATGAGGGTTAACTTCATATTTAAATTGATCCTTTCTTTAACTGGGCCCAACAAATTCTGAAGTTATCTTAGTCAAACAAACTAAAATACTCCAAATAATCCCATCTTCAGAAATAGCTTTGCCAGAGCAGGGTACGTGGGCATGAACTCGTAGTTTTCTCTCCCATTTTCCAGGTTACAGTAATGAACTCGGAAGCAAGGCAAGGCTAGGGCATACGTGCGTTGTTCCGCCTCGCTCAGGGCACACGCAAGCCTTTGCCTGCCTTGTCTCTCGTGGGACGCAGCCTGGATACCCACTGTGCTCTTAAAGACGTCTCTGCGTGTTTTCAGTGGTGGATTTTTTTTTTTTTCTTTTCAATTTTTGCTTGTTTTACTTCAGTTAGCCGATGGGAAATATTTTTGATGAAAGGATATAGCAGCCCCCACAGCTCAGGCAGGGGTAATGCTAAATGGAACAGCATGGAATAAACCCAGGGGTAGATATATAGCTTAAGAGAGCCCAGGCCTGAGGAGGGGGCATGCTGCGATGTCGTTAATCCTCCGTTCCGTTGGCTCGGGAACTGCCTGGGTGAACAGTGCTTCGCCCCATGTGCTAAATAAACAAAGAGGGCGGGCAGGAAGCGTCCCCGTTCTGCAGGGGAAGCGATACAAGTCAACACATCGCCCTACTCGAGGAGGAGCATTCCAGACACTCGGAAACCAGACATCTCTGAATGACTTCGATGTAAATTTTCTGACAGTTTAGGTCAGCGCATGACAAAAGGCAGCTCCCAGAATCCACCATGCAGCCTCTAACTCTCACAATACAAAGCTCATGAATTTACACCAAGCCAGCTTTGAACCCAGGGTCAAACGCACGGGGAGAGAGCCCCTGAGCAACCCAAAACCTGATAGGCACGACAGAATTTCAAAGTGGATATGTGAAATACTAAGGAGATTTTAATCAAACCCCAGTAAGCACAGTTTGGATGCAACAAGGTCAAGCTGCTTTTCAAACGTTCCCCAGTAGCCAATATCAATGGCAAGCTTACAAGAAAATCACATGGAGGAAAGGATTTTGTGTCAAGAGCCACATTTTATCACTGACAAAAAGATTAGATCCTCCAAGATCATGCTTGTCAAAGTACTATTTTATTTTCTGCAAAGTTTGGGCAGATTTGAGATAAATTTTAGCCTATTGCAAATGGAAGCAAAACGTTCAACTAAATACGTTCTTCGGGCAAAGAAAGATGAAGCTAATAGCACTAATGAGAATTAACATGAAGAGCTATACTTCCAGCTGTGCTGTCAGATTTTTGGCAAGTTCTGCTAAAAGCAGTCCTGCTGCCCAGACTTTCTGTTCATTTATGAAGCAGCAACGGGATTGTTCAAAGATGACCTGATATCCAAGATATTATTTTAGCTCACGAGTGATGAAGGGAAGTTCAGCACCAAATAACTGATAGCCAGTTAGTAGCCCTACTTTGAGGAAAACATTATGTCTGCAGGCATAATCATCAAATACGATGGAGGAGGTGTGAAAACAACACCAAACTCGGAGTGATGGAACAGCCCGAGCCATGCCTATTCAAGCATTTCCCTTCTTAACAAGTTCATCGTTAAGTCCAGCTTTGGCACAGTCTGTGACGGATCAGTGACACGTAGCCTCACCTGGAGATACGCTGAGCACCGGCGTGTGTCACCGACCTTTGCACTTCTCAGATTTCTGGAAACGTGTAGACAGAGAATAGTTGGTCGCACGTAATAAATATGCACAGACGGACTGTGGAAACTGCCCGGGCTCTGAATCAACACTGAGACCCTGTTGGAATACAACAGAAATAATAGTTGAGAAATGTCAGCGGAGGAACCCCTCTGACTTCTGGCGATTTCTGTCAAACTGCAGGCAGGGGCACTGCTGCGCCTTTGTATGGCTCTAAGGATTACCGCTTGTGCACTTAGTGCAGCATTTTGTGCCTGCAGATTAGTGACAAGTGTTTGAAGGCTTCAGGTGAGACTGCAAATGTTACTGAAGGAAACATCGGCACTGACATTTTTTTACCTAAATATGAAAAACCAGGCTGTCGTGAATGAAGGTTTGCTTATTTGACAGGAATACCAGTCAGGCAACTTAGCGGTAATCGTGACACAGACAATATGTATACACCCACCTGTACAGCTTGCAGCAGATCTAGAAATACTGCCTACAGAGCAAATGCCGATGATACACGAGGGACTTGGCAGAAGGTGTGCCGAGCAGACAGGGGTTTGTGGGTTTTTTAATGAATTTTCCAGCTTCTAACACTCCATAGGCTGATAGTATCTATTGCTTCATAGCAAGGGGGAGTCATCCTGATTTCCGAGTTTTAGAGTAAGTCATTGCAGCTTACAGTCAGCATCACAACTTTCCAGTCAGCAGAGCAGATCATTACTTACAACCCAAAATGATATTTCCAGCGTATAGCAAAATACAGTAAGAATATTTGATCTCAAGTCTGCAAGCACTACAAGGAGATGTTTAAGCATGTAACTACTCTCAATTATTAAGTTTCTTACCCATGCTAGAACAGTATGCATGGTTTCATTGTAAAATTCTCTCTCCAGCAATTGTCATTTTTCTAAATTGCCATGTCACATATGTGAACTTTCCAAAGGTGTTCAAAGAAGTCTGAAGTATTTTGAAGATCTAAAGGGGTTGGAGTTCTTCTGTTCCTGGTAAAACAACCTACTTCTTTTTGTATCTCATGGTCAGTTGCTCTAACATTCCCTATGTGCAATAAATACTGGCTAAAGAGCGAGTAACAAATATCAGATATTGTTTTCTTAGTTGCTCACAACGAACCCAGCATGTAACCATTGTCACAAACTAATTAGCAGCCTCATAACTTCTTTAAAATTTGTCACTATTTAAACTACACTAAAATTAAAAAAGTTATAAACTGTTTTAGTTAACTCACAAAGAGTTAAACAGTTGGCAACTTCCCAATACAGATTAATTATCTCCATGTTTCCTCCCATTTAATGCACGAGCATACCTTTATTTAAAACAAACAAAAAGTATCAAAAAATGAGTTTTGTCCTAAGCAGGTGAAGCTCCCATTAAAGCCGATAAGCTGTGTTGGTCTGATATGATTTCCAATTAATTTTTACTTCAATAAGAGTTGTCTGGAAATACAGTGATTAACAAATACTTTCGCAAATAGAAAGAGAAGTTAATTCCAGTATTACCTGGATGGTGTAATTGCAGTAACTAACAGCCACAAGTAGCGACCCTCACATGTAGACATTCATGAGTCTCCCAACAGGTCAGGTTGGTTTTTCCAATCAACAACCAAAAGCAGAGACCAAGTGGAACAGTGAAATGCCAAACTGATGTATGTGTGTGGTATTTGTTTGTTTAAACAGTTGGTGAATTCCTCACAGTGTTAAATCCAGAAAGCTGGCCTGATTTGCGAGTAAATTAACAAGCCATGAAAATAAATTTTATCTGCTCTGAACTTCATAATTATCCTTAGGTTTATAATTTTTAGAGTAGTATTAGAGGTTTATTATTATTAGAGGTTTCCAATTTGTATCATAGAACTTTTAAAATCTGTAAGTAAAATCTGTTGCCTGGTGTTCCAGCTTGCCTTTTGGCTCAGTGAAGAGGTTACGAAGGCCGAGCCAGGAGCAGCTGCCACCGTTCCTAACGGGAAGCTCAGTGCCTCTGACGGAGCTGGGATGAAGACTTTGAGGGCTCCCTGACTTCAGCAGGTTTCAGGTCAAGTGTGAAAGTCGGAAGTCAGTCATTAAACTTTCTGTGCTTGCCCTGCTGCCTATGATTGGGAAAGCATAAATCACAACACATCAGTGCAATCAGGTGTCAAAGTCCAGGCACTGTTCGGCGAGGGCTGTTGAAATGGAAGTAATATACATCTGTTGATTTTCTCTAGATTCTTGTCTTATTAAGGCAGTTGAACTCATACATAATCACAGGGAACAGAAGCTCTGAAACAAATGAAAATCCAAAGCAGAAACAAGAAAAGAGGAGGTAGCTTGAAATGTGAAAAAATACTACTTCTGTGAAAGAAAGATGTGTACGTGTGCAGGTGACAATCACAGACTTAGAGCAGAAGTAAGGGACCCATGGCAAAAGCACAGCCAGGGCCAGAATTTCTCTCTTAAAAAAAAAAAAAAAAAAAAAAATCCCCCCTCTAATATTGTGTCCCAAATCAAATGCAGAGACAAACTGACATGAAAATCATGCGTTCCATTCACCTCTCTTTTCTAGCATATTCTATGACACTGATACCAAATTCTGTTTTTAAAGGTATTGGCAGCTAAAGTCACAGAATGGTGCCTAAGAAGGTTTCAAAAAACATAAAAGTAGGTTAGGCATGTAAATACCTTTGCACATTCTGCCCTAAGAAAGGATGATAATTAGTACCACAAATGAAGTTCTTACATATGCAAATGGCATTGTTTGCTGTCACAACCAATTACAGATGTAACTCTGTGCTGAGTTGATTGTGAGTGAGGAATAAACATACAAATTTAAAACACTGGTGTTTAAAGCTCCCCTCTTGTAATTGTGATGATCTGATCCTCCTAAAACTGGCAAATATATACATGAGGGACTGTGTGTACGTGTGTAGGAGAACAGTAAGTGGGAGATAGAAAGCCAAATTTTCCCATCTGTACAAAATGTCAACATATTGTCTATAAAAAGCCATCAACAAAATCCTTATAAGCACAATTCAGCCTGGTCAAGTTCTAATCTGTATCTTCACTGACAGCGAGTTAATCAAAGCTCCAGTACAACGTTTCCTGAAGTTGAGAAGCGGGAAGGAAATGATGTAGCACTTTCATAACTGCTGTAAGGCTTGGTAAATGCTAGATAGCATACACACAATCAGAAGTTTAAACAGAAGGTTAATAGTCCAGGAGAAGGCGGGTCCTGAAAAGTAGCACTTGAAGCAGATGTGGTTGAACTGTCCTGTCGGCTCCCGCTGCCAGAATGTGCCTCCGAGACATTTAAGTGACAGCTAGGGAAATAGATTATTGTCGGGTCCTTAAATGCAGTGTTCCGTTATTTTTTATCTTTCACTTCTCTAACTTGATTTTTCATCTCATAATGCAAATTTAGCACTTTGCTTCTCTAAAACTGAAAAAGTCTGCCTAGCGTTAGGAGTGATCACAAAGTACATCTGAAAAATGCAAGGAAAAGTTTTTCTTCAAAATCAGTGAATTCAAATAGCATACAGCATCCAAACAGCGTTTTGGGTCCTGCAATCCAGAAGAGGTGTGGAAATTTCAAAATGAGAGAGGGGTTTTCCCTAAATGGCAAGGGCCATTTTGGCATTGAGTGCCAGGATAACAGGGAAAGTCTGCCCTGGCCAGAGCTAGCAGTGCCTTTTGTAAGGGGGGGCAGCAGGGGAACCATTTACACTATCAGGTGGTCAGAAACACAAATCATTTGTTGCAAAGTGCTGTCAAAAAAAAAAAACCCCAACAACAAGTAAAGGGAGGATATAGGACTGGGAAATTATAGGGAAAAAGTAGATCGAGATGCACCGTATCTTCAGTAGAGGCAAATGGAGGTCTCAAAATATAACAAGGGCTATAAAGAGAAGTCTAAGATATTGTAACTGCAGACTCTGAGCAGCAGTAGGTTCCTGTTGGTACCTAAATTGGGCCATAATCCTCTGTATTCTACTTCAGAAATTGCATCTCACACAGCTGGGAGATGAAACAATCATTTGGTCTCTTTAAGAGCTATGTTAGAAGCCAGAAAGAGCAGGAGGAAGCGGCAGCTTGGTTAGTGTGATATACAAACCTTTTTTTTTTTTTTCACAGGGAAAACGTATTATTGCCTTCATGCTTTAAAATAACGTCCATAGAGAAGAAAAATATATTGTAAAGTAAGATAAGAGTACAAGAGCTCTTTAGCTTCACTGATACCAGAATGGAAATGCAGACACTTTTTTTGTAATTACCTGGAATAAAGGAAAGCCATTACTAGTGAAAATCTGTAGATTCCTTAGGTAGAAAAATATACAGTGTAAGTAGTTTACATTTTCAGTGGGGAGCATCCTTTGGTGCATCAAGCTGTCACGCAGCTTAGCAGCATGACACATCTTAGTGATTAAATGCCGGCTCCCTGGCAAAACCCAAAAAACAAAACAAATGAATTTTTCAGTGGAGAAAGCCACTGTTCTCTTACCTCGTACAGTGGCTCTCTCAGCTGAAAAGACACAGCAGCAGGATGGTAGGAATTAAAGTCTATCAGCAGGTGAACTGTAGTTTGAACATACCGCTTCACAGGGTGTCTCTATCTGCCTTCAGTCTCACTCATCTGTTTGGGCAAAATACAGCATTACTTAAAAATTTGATTATGCAACACGCTGGACCTTGGAAAGCAATTATTATAGAATCACAGAATGCTTTGGGATGGAGGGGGCCTTTAAAGGTCATCTAGTCCATCCCCCCTGCAATGGGCAGGGACATCTACAACTAGATAAAAAAGTCCATATATTTTATTTTGAATGCTCAAAACAAGCCTAGTTAACTCAGTTACTCAGGTACATGAAATCAGTGAAGTGACACAGTCAGAGAGCAGCGAGGGCCCCTCTGTGTGGAAGGGAAGGTGAGCGGGGTGGTGAGCACGACAAGGAGGCCGGTGGGACCAGTGTCCCCACCAAGGAGCCGGGCTGTGGAGTGGCAAGTCAGGGTCAGGATCGGGGCTGGCACAGCGATCGGGGCAGACACAGCCCAGGGAGCGCCCGGTGAGTCCTCAGTGGCGAGGCAGCCCCAAGCCAGGAAGAGCAGCCGGTGGGTCTGGGGCCAGGTCCCGGCTGGGAGGTCAGAGCCTGGCACAGACAGAGCTGCAGCGTGGCCGCAAAGTAACACGGGGAGAGCAATAGTAAACTCCCAGCTTAAAAGTAACTCCCAAGGGAAAGGAGGCGCAAGCCCTTGCTGCTAGTTTTCTTCGCAGTAGTTCTTGTCAGCGAAGGAGCCAATCTTGAGCTCAGCCCACTAAACCCCTTAACTGAGCCAGCTCAACTCCAGAAGGGCCTGTACTCAAGGTGCTGGCACAAACTCAGGCTTTGCACTTTGACCAATGCCAAAGCAGTTGTAGCATACGGTACAGGTCCGTTTCATCATGCAGGTGCCTGGTACATGAGTCATCAGCCAGTCTGAAAAGCCGAATTAGCTGTATTTCTTGAGAAGTTCACACTTTCTTATGCCTCGGCTTGTTCACTATTACCACCAGTATGTTGCCATCTGAAAAGCCAGCTTAGGTTTACTCCAAGTGGTAAAAAAAGTTTTTTTTTGGGTGACTTAGTAGTGTTTATCCACCTTTGTTTTCTTTATGCTGTTTGCAGCTCCAAAGGGGTCACATTCAGCAGCTGGCCATGAAAAATACTCCCCTTAGATCAAAGAAAGCTACTGGGCGTTCAGCGCAGGAGCCGCAGTCACGTGGGGCTGTTGAAATGCACGCACTGACACTTTGACAGGATTGCGATTATCCCGTAGTTTAATAATAATATGTTAATCATCTTAGAGGCATTATTCCCTCCCAGGCACACACTGTACTCCCATATTGACATTAAAATAGAAAAAACCAAAACACACCAGAGGACATTTCTACAGGGCAAAACACACTTGAAAACTGAAAGGATCCTGTCAGTGAAATGGTCTCTTCATCTGTCCTAGAACACAAAACCAACAGAAAGGCGGTGTACTTTTGTGCCACTTCATGCTAGTCGCCCCAAATGATTTGGGATGTAATTGCATAGGCTTTTATTTACTAAATTTAATAATAATGGGAATGTAAAGGTATAACTTATTCTTGGCATCATGTGAACACACTGTGGTAGCATCAGCAAAAACTTCCCCCACCCCAGTATCTTACTGGGTTGCAAAGGTTCCTGTGGGAAATCTGTCTTTGACCTTTCATCTTTTGGTGACACACCTAACTGTGACTTCCAACAGCGTTGTCAGTGGCAGGTGCAGCAGTAGCTTTTAGTGTTTTTTATCTGGATCATCTTTCATGTGTGCTACCAGACACTCGGAGGCTTTTAATTTTGTCTGAACCTGTCTGAAGTACAGGTGGGATATGAGTACTATGGAAGGTTGCAATGGACAGTGAGTGTTTGATTTGGGCGTTCTCAGTCTGCAAATATTCCTTAAAAGTGTGTCTGAGTTCGATGGACCCATCTAGCCCATGGGGAGGCTGCTCCTTCCCATGGAAGCAACTGAGCCTGTTTGGTGAAGATGGTCCCACTGGCACAATATGGCAAGAGGAGAATGAGAAAAATCACAGTAAGGAGCTTTGCCTGTAGCCAAAGCAAAGACAGTGAGACACTTAGTGCCTTGAGTGGTCAAAAAGTAAATCTGGAAGGAAAAACACCCTCTGCAAACTCACAAACAACAAAGACATTATTTTTAAAATTTGTGTTCACTTTAGAGTTGGTTGTAGATAAAGAAGTTAATTGCTGTAGTTTACATTCTAATAAAACCTGACTTACGAGTTTAAAAGTCTTTTGGGGGCACTCACTCACTCAGTGTAGATCTGCACAGACTCATCTTGGAGGTGGGACGGGTCCCGGGCCCTGTCATGGGTCTGAAGTCCATTAGTTTGGAGCTCGCTGTACCCCAGCCAGGTGCTGACAGCCAGCCCAGCCCCTGCTGCCGCTTCATGGGGCACATCCGAAATGCACCGAAGTTAATGGGAGTTTGAGAGAAGGTCATGTCCTGATGCTGATAGAAATAAATTATTTGCCAAATATATTTAGTCAAGACTTGGACAAAGTCTTTAAGCAATAAGGTTTAGTTTCCTGGGAGAATTTTACACCGTATAGTTCATTTCTGTATCAGAGTTTTTATCTTAGTAACCAGCCTAAATTTTCATTTCTTCCTTCCTTCTCCCTCAGAACACCCTAAATAATTCCTCTTCCTTCTTGCTGCTTATCTCATTTGTAGATTGTTGGCAAGTTCTTTGATTCTCAACCACTTAACCTTCTTTTCACCAACCTATAAATATTGATCCATTCCAATCTTCCCTCTCTTGTCTATTCAAAAATCCCTCAGTAGTTATTTCTGCTGTACACTGAACGACCTTCACTTTGTGTGTTGTAACGAGCTACCTAGAAATGCATGTATTCTTCTGTCAGGGTTGTATGGAGATGAACAATTACCTCCTTATTCACGTTGCACGAGCACAGGCACGCCAACAGTTTCTCAGTCCTTCACATTACTGCTTTCCAGATTTGTCCCTCACAGTAAGTATGTACAACTTGAATTATATTTCTTGAGATAGATTAGCTGGCATTTTTCCAGGTTGAATCCAATTTTTGTTGTGTTTCATCAAGTTTTTAAGACTTCCAAAACCCACATTATTTCCCAGTTGCTTTCTATCATTTTGTTCATAACTCATCCAGAGCACCTCCAAAGCACAGGCGGGAGGTTTCATTAACATGTGAATTACTTCTTTGTCTAGGTGATTAGTGACTGTATTTTACCAGGAGCTACCAGTGGTCTCTACTGTACAGTTAGTCACCTTATTCTAACCCAGCATTCACCCATTTATCAAACTGGATCTTGATGCTACTCTTGACTCACCATTAGCTTTAGGAAATAAACAACTGCTTGGCTTACGTTAAAAGGTATCACGTCAATTGAATCATATTCCAGGAACGGAGACAACTGCAGTTTTGGTGTATATATGCACAGATATATTTATGAAAATGAGTATGATTCACTGCACAGATTATAATTCTATATTTCATACTCAAAATTATTTCAATCAGTTTCTAGTAATATAGCAGATAGTGCAGCAACTCCTGCCTGCCGCAACAGCTCACGCAAGCTTGCAGCCTTAGACATTATTATAATACACTGTGCAAGCGTAGCATAAACTGCCCTGGATGGTGAACTGAAATCGTCAAGAACTTCCTGCAAATTCCCCAAAACAAAGTTTGTCTCAGTAGTCACAGAATTACTTCTGTTTAATATCTACGTACAAAAGAAGCCTGAAAGTCTGTTTGAGTGAGTTATTCTTAGATCAGTTGTCTGCTGAGAAGAAATTTTCCTTCTGCATCCCAACCAGAGCAAATGAGATGCCATTGAGCTTTTGGAAGCAGAGCCCATAGCCACCTGCATCTTTCTGGCCTTAGTCGAAGTCCTTTTTTGGATTTAGACAAATAAGACATCATGTAGCAAAATCCTGCTGTTCAGGGCTTACGGCACCTGCTAAAAAGGTCTGGTTATTGCTGTTTAGCTAGAGCTCAGAATCTTTTCTTTTCGATCTCCTGTGTTTCCTCGAGCTTGTCCTCACAAAAGGTCAAAGAATAGAAGAACGTCCTGCCTTCTTGTGGCCCTTGTATAATCCTATTGATTTCCCCTGCGTTCAACCCAGTTAATATCAATTTACCCTTTTATGATTTGTTTTCCTCAAAGTTAATAAACCTATGCTAACCGTTTTAGTTCCAGCTATGATTTGTTTGTGCTGAACCACAGGGGAGAAAGTGGAATGGTGATCTGCTGTGCTGTGCCTCTAAGCGATGCAGCGCAGAGATCCCCGCCCACGGCATGGCAGCCCCCGGGGCTTACACGGAGCTGGGGGCAGCCGCAGCCATGCCGGCGGGCTGCGCGGCCGCTCCCGCTATGCGGCCACCCGAGGGGATGCCTGTGGCTGGGTCATGGCACCCAGTCCCCTTGCGAACACCTGCCTTTGCTTATGGCTTGATAGGGGATGCAGCTTACCTTTGATGAGCTCTCTGGGCTGTGATATAATTCAGGATCTACACGTCAATAGGCAGCCTGATCTATGATATATCTTTCAACTTTATTATGCCTTCTACACAGAAGTCCTGCAGGCAGCTTTCCATGGCAATAGGCGCATCGCTGAGGACCCATCGCATCGCAAGAGGACCCATCGCTGCTGCTGACCACACCAGGGCATTCGGGCAACGCAGGCAGCACTGAGGTCTTGACAGCAACGTGGCTGCTCTGGTGTAGTGCCAAATCTGAGGCAGTAACACCAGCTTCGCAGGCAGACTCATTAGTTCAGGACCACTGCGTTACAGAAGTTGCGCTGCTCTCTGTTTCACTGGGTGGCGTAGATGTGCCCTTCATGACACCTGCGCGTGGGAAGTTCTCTCCTGGCTGGCACCCTCTTCTGCTATTGTACCTCTTTCGGTCAGATGCGACAAGAGAACCTACAGGTTGCACCACATACCAGCAAAAGAAATCAAGAAAGATCAGGATATATGCCCATGTAATCTGTAAGCCTCTGGACCAAGCCTATGTTTAAGCGATATGTTCAACAGGGATGCATCGTTAAGGAGTGGCGTCTGCGTTCCCTTGTGACCATCCCCTGAATGCATTTTGCAGTGTTCTGGGACCTCCTCAAAACATCCTGAAATCTCCATGAATTCTGAAAGCCACCTCACTCTCCACAAGTTTTCTGATAATGTTGGTATTGGAAGGTCAGAAGTTCACGATAGCAAGCACTACTGAAGTCACAACCCTTAGCGCAGCCCTGAATTTAGCCCAAATGCATTAGTCCACAACTATATTTTTCAAAACATTTACAGGAAACTGTACCCATGCCTAATGACATATAATTTGGTGTTCCTTTCTGTATAGCCTGAATGTTCTCTCGAAAATCCAGTTGCAGTGGATATCTGTATCATCTATAACATTTTCAGCCAGCAGTTATTTCAGCTCGTCTCTGAATTTGAGGCCTGCGGCTTAGGGCAAAAGCAACATGTGAGAAAAGATAATCGCAGAAGTAGGATATTAGACGGCAAAGTAGGGCTGAAATTTATCACGCTGTGGCCTCCCTGTTACCCCTATTTCAGCCAAGGCAAACATTTTTCCAAGAAAAACAAATACGTAACTATAGATCCTGTACCAGTGTTACTTCAATTAGATTTGTAGCAAAGAGAAAGCACAATGTATAATTGCTGACTGACTCAAAAATAGCTTTAACTACAAATACTAAGAAGCAGGTTAGAGCAGGGCACAGTGCCTGGAGATTTTACCAGGCAGCAGATCAAACAGCTGAACTCTTTACAGACTCTGCAGCTTTCCTTTGCCTGCTGTTCCCTGGAACAGCGAATTCGGGAGCCATTTGAGTCACTGGCCAGTTCATCTTCACAAACCATTAATGTCACATCTGACCTTTCAAATGTCACAATGGAAACAGCTACCATTAAAAAAAAAAAAAAAAAGAAAATCCAGCTCAGAACTTTCCTGTCTCTCAAAGAATAGTTTCCTTGTACTTTTTGGAAAGGTGTTTGGAATGCGCATTTCAGGTGATCGGCAGTCCTGTGTCTGACATAAGTTTGGGTGGAAAAAATCTCTATAAAAGCCCTTAAAAGATTCTCTTACAGTTATTCTTCCACTAAATAAATATTTTTATCGTGATCAAGCATCAAATGCAAAGTGCCGTTTCCTGAGTGCTTGCTGAGGGCTTTTAAATTTTCTTTTATTGAGAAAATTAGAACAGCAGTTGTCATTTCCCACAGTTCCCCAGGGAACTAATGCATTTTACTCCAGAGAGAAGCACAAGGACCTAGAGCTCTACAGACATGTATTTTTTAAACAATTTTACTCATTGATTTTGTGCCTTAAGGAGTCCAGAGTTCAGAACAGCCTTTTGTGTGCCACAACAATGAAGACACCAGCCAGTGACATCTATAAATCTACTATTAATTGCACATGTTTCTATGCCTGGGCTGTAATGCATAATGCTTTGAATCACATATCTAAGAAGGTCCAAACTAAAACATGCCGAAGATGAGGAGGAGGAGAAATCATCATACAGGGACAAAGAGCCAGAGACTCTCCTGGCTGCCGCTCTCCAAGGCTCTGCTGACTGATCAGCGAAACCTACGGCTGAGAAGCGTTACCTGCAGCACCGCTGCTGCGGTTCTCGTTCCGTCTGGCGTCACCAGGGCACTACTGAGCTCCAGAACGCTCTTGTTAATGCTGGCTCCCAGCTGTGAAAAGCAGGCAAAGATGCGAACGACAAGAGCTCACCTCTCTCTGGCTCATGAGCAAACTCTTAACGGGAACCCGGCTCCTCCGATCTAATTATAGCCAAAAATTCCCTCTCCATTGACTGTGAAGAGGGATGGAGTAAATCCTACCTGACTCAGAGCTAGAATTTGACACATTATTGCCTGCTGGAGACACAGAATGTAATTGTTCTTTAGGTACTTTAATCTCTGTTTTTTTGGATAGCCTGCATCTTTAAAAATATTAAAACTATTATCAATGCTCTGAAATGATTAAAACCAGGCTTTAAGAATATCATTAGATGCTTCTCAGCGCAGCGTCACAGTCCGACATGTTGCGCAAAGCAATCCTTTACAGTTAAGGGAGGTGAGAGCTCTGAACTTTTCAGGAAGACTTTGTATACAATAAATCCCAGAAGAAATGTATACATTCATATGGAAAAGAATTATATATGAAAAAAATGAATCTCGTATATCCACAAACTGCCCTGTTTCATTTAAGTCTCTTCTTATCACTTTGAATTAAAACCAAACTGTTCTGATTGTCAAGATGGAGGCACTGCACAAAACAAATTCTTATAAAAATAGTGCTGTTCTCATACAGTACTTGCAATCAGTAGGTCTCAAAGTAATATACAGAAACATGATTAACCTCAATTTCTAGATGGGGAAATTGAGGTACACAAAAGTGAAGTCACTTGCCGAAAATCCTCCAGTGGGTCAGAAATGTCAGTGAAAAGAGCAGATTTCAAAGCCTTTGCAACAGCTTGATGTGTCAGAGAATTCCAAAGAGAAATTACTGATATTCAGGTCCATTCATAACCTGAAAATCAAACTCAGGTTCTTGAAGTACCCAAATACTCAAACTGAGCATCTGGTGTTGCCACTGAAAGTTATCCTCCTTAACGAGGTAGAGGAACCTCATGTGCTGTTATATAAAATTAGTAAATATTAGCGTTTGCCTTGAAGAGAGAAAATTATAGGCCTTTTTGTTATAAGAAATTCTTTCTTACGTCTTAAGATCTTGTTTCACAATTTTGGCTCCCTTGCTATTAATTACATATCTATTTCTTAAAGTTTTCAAGTAACAGCTGCCTCAGAGATCAAAGCCGATCAAAACAACAGGGGGTGCGGGGAAGGAGTTGCATTCTCTTTAGTACTTTCCTGTGGTTTTGATCAAAGTATGCAGAGAATCATATTAAGCAGAGACTGAATTTTGTGGGATGCAGCTATATTCAGCTGACAAATAGAAAAATTTAGTTTATTGGATACATGAGTCTGTGTTTATCCTCTTTCTGTCTCTCATCTCAGTTTTTTCCTACAAAATGTTCATTATATGCGTGCAAACTGAATGGGTTCAGGGGTGTTCAAGAGTAGACTCTAGCCCATAAACCGATCAGGGTCACAACTGCCTTCGCTTTACCTTCTGCATTACGTTCTCAACTGCCAAACTCCGTAACCACCAAAGCACGGCTGTAACATCCACGATGATGAGTGGAATCATCATCAAGGTCCTTAGCAAATATTGGAGAGTAATTGTTAATGTGGATGGCCCCAGGCTTTGCTTTTGTGAGCAGAAGTATTACCTCTATGCATCAATCCATGCTTTGAGGGCAGAATATAATGCTTAGATATATCTTGTATTGCTTAGGAAAGGGTCCAGAAGGCTGTTGTCGTATGTGTTTGAAATGAATGGAAAAAAAGAGCCTTTATATGACTGCTGAGATTCACCTAGACAGAAAACTGACTGCCAAGCAGATAAAATAGTCTTTTTAAGGCGGTATTATTTTCCAGTGCCAAATGTTCGCAAATAGATCCTTCAACAGAAGCAAGGAAATCTATAGGTATCTTTAAATGTTTTGGTGCACATAGGATGATTATATGGGAAAGTAATATTCATATAAGATAAACCAGATTCCCTACCAGTGTAACGACATCAATGCAGAAGATTTCGCATATCCTGTTATTTTAGTGAGAAGAGTAGCTTGTTGCCAACTAGATTAAAATGTTTCTAACAATTTCACATAAGATGAAAAAAATAAGCCGCTCAAACTGAACTAAAAGAAACCTAAGTTTTTCTGCACTAGTTTAACCATATTAGATTAAATTCATATTTTAAATTATACCAGTACAATTCTGCAGTAAAAATAAGGCTGTAAATAAGTATGTTCATTAAAACCATGGAAAAATTAACGGAATACCAATTCAATGAAACATGTGGTCAAGGGCAAAGTATATGCATCCATCAGGCTTCATAAAAACCGTAATCTATTCCTAAAGTTAAATAAAACAAACACATGGTCAAGGTCCCTGACATTTTTGTAAAGGCTAAAAGTCTGAAGACTTCATTGTAAGAGAAACAGAGAGAAGCTCAATTTTGTGGTATTAAACCTAAAGAATAATTCTTGCAGAAAATCCTTTGTTCTTCTTTTGAAAAAAAAAAAAATCCAGTTTCATAATGAAAATAGAAATGTCATTATTTCCTATGAAGAAATAGAATCATAGAATCCCATTGTCAGAGGTGAACGAGAGGATTTATAGAATCACAGAATGGTTTAGGTTGGAAAAGCCCTTTGAGATCATCAAGTCCAACCGTTAACCCAGCGCTGCCAAGGCCACCACTAAACCATGTCCCCAAACACCACATCCACACGGCTTTTAAATCCCCCCAGGGATGGGGACTCAGCCCCTGCCCCGGGCAGCCTGGGCCAGGGCCTGACAGCCCTTTCCGGGAAGAAGTTTTCCCTAATACCCAACCTAACCCTGCCCTGGCGCAGCTTGAGGCCGTTCCCTCTCGTCCCATCGCTTGTTCCTGGCGAGAAGAGACCGACCCCCCCGGCTCCAGCCTCCTTTCAGGCAGTTGCAGAGAGCGATGAGGGCTCCCCTCAGCCTCCTCTTCTCCAGGCTGAGCACCCCCAGCTCCCCCAGCCGCTCCTCCCCAGCCCTGTGCTCCAGCCCCTACCCCAGCCTTGGTGCCCTGCTCTGGCCACACTCCAGCCCCTCAATGTCTTTCTTCAGTGTCAGGCCAACTCAGTTTGTTCCCAAGAACACTGAAGTCCTTTGAGTACATGGGACAAGGTGGGGAATCATGTGGGATGTGCCCAGCATCACAGCATGTGGCACAGGATAAGTCCCACCTGCTTAGGACGACGTGACAGAGGCACGCTCAATGCATTGGGATGTGGTGATGATGTGGAGATGGAGGCTAGAGTCCTGCCACAGTCTGGCCAATACCTAAATTGTTTTTTTAGTGGTGGCTTGAAAAGGGGAGGCATGGATGATTCTGTATGCTGGCATGCAGAACAGTTATTTGTTTTGTGCCTAAAATTCAGGAAAAAAACAGCTGGGCAAAGGGTAAGCTCTGGCCCGGGCGATGCAGGCTGTGGGATCCCACAGCTGCACTTGGCAGGGTGCCCCAGACAGGCAGCATTCCCTCCCTTGCCTGATTTCTGGGGAGGGCGCTGCCATAGTACACGGTCCAGCCAAACAGTTACAATTTGACATTATCAGCATTTTCCAAAGGAATCATATTATTCCACAAAATTTCCAATAAGCTCTTATTATGTGCCCATATTGAAATGCCAGCGCAGCCAAACTGCATTTTTCTAATTTCGTTTTATCTATGCACCTAAATTCTCCCTTTGGGATCTCCTCTTCTTCCTCTCCCGCACTCGGCTGTGACAGTCATTACACAACACTGCAGTGCTCTTCTGCCCTCTCAAAGGCTTTCCTTAAGTGGTAGGTTATTACTCATTTATAGTTAGATAGCTACTCACTTACAAAGGGCCTAAATCTGCTTTTATAGTCCCCTTAATTGTGAGACACTGCATAGAAAATACATAAGTGGTGAACAAATGGGGAGAAAGATAAGGTCAAGACCAAACTGATGAGGTTCTCTAGAATAAAAAGGAGTTATATAAATAGAAGCTTATATTTTCTCATTAACAAGAAAGTTTTTTCATTTTCCATCTGAGGCCTTGAATCTGCTATTCAAGTCACCGTGAACTTTTGTTTTCAGGGCCTAACTTTGGTGTTTCTCAAAAACTTCTAATAAACAGTTTAGCTTGCAACTTACTTGCTGGCAGATGGAGAGCGCTGGGATTAATGTTAGTGGGCACGGGGTGAAAACGTTTCTCAGGCTGAAGAGCTCTACAAAGATGAGTACTTCTGTCTTAATGCCTCGTGGCCAAATTCTGCTGGCAGATTCCTCAACATAAATCAAAAGCAACATTATCACAATTGGGGGTATTAGAAAGGTAAAATCCTAATAAACGAGAGGAAAATAAAGCCTCAGGGGGTTTCAAGAAAGTGGATTAGTTTAGGTAATTTTGAGTAACTATTTTCAAGAAAGCACTTGGGGACAGTTAAGTTTAATTAGGCTACAGCTCGTCCTAGCTGTGGGTGGGTTTGTTTCTGCCACAAAACTCTTTTCTTGTCCTCTCACGTGTACCGGTGAGTAGCACTGATAAACCCCTGAAACTGCTCCTGGTTGACAGGGAAGGAAGGGAGAGGTGACGGGGACTTTCTGTAAAAGAGGTGCGAGTGGAATCACCCTTCTTGCTTTCAAATTAAATAGCGCCAAGTTTTACTGCAAGAGGCAGGGTTGGGCGGGAAGAGGTATGTGTATATATGAGCTGATCTGAAGAATACACTTTGTGTGCCTTAAGTAGCATTGGCAGTGTGAGGAGAGCTGGGATCGTGATGACTCCTTTCATCCGACCCTTATTTCAGATAAGACCATATTGTTCACATTTCCCTACTGGGACCTTTATGAAAATGCCCTGTTTACCTTCACAGCTGTTACCTGGTTGGAGCCAACACAACTACAGGAAGAAAACTGCAGCAAGTGTACAAAGCTTCGGAAGAGGTTTTGGGTTGCTGGGAGATTTTTTCAATTATTTGTAATTTATTTGGGTTAAATTTTAATCAGGCAGAAAAATGTGAGTCTAACAGCAGTCAGAGTTAATTATATTTTGTGTTTTCTATATTCACCCACAATTTTTTTTAACATGGTGTCCTTGACATGTTGCGTTTGTGACAACAGCGTGGTGGAATGACTCAATTTCATACATAATTTATTGATATTTTTTAAACACTACATTCCTTGAGCCATTTTCATGTATAATTGAGCTTAACTTGCATTTGGCTTATTCTGAATTAGGGAATCTTGTATTGGATGAGGTCAGATTTATACATGCTTGGCATCTCAATAAGAAGCCAATTCTAGGTCCTTACTGATTTTTAAAATATCCTTGAACCTTATTAAAATGAAGTTGAATTGCTGTGATTTTAAAATCTAAACTTGGGGTTTGAATATATGAAGATAGAGACTTTTTAACTTTCTGAGTATTTTCTTACTTTCTCTTGAATTATGAAGTTCTCCCCAAAATCTTTCCGATTATGTTGTCTGGTTGTAAAGTACTTACGCTAGTTTTAAAGAAACATCAGAAACCCAGTAAACTTCCAGTAAAACAAAGACAATATATCCCAGGCCTAACCGTAACCCTAATACTATCAGGCACTCTGAAGCGTTTGCTGAGGAAGTCCATTTAGACACTTAGAGATTCTACAATACATAACGCTGCATGCATATGGATAGCACCTTCTTTTATACCCTGGCAAGGGCAGCTGGTCTTGCACAAAATGGGACAAAGAGCAGAAAAATGGGTGCATAGAGGGTGCTAATTTGGGAAGATGCGAATTTGCCTTCCCAGCCTTACTTATCACACAAACTCTCACAGTAGTCACTGAAGTATCCAAAAATAGGAGTTTGCAGCCCTAACTATAGCCTTGTAAAACAACTAGAAACTTGTAACATCTCTCCTATTAGAAAGACTCGTGGTTTAGAAAGCAGATAATTTGGCACAGCGCATTTCATCCACTTTCGGTAAATTGGCAGAATATTTCAAAGCACAGCAGAGCTCAGCAATACAGTTCTATCACTTTAATTATAACTCATCTCAGGCTTTATCACCTCAAATCCTTTTTGGCCTAATTTTGATTCATATTGACATGCCAGCAGGAAGCAGGGAAAGAGAAGGAAGGAGAGAAGGAACTCTACAAGATGTTAATATTCATGTCAGCAAACAATTCCTAAAGTCATGCTAGTATATGGCGTGACCTTGTACCACCAAATTGTAAATAAAAGGGAAAATAAGAACATTAGTAACAAAGGCAGCACTTGAGAATGTCACCATGCTTATACTAGTGTCAGCATTTCTATGGGACACCATTTGCTTTCTTTTTTTTCATTATAATTAGATCTTAAACACTTCCTCACTTCTGCAACTTGGAATTTCAGTGCCAGCCCATCAGAAACTTGTCTTAGAAAAAAGATCTGGAAAGTCCAATCTGTTCTGAACATTAAATAAAGCACAGTCGCTTAAACCCTTTAAAGCAGTCTTGTTCTGATAAGCAATCATGGCACCTTCTTGTTCAACAAGGCTGCTCTCTGATATGGCTCCCCACTTAAATGCTAAAAGTAAACTTTGGCTCTCCCATACCTCCTGGAATTGATGCATCCAAGAGGATGAAAATTTGTTTCTGTTACTACATTGTGCAACAGCAGAATTACATTTTCATTACTCCCCTTGGTAGGGTCTCCCTGGAGGCACTGGGGTTGGATAGGTCTAGAAGTGTAAGTCTAGCCTTCAGAAGTTTTGTTCTTGGCAATAACATAGGAAAAACTATTTGACTTGTTTTTCCCTGGCTTGTCACTTCATAAAAGTTTCAAACGTTTTTTGTTCTGCATCACTGTAACTGTAAAAAACCATTTAACTGTAAATACGAGTGTTAAAATGCTTATATTCTGGCATTGCAAATTTCTCTGCAATATGGCTTAATTTTTTTCAGATTAGAAGTTCAAAATTCCTGAAAAAGTATATCTCAAATAACGATAGTGAATTTGCAGAATTTGCAAGATTTCAGGATGCTGAGGGAAGAGCATTTCTGAAATCTGGCCATTGATGTCACATAAGATCTGAGATTTTGAAAATGAGGCCCTGAGTTTTTTGTTTCAGCTTTACAAAACATTTATGTGCCTAAAGATGAAGAGAAACATAGGGAGATTTATAGAAGCACCTAAACATTGGTTGTTAGTCAATGAAAATTAAGCATCTAAGCCAGTCAGATGCTTCTGTAAATCATACTGGATGTCCAGCTGCATATTTTAAAATAGAAAACATTTATAAATCAATTCCTTTGAAGCTACAAGCTCTCAGAAACCCTATCAGCTGTCTGGCATCGCAGTATCCAGGGATGGATTGCTCTCAGCCTGGTTCCTTATTTTAAAGATGTCCCTCGCCTGTATGACGGACTAGTGAAACACAGATGAACAAATCACAACTGAAGCATCCGCTGTGATGTCACTGGTTACTAAATTTCTGTACCTTTTTGATTGATTTCCTCCCCCAGGACAAATTATATATTGTTTACCATCACATTCTGGAAAACATATGAAAATGTGTTTCTCCTAAGGGATAGTACATGAGCTACAATAACCTTTCATATGTCACTGAAACACGGTGAAGTACTTTGAGATGTTTTCTCCACTACGGTTTTATATTCACGTAAAGTCAGGCAAAAATGACAGTGATTTGCGATTAATTTCCCCATAATATAGAAAGGACTTTTTCCTGTTTCACTTTCAGCTTTCTCATGTGTTGTCTAATATAGACTTGCTAGGAATATACAGGGAGATGGCACATGTTTTGCTTGGAACAGATGCAAACTTGGATCTAAAATGAGAGGTGTGTTTTGTAAGTTGTTACTGATGACATATGGGCATGACAAATTCAGGACAGATTGTCATTTAACACCACCAAGAACCTTACCCTTCAAACGAGGCTGAATATGACCCTCACTGATTACATCACTGCCTGCACTCATGTCTTTGCGTCCAGGAGGAATTGCTTCAACTCCCTTGGCATTGTGACAAATTCACAAGATCACATATGTCATTTAAAAGAATGACTTTGATGACCTCTATCCTGCTGCAAGTGCCCCTACTCTGGTTATGCTATGGGTTTCTTTACGCTCAGTTGTACCTACCTGTGTACAGCACACAGCATGCACACAGAGACAGTGACGAGGAAGAGGAGAGCACAAGACCCTCAGTCCTCTGTGATACCGAGGCTTACACGAGTAATTCTAACGTGGAACGCCCTGCTGCTGGCATCTGATTCCCCAGCATTTCAGTTCCAGTTTTATGTGGTATAAAGCAAGCGAGAGCCACTCTGCCCTTGCACTGCCGAAGGGTGAAAGGAAACCTCATGCAGGCAATGTTATGATCGGTCTTATTGGCAGCTTAGAAATGCTGATTAGAAGAAATTTAGCTGCAAATCTGAAACTTTTTGCTTGATAGACAGTCACCTATAGGTGACTACAGATTAATGGATGGGAGAGATGGCTGCTTTCCATGTAGCTGCTTTCTGGCTTCTAATCAGCTCCTTATTACCTTACCAGCCTAAGCAAATTTCCAGAGAGAACTGTGCTGGCCTTTACTCCAGAGTGACATGAGGAAGAGCCATCAAAAGAAAGGGGAAAAAAAGAGCTCAGTAATAAGTCACTTACTGTTCTGCTCCTCAGACAAAGAAGCTTAGAGAGAGATGAGCAAAGAGTTGTGTGAGTCGTCCAGCTGCCAGAGAAGGAGACAGAGCAGTCAGCCGAGTGTCTGAGCGGGCATGGATACCTGGCTCCATGCTCCTGCACACTTTGCTTGCACGCGAGACTAGTCCTAAGCGATGTTCTCAATTTCCATATTAATTCAAGGACTGCAGCCAAAGGTAAAAACCCAAAGTCTCCCGGGAATGGAAACAAATCTCTTTGACTTCTAAAGGAAATCACTATTAGACGGTGCATTGATTAAAGTGTGGAAACCCATGGATCAGTTCCAGATTCTGTGCGAAGAGATCCCTTAGGAATTCTTAGAATAGATCTTCATTATATTCAGCTTAGAAACACTTCAACAGGAGACAAAGTTAAGCTGGACAATTCTGCGAGTAGCTTGCCTTTTGGCTTAGAACCCAAAATATATTTTAGTGCAATTTAAAACAGTCTGCTAAACCTGTGAACTCTGCCAGCAATACCACCGCTCTGCCTACACAATCTCCTACCTGGGAAAATAATGAGCGAAAGAACAAACCTCAAAAGTTAAAAAGTTCCCTTTCCCAATGAAAGGTTACAAGGCACTTGGATACTAGGTGGTAGGAGAATTTACAGAAAATGAGATACAAGACGACCATCTTCAATTACATTCCAACTTACAAAGCTGGATCCTAGAAGACCACTCTGTGGCCTTATGAAATAATGTGAAATTAGAAGCAAATTCACAGGTGACTTACAGGAATATGAACTTCAAGGAGACAGAAGACACTGTATTGGTTTAACCACACTTAGACAGTAAAAGGACATTCGCTTCTGGTTCCAGCTGTGCCAGCGTCATATGCAGCCACCCTCAATCTAATCCTCACCGCAAATCATCAAATTCCCTGTGGTAGAAATTATGCTGCCTCAGATCTGCTGATGCTCAGGCTGCTCATGTGACTTTTCCTTAACCTGTATCAGTCTAAAAGAGGCACATCAGTTGAAATGGTTCAACAGTGCATTTTTTCACTAATCGATCTAATTTTGAATAAAATGGGTTAGGGAGCGCATGCACAGGCAGTCCTGCTGGCAGGTTTGAGGGGGCTGTTACCTTCAGCACGGGAATGGTAAGTAGGTGCTGGGGGCTGCTGAACTTCCGACAGCTCGACAGAACTGTTTGCAAAGCGAACCTCGCACCTCACCCTTCTTCAGTTACCTCTTGGCTCTTTTGTCTTTCGGTTTCAGTGAAATCTTAATGCTCTGGGTAGTCAGGAAAGTTAAGCCTAATGGTGGAGAAACAAAACCAGAAAAGAGCAAAAAAACTAGAGACTGTAATAAAATCTTGCTTTGTCCAGTCCCACACTCAAGGATTGTTCCTGCTCCTGTTTAATTAAAAATTAACACCAAAATATCCTTTTTACAAAGATAGCGTTGGTTTCAGAAATCAGTCAACAAACTAAATTTTCAAGAATTTCCCAGATCTTCAAAGAGCCAGTAAAATCCATATCATCATCATGACATATGGTTTCATAATTAAACACTTATTAAAACCTAAAAGCACACATACACACTCTCAAAGTCAAAAAGCATACAGAGATCCATGCCACACTCCATTCACACAAAAGCCTCGTTAAAAAAGGAGCAAGTCACCATCTGCTGAACCATCTGCTTCATCCAAGTCCTGTTCTTCATTTACGGTCATTGGGATAGGAGCTTCCACAGGAAAAAATGTTCAGCATCATCAGAATCCCCAAATAAATATTTAATGCCTTCTAATACCACCCCCAGCTTAGTCACAGTAGTGGTTTCAGGACAAAATTTTGGCTCAGGACACAGATTTGACTTAGCTGGCTGTATACTTGAGGACTGAGGACATGTTTTTAAACAGCACTTCAAGTGCTAGCGATTGATCAGAGGGGTTCTGCTATTTCTGCTTGAACGCTTGCCATGGGATGAGTAGACCGTAGCCCTGGCAGAGAGCCCGTCTGTGCAAAGACTGCATTGTCTGAGCCTGTGCCATTGTGGCCATTTGCAAAAACGGTGAGTTTTGCCTGTTGATCTGGGTGCGCTTGCAGTTTAAAAAGGAAAAGAACTGAGACTTGCAAGCCATATATTTCTTTCCATACAACCTGGCAACTACATAATTTTTTGCTACATAATAACTATTTTAATCTAAGCCTTCCTTAACGTTTAGCCCACCAAAGTATTTGGGCACTCAGAAAGAAGTTACTTTCCTGCTCTTTTCCTAAAACAAGCCTTCTGTGGAAGAACTGCTCTCTGAATGCGACGGGAGCACAGAAAGGTAGAAGCTTCCATTGACAGCTAAATATTTCTTTATGGGTTCACTCTTGTCTGTGTCTTAGAAGCCTGCCCGGGCAGGCAGAAAACCAGGCTTAATACTTTTATGCACGGAGAACACCGGCGTATGCAGGGGATAGCTGTATGCCTGTATTATTTACTGTGCAAACAGCCGAAGATGGAGCAGACAGCTATCCCGGTACCTTTGTCTGTGAACAGTTCGGTAAGCGTTTAACCCAAAGCAGGCCTGTTTGATGCTGACCAGCGTGGTGCATTCCCTGGTTCCCAGATGCAGGTGTTGCTACAGCGGTCAGAAGTTAGTGGAGATGGGAACAGGCACTATAAAGGGCAGGTGACTCCAGTGGCAGAGGTGTATTGCTGCTGGTGTCTCTGAAGCAGTTACCACTCTGTGCTTCACCTTCCATTGGGCTTTACCACAGCGAAGCAGCAAAATGGATCAAATGAGTGTTTCTTATCGGCTCCAATGCAAAGCAGATGAGTTAGTATGAAAACTGCAGTCCAAAGCCTCTCTGCCCTGACACCCCGTCTTACCCGAGCTGTCACGGGGCACCCGGGCACAGCAAAGCGCCTCCCTGCTGCGCAGTTAGGATGCTCTGTACAGCCTTTCTTTTCCTGTCCAAATCGTGTTTTCTTCACTTTACAATTTTTCCATTTAGTTTAACTAAACTTATCTTGCCTTCAAACACTGAAGAAGAGAAAATGTATAAAAAACCCCTAAATAAAAAAATGTCCCCTTCCCCCTCAAACTCTTATTCTTCCTTTTGACCCTTCCTTTTCTGAATCCATTTCAGCGGGTTCTCCCAACAGGGATTAACTGCAACAGCCTATCAGCCCGGTTACCGTTTTCCCACGTGAATGAGTGTATTTGTTGCGGGACTGAAAACAACGCTTGAAGGAAAGGGAACCTTGGGTGCTCTCACTAGGTTCCTATAGCAACTCCGTACTCCAGACTGCGCTCACGCAGGTACGGCTTAGGGTGACGTAAATCTTTTGCACGCTGACTTTTGTCTTCAGCTAGAGATTGGCCTGGTTTCATGGCACAAAACCATCTAATAGAGGTTGCTCTGGTACATCACGGGCTGGCAGAGCCCCAAAGGGATATTGTTGCAGAAAAGGATATGCTGTGGCTGACAGGCATTTCCCTTGTCGTCTTTCAAGGACAGGAGCTAGAAGGCAGCCCATAATGTGCTGCCACGTTGTCACTCTCCCACCTCAAGGCCCACTTACTAAGAAGAATCCCCAGCCACATCAGTATTTTGGTAAGTTTAGCCCCTAGAATGGCAGAACGGAGCTAGAAAGGGTCCTTAACTAACTCGGTGGGCTTTATTTTCCATTGCTTTGTAAGCTGCTCCCTAGAGCTGCACAAGGCAAAGGTAATGAGGTTGGAAGCCTTCTACAGTTATCTTTCATAAACGTAAATGATAATACAATGTGTAAAGCATAAACTAACAGATTTTAAGTTCATGCTAATAATCTGTTCTTCAGTACAAAAGGGAATCATTTGCATAACTGCGTTAGCCATTGTTTACATAAATATTGTACAAATTTATCATAAACCCCCAGTCTTGAGGAATGATGAACTATGATAGCGATTATCGCTGAGCAATTCTCAAGGTACCTATTTACTAGAAAGAAAATTAAGACCTAAAATGAGCAGAATGTTGTATGTAGAGGGGGAGCCCAGAGCAGCGTCCTCATTTAGAAGAGGAAGAGTGAATGCTGATTGCAGCTAATAGCCAAAGCAGGCTCACTTTCCACAGCAAAATGATTTAGTGCTTCCATTAGAATTTCCACAAAGCTTGAAAGCAAGGTTGAGAAAACTGGCATGGAGCTGTGCACCGGTGTAGGAAAAATATAGCCCTGCTTTAAGCGCAGGAACCTGCAGAGGTAATGATAAGTGGATAATGGACAGGATTAGCACAGAAACTCACTGCCCCACTGATACAGTTCAGAGCCTGGTCTGTTCCTCTCTGGAAGGGTAGGGAAGGCATCCAGGACAATATGCCTCAGCTGGAGAAGGTACATTCAAAAAGAGATTATGGGGCTTACTCCGACTGTCCTTTCTTAAGGGTGAAATTCTGCAGTGGCAAAAATGTGGTAACTTACTGTTCACTCCTGTAGTGACTGGCGCATTTGGGATCCTTCTGTGCTGAAACGTGAATTGGACTGGAAATGCGATATTTGCCTTTCCATCCTGAAACAACATTCATACATTTTTTGCTTCACAGGGCATAGGCTTGCCTGATTCAGCACCATTGTAGTGAAAAAGAGGTAGGACTCTGTCATAAGGAGGAATATTCAGACCATGAAACTGGACTGTACTCCTCTCTGGCTCTTTAAATCCCTGACAGAAAAAGCAAACATGCTCCATATTTCCTGGTCATTTGATAACTGTCTCTCTCCATCTTGGCTTCTTGTGAAAGCTTATTACACTGCCCAGCCAAGAGGGCTGCACATATCCGAGTTTCATTTATATGGAGGATGAGGATAATAAGGATATTTGGAGAGTGTAGTTTAGGGGAGCAACTCTTCTGAAGGCTACGCATTTGGCAACATTTTCAGAAGAGCATGACTCTGCGTAACTCTATTTTATCCTCCCTTGTGCATATTTCCAAAGGCTCAGTAATATCCAGCCCCTGGGTAACTAGCCTTTTCACAAGGTTCATCACTGCTTGCTTGATATATCACTAAGTACCCTCATATTCAAATACCACCAAAATAAATTAATGCCATTCTACTCTAAAATTAGATATTTACGAATGTTAACTTTGCACACCAAAGATTTGTTACTGCCGGTTTTCCAGATTACAGCTCGTTTCTGCTAGTCACAAAGCCAGTTTTACTGAAGAGTCACAGCTGAAGGACGGGGAGCTGACTGCTGTTCTAATTTTTGCTTCTCCACCAGATTTGCTTCCCGAATTTAAGTCATTTGTTTTGCACTGGCAATAAAAAAATCCCAAAGGTATCGGAAGTGGCACTGTCTGGCCTGTAGCATTGCCATTACCTACAGCAATGATGAAGAAACCTGAGTCAGCGGCACTGGCAACACCTAAACACTGCAGTGTAGCTACATTTGGCTGGGGTGAAGGGAAGAAAAAACACATTTAGACGAAGTTCAAATTGTATTCCTTCTGCAAAGTAAGACGAGATTAAACCTGTATCTCTAAAGCTTCATCACTTTGTTAGGAATGTAATAAGTAATTCCTTATCTTTTAACCAATCCCATTTCAGAGCCGGTTTCTCCATGAGGAGTCTTAATTTTGAAAAGCAAGGTCCCTTGTGAAGACTAAAATAAACATTTTAACTAAGTCATTAGGAAATAGTTTCTGCTTCCTTTTCACACTTATTCAACTGCTACATTCATTATTTTTGAAAATTCTGGTTGTAAAGATCATAAGTCTTGGTGGAATTAAAGGCTAAAGAACTTTATAGCGCGCTGCGCTCCATAAATCATGCCAGGCTGCACGGCCAACCTCATTTTCCACCATTAGCAAAAGTGATACTGCTTCCTGTATGATGAACCTATTTAACAAAATTTTAAATCCACCAATCCTGCAAATTTGTCATCATTTGAACTAGGAGGATCCTTATGTAAAAGGCCTGTTTCTTTTACTTTTCAAATATAACCTAGCAGAGGGCTTGAACTGGATGACTCAGTAAGTTCTTACTATCTCTAACTGCTGTGGTTCTATTTAGCAACTGCTTTACAACAGAAGTATAAATGCAGCCTGTAGGAAGATTTCAAACTCGCAGTGGAACACGGAGTAAAATCATCATTTTTAAAATTTGAAAATTAAAATTTATTGGGTTGATTTTGCCAGATTATCTCAAGAACAAATGACTGAATAATGTAGCATGTAAGGCTCGGATTTTAGGTTTTGTGCTCTCTATAGAAAACACGTGAATAGCTCTAACTGACACCTGTCTTCCACACTGAAAAATCAAGATCAGCTCAGCATTAGAGGTAGAGATGATAAAAAATGTTTTAATTATTTTTTGTTGAAAAATACCTGTTTATCAAAACAGAGATCATATCAATAGAGACCTGCTGGGCTTCCCAAAAATTTTTCTGGATGGTTTCTTGCGAAGCCCCAGCTTCCCAGATGGCACTGGTGTGAAGGCTGTGATTGCAGGCTGCCTTTGCGTTATAGACAGCCCGGGGACTAGGCACATGGCAGCGTTTCTCTGGAGTCCTGGTTCAGAAGGTTAGGCTTGGTGATGCTGCTGTTGTGAGATTTGCAGTTTCCATCAGAACCCACCCCTTTCCAGGATGACAGCTGCCCATTACAGCTTTCTGCAGAACGCGGCTGGCCAGGAACCGGAGCTCGGGCCGGATCCACAGACACCACTGCAACAAGTGACTGCGGCTACTTCACTATCAGTGAAATACATACAGCTGTGGGCAAGATCTAGCAGCGCACAACACTGCAGAGCAGATCACGGAACAGTCGATCCAAGTGAAACCGCCAGGAGAATTTATCAAACAATCCTATTGCGCAAGGGATCAGCTTTGTCTATCCTTGCAAGAACTTTTATGGAATCCTTATTGACTCTAAAACAAACTGTGCTTTGGTGTATACTAGGCATACTAACTTTACTACGATATCAGAATCCTATACCTGTTTCCCTACAGAAAGTGTCTTGGTGTCTTTGCTGATGATAAACTGTCCAGATCTAGTGTGAGAAAGAAAAAACCTTGAACATTTTTTCCTCCCGCTGTCTGGCCTTCTTCACATTGCAATCAACTGTACGACCGTGGTGCTTAAAGAAATCCTTGCAGAGGACACTGATAAAATATTTTAGTCATGTCAAATGTCATGCTTGTAAAACACTCAAACTCTGTCCTTACTATTGATTACAGAATTGCTACCAAGAGCTGAATATTATGGATATGAAGTTCCTAAGTCTCAGTGCAGGCTCTTGTAAAACTTGTTCAAGTTTTCTTGGAGTTCTCAATCCAAATACTAGCCATGCATGCCACTCTCAATTTGGGAAGGCTCAGAGATTTCACAAATGACAATGGCATGATTCAGACTACTTTCTTTAAACCTTTCTGTGTATTGACATGACGGTAAATGCCAAGTGTCAGAGGAACTGCCTTTTTGAATCCTGACTGACTGCTACTGTTATCTGTCACTATCGCTGAACTACACCAGTGCCTGGATCCCAGCTTTAGATCAGGGTTTTAGAGTGCAAAGCAAAATACACAGAAAGCCAGAGGGAAAGCGGTTACCCTGTCAAATAGTTTAAGTAGACAAAACCATAGATGGGATAAAAATGAAATATAGATACCTAGAAATTTGGAGCAACTTGCTCAGGATTATAATGCAAGGGTGGCAAAGCAGGACATACAGCCAGTGCTTCTGAGCAGCTACATTATGCTTCAGTAATAAATTTATTGCTTTCTTATTATGATATGACTGGTATTCCCTGTTTAACAGACACCCAGTAGAGCCTGTTTAATAGACTCCCTAGAGTTGAGGAGTATTTCATAATACCTGTCTCTAACTGGCCAATTTTTTTTTAATATCGTAATTGTTAAATGCACAGAGAAGTATACATATAGTAAGTAAAACAGAAAGAAAAGGTAAGGGAAGGCACAAATCTGCTTTGCAGAGTTACAGTACATTACAAAGACCATGTATGAACTACCTGCACAGAAAAATAATAAATCACAGAGCATCTGCCTTCAACTCCTGCATGCTGCTGAACTACAGTGATAGAAATGGTCTTTTATATCTTTCATTTCCAGTGATGCTAATCTCCTCTCTTCCTTCCTCCCTGGTGATTCTTTCAATTAATAGCTTTAAAAATGTTTCTTTCCTGCAGAGACTTCATCTTTCCATGAATTTTCCTGTAGTATTTACACCGTATGTGATGCTAACAGAGATTACAAATGAAGCCTGCAATTCAAAGCACTGAACTCAGCTTACGCTAATGTCTCTTAATGGTACTTTGGCAACAAAAGGGCCATAAAGAAGGGCAGATTAATTTGCTGAAGTGTCAGCACAGGGACTCCTCTTTTGCGTGCAGAGAACCGGCACAGGCTGTTGGCAGTGACATAGGCTATGGCCAAACTCCACCGTGCTGCATGTTTCCTCCATCTCCTGGGACCCACAAGGATCCTGGGGTAAAGAACTAAAGTGCTGCACCTCCAGATCAGATCCGTACATGCCAGAGACCACGCAGGTTCCCCATTCTTTGCAGAGCAAGGGCGTTTAAAGGATGCTTGAAGTCCAGGCTTTCCTTCTGCCCTTGGCTTGCATAAGATCTCAGGGGTGAGATCAATTTTCTAACTGTAATTCCACTGACTCGTATGGACTCATTTCTGCTTTCAAATGAAAATTGGGTATAAGAACTCAGAATTGATAGAAAAGTGTCCTAAAATATTCTGGTAGGCCAACCCTGCAGTCCCTGGCACTGCTTTTGAGGGAAATTTGCATGTGCATACAAAAGCGGATTTAGAAGTTATTAGTTAGATTTGAGCCTAAATGTAAAACATCTGCTTTAACATTACACATTCCCATGAGTTTTGTTTGTTTGTTTTTGTATGTATAAGTAAAATTCAATGATTGCCTGTTAACATATTATTCAAAACATAAAAATCAATTAAAATAATTTTCTACAATTCACTCATAGCCAAATGCTGACACAGTTTAAACTGGCTCGCTACCTCCCTCAAAAGCAATGGGAAAACCAAGCTAAAGATGAATATGGATTTAGCCACTTTAAGAAAAAACTTCAAGTGTTTTTCCTCCCACATTACAAAGTAACTGAAGAACAATGAATAATTAAAAAGATCGGTCAGCTTTTAAATAAGCTTTGCTCATACTTGCTCTAGATTAAATAAAGCTATGTGATAATTTAAATAAAATCAATTCTATTTTTAGAGGATTTAGCCCAACTGAATGTAGCTGGTAATTAAGGCAATAGCAGTTCTAGCACTTGCTCCTTCTTGTATTTTCTTGCAGGCAAAGAATACACAATTTCTTACAGCCCAAGCCCTGCAGACCTTCCTGGTATGAAAAAAGCGTCTGTGGCTTGCAAAACCCTGTCACTACAGCTACAGAGGAACGTGCTGGCAGGACAAACGACAGGGGACATCAGAGTCCCCATAGCCTTCAGCTTTTCACGGAGATAACTCTGCATTGCCCAAGGATTCTCCTAATCTTTGTGGAATGTGACACTCCCTGGAGTTTATAGCCTGTGTTTCCCCCTTCATGGATTAAGAGCATCCTCTCTCATTCACCTCTTCCCTGATGGACAAGGGATCTATCTACCTCAGTCACAGCAGAATTTAGGCCTGTGAAGTAGGTGTGATGTGGTAAAGACTGAGCCAGGACTCAGATTTCAAGATTAAACCTTATTTGTTATCATTCTTATAGGACGTGCTTTTTCCTCTTTTTGTTAGGGAGATATATCTTAAAAAGCACTGAACTCTCCACTGACCCTACATTCAAAAGCCAGTGAGAGCCTATTATTAAGTAGGAATTCAGTAAGGAAATATTTTCCTTTTCATGACTTGACTAGTTATTTTAAGTAGCAAATAACTTGTTTCAATAATCAAGAGAAATGAAACGGTTAGAACACAACAGCTGATTTTCAAAGGCATTTTGTTAACAACGGGAGTTGAGCACTTCTGTATCTTTATAAATCTGCCCCACAGTGTACTTACTACTAATAAATGAACTAAAATAATATTACTTTGTGTTGGAAACAGGGAGCGGTGCTAGGTTTCCATGATCAGCAGGTCCCAGGCGGGGAGTCAGGCTGCTCCCGAGACAACTTGTTCCTACGGAGCAATGCTGCTTCTGCTCTGTAGACCCATCCTCATCTCAGAGCTGTTCCACTGTTTCCCCCCCCTACTTCAAGCACTCATTAATTTCCACTATTTTTCCCTCTCAGGCTTATATTTGGGAGGTTTTTATTCAGCCAGCCATTGTTTATTGCCCTATGTGCCCTATAGTTTGCCGCAGCAAACTCTTCTCTCGTACCCCTGACGTATGTCCCAGTCATTTCTATCTTCCCTGATCTTTTGAAAGATGAAGTACTACTGAACAGTGACAGAGCTTTGTATGCCTAATAAACTCATTTAATAGCTCAGATTTTTTCAGGTCGTTAACTCTTTGGTTGTTTATTTACTTTAAAATATCCAGTCAAAGAAATGCCCCAGCATGATGGAGTTCATTCCCAAAGCAGCTTCACATGAGCGGAGGCACCGTTAGAGGATCAGACATTATGTAGCTAATATTCAGCCCTGTAGAATGTCATTAAAAAGTCATAAATATTCCATGCAATTTTCTAACTCAAACTCCACTGAAGTTTTACATCAGATCAACTTCTTATACACTGAGATTGTGTATGAGGTAAACTTGAATACATTTAAAATGAATTGGTCTTTATGTTTTCTGCTCTCTGCCTGTGTGAGTCTTCCTGACTGTCCTGGTTTCGGCTGGGATAGAGTTCATTTGATATGTCTGTAGGACTTCTAAAGTCTGAAGCTATCATTTCACATTACTGAGCAGAATTGCTTAAGGCTGCTTGAGCAGGATTCACCCCATCTTTAACCCCCGTCTGCACCTGCTTGTGCCAGCACAGGTGTTTCTGCAGTTATACAATAATCTGCAGGGAACATGTGTGCGGGGAGGTGATTTTTCATTTCCCCGCCGTGTTTTGCCATGTAGCCAAACACGGAGAGAGACTGATGCTAGTGCAGGTACAAACTGCCAAGGGCAAATCACATCCACTGAAGAAGTGCATGTGGGAAGAGAGTCTCACATATTCTGAACTTTCCTACTTTTTTTTTTTAACCTGGTTGTTAGAGCTAAATGTGATTTTATAGACTGCCAGAGATCCTTGGCAGGTTTTTGTTTCTGGCTAAAAACATCATGCTTTTCCCTATGAATTATATTTATCCAGATCCCTACATGTTATAAACCCTCGTCACTCACTGCATATCAATGAAGCAATAACAATATGCAACAAGTTAATAAACGTCCCCCTTAATGTCAAAGGCAAGGAGGGATTTAAGCAACAGCTTATCTTTAGCTGCATGCTTATTCATGAAAGGCAACGGGACTGAAGAACATGTGTAGGTGTTTTGCTGAAGCATGGCTCAATGGAAAGTCAGAGCTGAGCTTCCTCTGTCAAAACTATCTGAAGTAAGTTATGCAGATTAAAATGCAGTACAAGAGCTTAGGCAGAACCTGTAAAAAAAGCAAGCAGCTAAATACCACGGTATGGGTTTTCGTCTTTTTTGCAGAGTAGAATTAGCTTAACCAATTTCCGCGCTTTTGGTAGAATACTCACTGAACAATCCCATTAGAGAAACAGAAATTGAATGGGCAGCCAATCGGAAAAATAATTGCTCAACCTTTATCCTTTCCAGCTGATTTTTGAAAATCTGAACTCAAGAGCCCTCTTTAAGCTAAGCATGAATTGATTTGTCTAAAATGGAATTAATTTAATTTGGGAACAGTCATGTTGGGAGGCAAAACGTTGCCTGACCAAAATTTGTTATTTTCATCTCTGATTTCTGTGTAACTGCAATCAAAAAATGAAATACCTGTGTTTGAGGATGATTATGTCTGCACATGAGACTGCTGTGTTTTATATCACCAGCAGCAGGAGCAGACTGTTTGCTACAAGACCTTTAGACTAGCAGCTTTAATATGAAAGCAAGACACACAAGTCCCAGAGCTCCATTCTCTCCTTAGATGCTGGGTAAGATACATAACCTTTCCATATTTGATTTTTACATAATAGGAAGAAATATACTTACAAGCCCAGCTGACAGCCATACTTTCACATACATTATTAGTTTAGAAGTTTGTAGAAAAGAATTTTACTAAGACCGAAAGCTGTAATTTGAAAGGCTCCAAAATATAAACTACATGCAGATACATAAATAGTATAAAGACTATCTGTAAGTTGACCCTACACATTAAAAAACATCACAAGATTATCTAGGTCTTTTTTAAGGTGTCCCGTTATAGAAAACAGCAGTACGAGAGTTAAAAGGAGGAAGTGTATTCCAGAAGCTGGTATCAATTTATCTGCAAGACCACAGATATATCAGTTAATGTTTTTATATTAGGTAAGATTGCTAAACTCTGCAAAATAACACTGAAACGGTGTGATTCTAAAGCCACCATTCAGGCAACTTTTATAGTTAAACTAATAGACCCCAATTCGTAGAAGCACTAAGAACTTGCTGTTTCCACCAGCTTGCCCTAGAAAACTGAGGATGCTTAGCAACTTGGAATTCATGTCTGGGTCCGGCCAGAGAAAGACTGCAGAATTATGCTGTATATTAACATGTAGCTGTAGCACGTCATTTCTTTTTTAATCATAGCAAACAGCGATATGCAAAGAACTGGATTTCTTCTACCTTTTCACCTGTTAGTCAACCACGATCATTTCCATTGATGTGCGCTACAGTAACACTCAGGATCCCAATACTGACGCCCCACTGCCTTACGGTGTGTACATACACTGATTTCTGTCATGCCTGCATGTTCTGTGGTTGTTCATATGCACAGTAAGTGCATGCAAATTTGTGTCTTTCTTATCTGTTAGCATTGCGAACCCATCTTTCACGTGAAGATACAGCATAGAAAAGCATTTCTCCCACTGCAGACCACAAACTGTTTGGGTGTCCAGAAAAACACCAAGGTATTGACGCTATCCAAAAAACAACTCCCTTTAATTGCTGGGAGCATGCTCTAGCTCACTGCTGGTACAGTTACCCGGTGCTAAAGGCAATTAAAGCTAGTCAGCTGGTTAGTGGATAATATAAAAAAGACACTTGCCAGAGACACAGGAGGGGAGAGTTACATAAAGGTTCACGAGCTAAACGTTCTGCTTGCAAACCTTTGAGCCATCCTTGTGTAAGCTTTCTCAGCAACTAGACAGAATGAAGTTTCCAAAGGGAGAACTTCTCCCAAGGGGATTCACAAAATACTTGTTGTGTACATCCTGTATTGATAAATCTTTCCTCTGGAATAAATGTTTAAACTCCCTGGGCCCGTCTGTCTTTTTATTCATCATTTGGATGCATTTTGCAAAAAAGGGTTGTTCTATTTGAAACTGGCGTGTCCATCCACTTTTTCTGAAGTCATTGTATGCCTGGAAACCTCAAACAACTTTTTTAGGTATTCTTCATTACCATGCAAAGGAAGTAAACCTTCTTCAAGAAAGAAATGCACCCCTAAGTAGGAATCTAAAATGGATAAAGATTAACAGACAGGTTCATAATTCTTACTAAAATTATCAGACACAATGAATTCCTACAACAGTTAATAGAACCAGCAATAAATAATTGTTTAAATCAACGGAAGCTAAGCACATATTTTGAATACTTTACTGACAGGGGTAAAACTAAGAACCTGGCAAAATGCATTGCTAGTTTGGAGCCTTACTGAATGCTGAATGAAAGCCCTTAGTACTTGTCTCAGCTGTTCAGAATTAGATACAGAAGATTTTAGAATCGGCAAACTCCTTAAGATATGAGAACAGTTCTCTTTTCAAGTCTAGTTAAAATATATGTGTGCACTTCAGGCTCTTTTCTATCTCCTGCTAGCTTTTAGTCTTTTTTAATGAACTCTCCACTAATTGGGAAAGGCCCTTTCCAATTTGTGACATGTTTTTGGATTGCTCAACAGATCTAATTAGCATTAAGTCACTTTATCTCTGAATCAAGCATTTTCCTGCTCCTGCTATCTTCCAGCATTTAATGAATTAATGCTTATTAATGCCTCCAGGCCATTATTAAAGTTTGTCCTTTAATCTGGCAGTGTGAATTGGTGGTCCCCTGACTCTAAAAAACCCATTGTCTGTGAACTCAGGGGGGTGAATGGGAGAGAAGGAAGGATGGGGGGCCTGGGAAGACAGCAAAAATGCACAGGAAGGAAGCAAGTCACTGACAGCAATCCCATCACTGAGCTGAGCTGAAGACTGATGTAGTGTTTGAGGGGAAGGTGACTTCCACCCCTCCCATTCCAGACTCCAGTAGGTATCTCAGACTCCAGAACAGAAGTCCTGCCCTTCCCAGCATCATTGGCAGACCCTAGCCAAAACCGTCGAGCCTCCAGTGCTATGTGATCCTGGAAAGAGACTCTGAATCAGCTTTTAAGAATGTGCATAAGCAGCCACAGAAAGGAAATCTGCAGTGCCGAACAAGTTACGTACAATTCAAGAACTACCATCTATATGTGCAAACCGATAATTTATTTACTAGCTTTCTGGCTTACTCTTAGTTAATTGCTTACAGACAAAACAACCTGTGGTATGCAGAGGAGGCAGTCTGACATGGGTGGGAAAGATAAGTAGATACCTAGATAAAGAATATGTAGAACATTCAGTGCCTGAAGACAGGTTCAGTGAATGCTCCTTGGTTGGCCAAGTATAAATGAAGAACAAATAATTCAACCTGATAACCCTCGCCAAGCAACACATGGTGGTTTTTATTTGCAAAACCTGAAAACCATCCCATTCTATTCTCAGTTCACTGGATCTTGTGTTCCTTTTTCCCTTAGAGAGTGCAGAAAACATTATGCTTTTGTCTGAAAAGGCTATAAGGCAAATCTGGGAAAAGAAAGCAATAGCGAATGAGGTGTTCTTTAGAGACCATTTCTTCCACCACTTTTTTGGGTCTTGCTTTTAGTCATAGTCTGTGTCCCAGTGGATAATAATGCTAAAAGCTGGATGGCACCCACACACAGCATCTCAAGTCTGATATACTAAAGATAATTCAAGGAGCACAGACTCCCTTCGGAGCTCTGAACAGCCACATCTGTCTCAGTCCTTTGGGCTTTTTCCTTCTCACTCAGCATTTATTTCCTCTCTTTGTATCCATCAGCTTGCGTGAGCACAGAAGCCCCTTCTCTTCCACAAAACTGCTCAGACAGCTGCCTGGCTAGAGATGAAAGAAACCTGCGTTACAGGAACTGGAGCAATGTCAGAGCTTGCATCAAGCGAAAAATGTGCTACCCAAGTGTAGTCATGGCCACTGGCCTGGGCCAGCCTTGGCCAAACTACGGTGGTCTGTTTGATTCATAGAATCATAGAATCATTAAGGTTGGAAAACACCCTTAAGATCATCGAGTCCAACCGTTAACTGACCTGCTCCTCCACCCAGATGCTCACAAGTCCATGGGGCCAGATGGGCTCCACCCAGGGATACTGAGGGAGCTGACAGAGGAGCTTGCCAAGACACTCTCCATCTTTATCAGCAGTCCTGGTCAACCGGGGAGGTCTCAGATGACTGGAAGCTAGCAAACGTGACACCCTTCTACAAGAAGGGTCAGAAGGAGGATCCGGGGAACTACAGGCCCGTCAGCCTGACCTCGGTGCCAGGAAAAGTCATGGAGCAGATCATCTTGAGTGCCATTATGCGGCATGTGTAGGACAACTGGGGGATGAGGCTCAGCCAGCAAGGGTTTATGAAAGGGTGGTCCTGCTTGACTAACCTGGTCTCCTTCTATGACATGTCTTAAAATCAAGCTGGCCAATATCTTACCCTACCACATACTTCAGCAGCTGAATTCATCTGCTGAAATTGGGCATTTTATCATCCACTTCAGTTCAAAGACTGTGCCCACACCACCTCAAGGCACAAGCAGAGTACATGCCAATCTGTCCTACTTGTTCAAAGCAGATATGTTAAAAGGTAAGATCTTGATGACTGACAAATTACTTGCTATATCTTTTACTGTACATCAGCTACTTCCTAGCTTCTTCCTTTGTTCAAATTTGGCTGAAGCTCCATCCCCAAAGAAAGTCTGAAAACGTACTGGGAAAAATACCTCTCTCCTCTCCCAGCGCCATGCCCGCTGCTGCCAGTTTTTGTGATTTGACTGAACAACAACCCAAAGCTCACAAAAGGGAAGGCTAAACCCTCAAAGCTGTTATTTTTACATTTCATAATTCTTACGCCATTTCTGGGGTTCCCAAATGGCTGGCAGACATTTTCAACATCTGATGTTGGCAACACTGCGTATTGCCGTAGCTGAGTTCACATGAGCTGGATCCTTCTCAATTTAAAGGAAGCTGATTTCAAACCATATCCAATAAAGCATTCATCTAGAGACCAACTTTCATGACTTCCCCGATAAAGGACAGTCTTCACAATCAGGCCAAAGCCAAACACTTTATTTTAATTGGCTTTAAAAGTAAGAGCAACTTACCAAGACTTAATATTCTGGAGGAAAGGGAATTCAATGGGAGAACAGCTGGAGGAAAGTGTGCCAATGGATGAATCACTGGTTTAGTTTGACTATTTCTTCTTGTGGCAAAGGAATGTTAAGCAAGAGAATGGATCATTTAGACACATTACAAAATATAAAAAATGGGCAGTTAAAAATTAATAATCTCTTCAATAGTTCCTATTGTTGATTCTAAACTTTTCTGTCTAAACAGGAATACCTTTATGAGCTCCCAAGACCAGAAATTTGTCCAACCCTTAGAGGCCGATGTCCTGCCCTATACAGCAAGATACTTGAATTTAAAATGCTGTATTACTTAGCACTTAAAATCTTGGCTGTATATTCATTCTAATTACTTTCAAAACCAGCTTTTGACTGTGCAGCAAATGAGATAGCTGGCATGTTAGAATAACACTGCAATGTTCCATTACTGCCTTTTTGTGCTAAAAAAGGAGTCAGTCATGGCATGCTGCAATATTCCCCCTATTTTTAAAATGAGCAAAAATATATTTCAGCAGTTTTTATAATAGACTGAAAGATTCTTTCCAGCTCTGCTCAGTATGATTTTGGATAGTTCCTCTGGCTCTGAGCAGAAGCTTTTATAAGGAAACAACAGATAATTCACAGCAAAAGACTTCTTTCTTTGTCTATGCTATTGCTTGGTTTGCTTGATGCATGGGGCAAAATGCAAGCTTTAGACATATTGCAATGTCTTAATGTCACGTAATCAAATATTGGTTAGTCAGTGCCAAAGAGCTATAGAGCTGATACCAGCAGGAAAAGATTGAAACTAGGCATCCTTTTATAAGTTTTCACAACTCCTTCACACAGATGATATTTGCGGATTAAGCATACAATGCAGCCTGCGCGTCTGCCTGGTTTTGGGTACTTTGCACCGCTCTGGGCACGTAAAGGTGCCCTGTAGTCAGGTGAGCCATCTGCAGCAGAGTCATTTGTCAGGTGGAGTGAACCCATAGCAACTCAAAAGCCAACAAAAATTTTTGCAGCCGGTGAAAGGACCTAGCCAAAAAAAAGAGGGCATGGGGGAAATTACCATTACTTTCTTGTCTCTCCAGTTGCTGTACCAGCATCTTACAGTCCCTTACACTCCCAAAAATTACTGCAGCCATCGTACTACTATAATTTGTCTACAAGCTCAGACCCCTGTGGATAAGCATACAAGTGACTATTTTCAACTAACTTTTGCAAATGTGCATACACATTTTCCATGAATTATAATGATTTTCCCAGAAATGGATTCAGGGATAGAGCCTACAACTAAAATAGAACTGCACAAATAATTTACTGTGGTGTTTTAAATGATGTATTATGCTTCTTTATAATTGCAAATCATTTTAGAAGAGATTGTTACTTTCTTGAACATTCCCCAGACAACTTTCACAAATAATTCTTGATTTGCAACTGCAGTTTCTTGGGAGATGTTCAATATTCAAAGTCTGATGTGAATTGATTGGAAATTCCAGTCATGCAAAAGAGATCTTTGTGTTCTAATTAATTAAATTCAAAGCTAGGGTTTTGGTGCCATATTTTATCAATTTAAAACTTACATTCTGCAGAGCCCCTTTCGATATTTGTTTTATTGCTGCTTCTGTCAGGGAAATAATTTCTTAGAATATCTAAGAAAATGGAGCATAAGACATATAAGCATTGTTAAAAAAAGTGGATTAACAATTCAAGTTCGTATTTATGGTTGCAGTTTCGTGATGTTCACTTAATTTAGGAGAAATTTTACTAATATGGCACAAATATGAGAGTTCTGCTAAGTTATTTCTTTATGTGGAACCTAGAATATTATCAGTGTAGTTACTGATTGTATAACAATGTTCAAAGGTTCTCAGAAAGCACAGACTTTAAGAAGAGAAGATACAAGAGGACATACACACCGTATCAAATAAAAATCAGTGTTCGCAGTGCTGGGAGGCATAGATGGATTGCCCTGCCCTTGGAGGAAGTCATCTTTTCGTATAGATGCTGCCAGACTTGACTTTTATCGTGCCTCAGAAATCATTCTAAAGCACAAAACTGGTTTGCCTGAAAGGGCATCACATGGCATTTGCAGTATTTCCCTAGGGCAGAGCACGGCAAGGGCTTACCTCGCAGGACTATTTGAAGAGCCAACAATTCATTGATTGCTCAGTGCTGTGAAGACAGAAGTGTTATGTTAGCGCTTAATGTTGTGGCTACATTTGAACAGTTTGCCTCTCTCATTGTCTATTTATTCTCGCTGCAACTTGACTGTATCAGTGTGTAGGCCTCTTGATTTTTAAAAAGAATATAATTTATTTGTGCTTGTATAAACAAAACACAATAAGCATAGAGAGAAGGTGCATCTGGCTGTGAAGTCCTTTCACAGCAAATCCCTTTCTGAAGTCAATGAGCCAGGCTGGAGCTCTTCCTAATTTTCACCAAAGTCCTGACATGCCCCTAGTGGATGTCTATCGAAGAACAAGGCTCAATAAATGGGCCTGTCTTATCTCCCGAGGGAGTAGGATGAGGACAGATCAAGTCCCAGGAGAAAAACCTGTCCCCCTGGATTCATCTTCCCAATCCAACACACGCTCCAAGAGCACAGCTATATCTTCTGTCCACATAAGGTTTTACCACCTAATGATAACAGGTAAAGCAATCCCTGCCACCCCTCCACCCAGATCTGCCGTGGCTCTGATAAGTAGTATCCAGGAGCACGTCTGCCGTGGGGACATACAACCCCGAATGCCAGGAAAGAAGAGAGAACCTAGAAGTGCATTCTCTTGCCAGGGTACCCTTGGCATTATTAAAACACAGCATCTCCTTCCCTGCTTCTGCTCCCAAAGTTCCTCATTCGACTTCTGTCTAATCTTAAATATTCAAATATTCAAACTGAGACATGTAAACGATATTAAATGTAAACCCTGTGGTCTTCTACGCTGACTAGGTGTTCTGCTCCTCATAACCCTATAGACAGACAGGCTCTGGATATGGATCCTGGGAAAGGCTTACATGGTTTCAAGATTTTGAGCGCAAGGAACTTTTCCATATTCTGCACGGTGCAAGGGAGGCCTTATGCAGCAGGTCATGTCTGCACCTGGAGACCTGGGTACAGAAATGCATAGAAAAAAAAAAAAAAGCCTTGGCTAAGGATTTTAGCCATTAGCTTTCAAGTAGCAACTGAATAAGCTATACGATGGGGTTTGTTTAATCATCGTGAAAAGGTTTTCAAGCATTTTGAAACCACTAATAAATGCACTTGCTGGATTTCCTTACAGCTTCCATTTTTCACTGTCAATGCATCTTAAGTTGGCAAAGCTTTGTATATTTGGTGGCTTTTTTGCATTTAGTGCATTGATCAGTCAATATGATCAGCGGTATCTGAACAAATTCCTTAGGCAATCTTAAAACCAGGTTATATGATGATTAAAAAAATTTACAGGGTAACTGAAAAGGTCAATCTTCAAGATAGAGCAATAACCTCCATCAGAGGTATAAATGGAGGAGCCACGGTGACAGTGAAGGTGAAGTCCAGAGGTAGTCCAAGACCGTTATTCTGACCAATTTCAACCTAAGCATCGCAGCAGAGAGACTTGGGAGAGAGAAAATGAGATCATAGGGCGGGGGTGGGATAAATCATTCTAATTTAGGAAGCATCGGAGAGGTAGGGCTGATGGCGGGATTGTGCACACCCCTACCAGTCCCCATCACAACTCAAAGCAGACTTCATGGGTGGTGGAATGAGAGGGTTACAGCACTCTTGTGGCCTTTGAGGTATTTCTGTAACTTGGGTTGAGTAGAAAGAAATGCTGCTCTAAGAAGGCAGAGCTACACCATGCCTCTCCGATGGGTCATGTTTCCAAAGCAACTGACTGCTACCACATCTAACTCATCCTCAGTCTAGGCTTTGTACCAGTAGCGTGTCTTTCCATCCATCGCCTTGCTCCTTCAGACCCACTACTTCCTTTTCCTTTCCCATTTTCAGGACCTGGGGCCTTGACCTTCTCCTCCCTTCCTCTCCCTTTCCTGTGTCCAGACAGGATCTCTGGTTCCTCCGGCTTCTGCAAAATGTTCTTGAAGTGCTTGCTTGTACTTCAGTTATTTTAGACTATATTTTTGAACACCAAAACCTGTCAGTCATAGAATTTCCAGTTCCTGACTAGGTATGTCCTAGGGTCTGTAAAAATATATGCAGAAACGCCCTGTCTATTCACCACGCGTATGCACCCATGGGCAGGGCATCACTGCGTGAGCGTGATTTGGCAGGTCAATCAGGAACCATTTTGTAAAAGAAACCTTTCCGTAGCACAGATTTGTATGCAGCCTTCATGCAGACCACCTGCTTTTTCATGCTTGAGGTATCAGAAATATCATCCAAGTCATTTAACTCCGAAAGCACGGGCCTGTCATAGAGGGAGAAGGGCACACTGGCATAGGCCACAGCAGGCCACAGCCTTTCTAGTGCCCACAGCCATCAATCAGATGACCAGCTGGGCGATCAGGGCAGAGGACAGTGATTGAAGCACTGGTCAGTCAGTGAGGGAGCTACAGGGGACGGTGACCACAAAGTGGGCAGCAGAGGGACAAGGGACAACAACTCTACAGTGTGTGGGACCCAAAAGGTCCAATTTCTTCTTTACACAAATTGCAAATCATAACACCATGCTCTTCTAGGCCCTTTTTTACAGGAAAAGCATACCATTCTATTCTATAGTTACACCATTTTCATTTAGAAATGGTTTATGGAAATGATTAGCAATGATTTTGAGACCAATTTCTGCTTCAGCCCCTCTGGCATTCATTGGCAAAGGGCTCTGGGACTCTCAGACAGTTTGGCAAATACAGCATTAAAGCTTTATACCTCCCGTCACTAGTTATCACAGCTCTGTGGCATTACTTTTTTGCAAATGGAAAGCAAGGGGCTGGATTCTGTTTACCTGTCCAGTGCTAAGTACCACAAGTTCAAAATGGCTTCAGCCTTGAGCACGGCCACAGGCAGCACATTGGAGACCTCACTTTTACTGCCTTTTTTTTAATGAGAAAAAATTAACCCCATCTTTCTTGAAGAATACTATGTAAAGAATAGAGAGCACTGACAAGTTGGGTTTTTTTTGAAAGGGGCAAGGACTGCAGATAGCAATGAAGCCAGAGGACTTAGCTTAAACTAGGGAAGGTGAGGAAATGGTAACAGAGAGAAGGGAAATGGAAAGGAAAGAGGACAGAAGGGTTTGGGGAATGCAGCTACCGCTATGCTAGCCAGCACAGAACAAGTGTTTCATCTATCTTACAGAACAGATGAAGGCACTAGAGACAGTAGGGAGCGGGGAGATGAAAGGGGCAGACCTGGCAGGAAGATGCCTGTACAGGGAGGTATGGAACTGGCTGAGGAAAGCCGAGCCCGGACTCCTCCGGGCTCGGAGTCGTTGCTCTCTGCTCTCCCTTGCACACTGTTCTTGCACTGTGGCAGGGTTGAGCGTATGAAGGGTTAAGACAGGGGCTGCATCATTTTAGAGCCCCTGCCCATTAAAGGGCTCCTGTGTGCCATAAGCAGTCTGTCCTGGAAAAGGAAAGCAAGCTAAGCTTCAAATCAAAAGACTTGAAAGAAGCTGAAATCTTACATTTTCAAGATAGCAGAACATTTCAATTATTCTCCAGAAAATAATCCCCTCCTTCTGTTATCAGTAATTATATTAAATTATAACTTTTATTATACAAAAATGTATTTTTTGGTGAGCAAACTATTTGCTTAATGTCATTCAGCTCCACCTGGTACCTGTTACTGTAGTGTTCAAGAAATGAGATGTCAGTATATACCAGCTAATACTGAACAGAGAAGATTCATTAGGTGGGGCGCAAAGGTTTGTAACACAGTTCCCTCAGGTTTGTAGAAATAAAAAACCTGTAACCTTAAATTGTTGTCAGGCATAGAAGAGAAAGCTAAAAGAGACTCCCTCTTCCTTTCTGCACTGCACTTCTGAGAAGAGCCTGAGAAGACACACACGCTTCCAGCAAAGTGAAGGTTAAAACTCCCCCTGATTACAGAGGTTTATCAATGGGCCCAGACAGGAGAAGAACACATGGGAGAAAAGGAAGATAACCTGACAGTGAATGGAGAGCCCTGTTAGCAGAGCCCGAGAGAGATTTTCCAAACCTGGAAGGAGGAGAAACAAAGCAGGAGCTGTGTGCACGTTAAGTGTGCAGCAGCTATGGCATGTCTGAACACCCATTTCTTGGAAAGCTAGTTTCCACCATGGGATTAAACCCAGTATAGGGTTCAGTAGTCTCCCAAATGTTTCCTCAGAGTAATACTGTTCATGACAGTCGCTGCATATCTACTGAACAGACGAGAGCACGTGTTCAGATTTAACAGCCAGCCTTCAGAGGCAGGTGACCAGGCTGATGAGGACACAGCCACCAAAACTGTAGGCCAAAATATGAAGATACAAAACCAATGCATGTAGCAGAACAGTGCCGATATCCAAGTAGTCACACCTGGTATACGTCCTTGTTTTAGGGTAAGTGAAAATTCATTCTATGCAGCAGTGATTCATTAAAAGAATACATGTACACAATATCTCCTAACCACTTGTTATTAATATCTCTTTATAGTGATGTTATCAATATAGGTTTGAATTTGATATTCTTCTGGCTAAAACTCTGAAGGAACGTTATGTTTGTGAAGAGCTTAGCAGAGCCGTAATTTCAAAATAACTTTTTAGATGTTCTTTTCATGGTACGAGGCTGCTGGATAAAAAAATAAGGACAGTTTAGTACGATACAGCAAATAAATAATAGATGCTCAGCATAGATGATGACTGCTTTTCCTCTCTCAAACATGCTGGCCAAATGCAGAAAAGTAAACCCTAAGGAGACCGGGTCATAGTTAATTTCTCTGTCAAGGGAGAATATTAAATGATGAAATCACATTTTCACCTCCATTAAAAAATGCAGGAAGAATATTTACTTTGCATGTATAAATAACACATTTTATTGTTCTATTTTAACATTTCTTTTCCTCAGACCACCTCCAAGAAGGTTTCCATAGAAACCTAAGAAGAAAAGCAGAGGAACATAATTTTGCTCCGTTTACATTGATTTCAAATACCACTGCACTTACACCAGCAATGTGTCTTCCGCACACATTTTTATCAGCTGAAAATCTAAGTGTTACAGTTGATTAAAATAGCAATGTACATTTAGCACAGTTATCAAAAACACTGTTTGCAGTTCAGTCTATCACCTACCCAAGTTATGGCATTATAGAACATCAAAGATGAGCAATTTTTTAAGCAACCGTAATGAGGTCTATCAAGATGAAAACTACTTTGGAACAGCTACGGTCCTCCATTCTCTGTTCTTCCCTGGTGCTGATTTAAGGTACTATAGAAAATACATTAAATCTTTAAATAGGCTTCACATACGAGTCTCATCAGTTTCTTAAACTGCCTTGTATTGGTGATTAACATAACAATTTCTCCAGAGAGCCTGACCTCTGTTCCTTCCAAGGGATGTGATTTGGCCGCTTGCTGAGGATGATGCAAAGTCTCTGACAGCACGGGGCCACATGCTTTTTGCAACTTTAATGTCTTGATTTGTTTCCTTGGTTTTTTATTTATGGCACTTTGCTTTTTTTTTTTTTGCCTCTCACATTTTAAAATCTTTTTGCCCAAGCCAGAAAACAAGGAAAAGTAAAGAAATCAACACATTTTAAACGATTCCCAAAGGCTTCAAGGATGCAGCCTCTTTCCTGCATGCAGTTACTTATTACTGTTTGTTCACTTCTGCCTCGTTTATACACGCCTGAAACCGTTTTAGGAGAACCAGTCCAACGACTGAATGGGGTATTCTGAGAAGCAGCCTCCTGCTGAGGTGCCTGGAAGGTGGTATGTCTGAGCTTACAGGAACACATGGGTAGCTTCACTCAGAGACCCCATTCTCTTTTCTCAAGGAAGGTACAAATTAGCAATTTCGATACAATTTCCTCCTGCTTACAGAGAGCGGAAACTTGATGTCCTCTCACACGGTTTATCCTAAATACCAGTTGTTGGAAGTTAAAGCTGTCTCAGTGGTACAAATCTAGCTTTTCCTTTTATGCAGTTCTAGCTTTGCCATTCGCAAAAACAGAATACGAATCAACCTGGTTGCAATACTAGGCTAAAAGAATACATTACTTCAGCTTTGTTGTCTAGCATCCATTATTTCCACTGCCTCATCAGTTGTGGGTGAGGGAGTACTATTTATGCAACTCCAGCTACACACACTTTTACAGACAGGTCAGGTGAAGATGAAATTATATGTTCCCTTTTTATTTCAGGGTGATCAGTGAAGACAACCTGTGAATTGACACTTTTGCTCTTAATTTATTTTTTTATCATAGTCACTTTAGGGATGGCAGATTTTTTTCAATTCTGCTTTAATCAAAAGCTTTTTTTTCAGGACATCCAGAGGATGCCCGAATCTTCCCTGAAAAGCAGACACAGGGGACTAAACCTTTCACATGAGAGCTCTTCTCCCCTTTCTGTACTCACAAACACCAAGATACAGGTAACAATACAGACCAAACAGCAACATAATAAGGCACAGCACCGTTTCTTGGGTACTTCCAAGCCCGATTTCCAAATTATAACCCCATTCTAAGATCATATACCATATTGCTTCCATAGCGGAGCGGTTTCAGATTTCCTGTGTGTGTTTATTTTTAGGTCAGGTCTGCTAATGAGCCCAAAGTAAGTGAAAAAAATCCCTCCGATGAAATGATGTAACAAGCATGAGCTCTGAATTTGTGCCCAACAACGGTTAACAGCGTTGGCACTTGAACGACGGCCAGAACAGGCCGAATTTCTGTTCCTGCCATTTTAAAAAAAGAAACACATTGGCCTATCTTCCTCATTCTCCGATAGTGAAATGTAAAAATAGAACTATGCACTCCGGAGGGTTCCAAGGGCTCCTTTCATTAATGTGAAAAATCCATCATTTATAGCTCTGCAGCACGAATAGGTTTGGAAGACATTTAATCACTAGTAGAAATGCCACAACCCCAGCCCCGCTCCTGCAGAAGTATATATAGCTCACAGCTATTCATCTGGGCTTGTTGGGAACCGCTCGAGTGTTCCATATATTCTCCACACTGAATGAGAGCACAGGAACATATAGTGAGAACTGCTAGTCCAAAATACAACTTACACTGAAAATACATAAATAATCATTTCGAAGGGTAGGTAAATGATATTGGCTGCTTTCTAAATAGAATATATTTTGCCTAAGTACTTTCCAATGAGGATCAAATCACACTTTTGATCTCTGTCATGCTTCTTGGCATGGTATGTGGCAAATGGGAAAGCAGCTATAAGAAAATCTATCTTGGTATTAAGGACAGGAAGGCTCGCACCCCAAGGACTAATCTGTATTAAACTTCAGACCCTTCCACAATCAGACTTGAAGGTTTTATGTAGTTTTCTGCTGTCCAGTTACATGCTGAGGAAGATAGAAAAGGTTTTGCTGTGAAAATTGTCTAATTTGAAATGTTCCATATGTTACCAGAGAGAGCATAATTAAATTAATCTACCTTTTTGTCTGGATACACACGTATGGGGATCTACTTTTGTTATAAAACAGTTCGGATTCCTAAAATATTTCCAAGAGTCTACTCTCTCTTTACAGTGTACTTTAAAGGTGGACCTAGATGCTGGCGAGATCTGCGCGATTCTCCTGATTTTTGGCAGTATTTTTCAGTTCAAAGTCACCACAGACTCTCAAAATCTGCTTCCTTTTTAACAACATTTTTATTACAATCAAATTTCTGTTTCAAAGACCTGTATCACTGAAATGCTAGCTACTGATATAGAAAATGGTACTTGCGATATGAAAAGCGTGCTTCTCAAAACTGAAAGAGAGCACAGTACTTAGTGCAAATATTTAAAGTAATGGGCAACATCTTCTATTCCGTAACTCAACAAGTCTTCAACTGATTGCACAAAGTGAAAGAATGCAGCATAGAGAATGGAAAAAAACCCCAAACCTAAAACGTCTGACAGGATTGAAAAGGACATCTTGGATCATTAAATCCATATCTCACATAACCACATGCTGTTTTAAAGACGGAGATTCATTTTCCAGGCTTTCCATTTTGACAACACCAAGCAAGGATCATTGTGGTGTCTCATTCAGACTTTTTTCAAATTTGACAATGTATAAATCCACCTTTAGACCCCTAGCACTAAATCAGAAACACTATCAGCACCTGAGAAAGAGACGATATGCTATAACCTCTTATTGCCTTTTAAAATCAGTTGAAAAAAATGTGCCTAGCTATTGTTGCATTGACGAACTCTGTGTTGGATCTGGTATGACCTGTCTGTGGCACTCCAGCTTCATGTGGGTCAGGTACCACCCATCTTTCAGCAGGCAGCATGAAAGCAGAAAGCCCACATTAACTCAATGCTGTGCGCTAGCATTAATTTGGTAGAAAAATGCCCGCATGTGATTTCTACCCAGTTTGCCCTGTTGCTTGTATGAATAATTGCCACCTTGATTTCAGATGCCGAAAATGGGCACAGGAACTGGCCGATATACTTTCTGTCCATCTTCTCTTCCCATGTTTCTGCAGCGTGGGGAGAATGGAAGGTGCCCTTGGCTAGCAGCTCCACGCTCGCAAGGTGGAACAACGCAACAACCTCAGCTGGATCTTTGCGCACATCTGCTTAAAGAAGCACAAATCCATCATCTGCAATACACGTAATTCAGACCATTTGCAGCTGAGTTTTTACTGGCTTCATCAGGGGAGGAAGACAGCATGCTCCACAGGGTATATCAGAAGTCTGAAAAATCTAGAGGTAAGCATAACAAAGACTCTCACTGAATCTGACAGTCCTTCATTCCTTTGCTGGCCCTCTGTAATCTCCCAGATATGTCAAGGACACTCAAGAAAAGCAGCTGAATTAACCAAAAGGTGTCAATTTAAGGCAAATTATGTAGATCAGCTCTACTAAATGGATGGACTTTCACTCAGAAATAAAGGTGGCATAACTTGGTTTCATTAAATCATTTCAAAGTGAATCAAACTAAAACAAATTGAGGCCATTTAAATTCTGACTGCACATACATAAAACGATTTAATATGGGTTTCACTAACACATTTCAAATCCAAATTCACTTGGGTTAATTTTATTGAACATCCCTGAGTAGACAAGATATAATCCAGTTTTAAACATCTGTCCCGGGATCGTTGGATTAGTGCATTCTCTTCTTTTTCATCTTCTTCCTTTTACATATCTGCCATTGCTATTTGAATTTCAAGATAAGCATCCCACAGGGTAGTGTGAGATTTTTTCCTTTCAAAAAGCACCATCTGGAGAAAACCAGCAATATTGCCAACACTAGCATTAAAATTGTGAGTCAGGCCTTAAAAAAAAATCACAAGATTTATTTAAAAGTGTGAATCTTTCCCCCACAAATAATGTATTTACACTTTTTAGTGTGTCTCTGATATTTTAGATGTACACCAGCCACATCTTCAAACTGCAATACAGGAAAAGCTGGCCTGCCTACATAACCACTGGACTGCAAAAGCCACAGGTTCAGTAAAACTACTAAACACCAGGAGAGATAGAGAGTGCTGAGAATTTAAATTCTAAAAGTTAGGCGCCATGTCAATACTATAGCTGTTTATGCTATTGCTCAATTAAAGTGAACCAGTTCAGTAGGAGACAGACAAGACAGAGACTGCTGAGTTTGAACCTGGCACTTGTATAGTTCAGACCCCAGTACAGAAATAGCCCATTTTCTCCTTATTGCTTGCATAAAGCTGAAGTCCTGCTTGCTGGAAGAGGATGTAAATGAAATGTAATGTTTGGGTTTTTTACTGAATTCTGATCAAGTAACCTTGACCTACTACTCGCACTATCAGACTTGTCTGTCTGTCTGGTATCTAGATTTTCTCCAAAATACCTGTAATAAAGATGTGTTTTGATCAAGTTTTGACTTAGAGGCTTTTATTTCTTAAAACCGGTTCAGAATACATGTTCCTCTTTTAAGTTACAGACAGTATTAGTGGTGGTGAGCTTATCTTCTTTTAGTAACAGAAACTTCACAGTATCAAGCGTTCTGCAGCTGGGTCAACCGGGCCAGAGATTCCCTAAAGGGACTTGGGAAAAAAGTAACAACTGCTGCTTAAAGCTGGGGGATTTTGATGAAAACAAAACTTTAAAACAAGTTAATGCAAAGAGGAAATATTTCTAACTTGTAATCTGCTTCATTCAACAGATGTTCGTTCACTCTCTGCATTCACAGATGATGTAGTTAAAGCGTGAGTAGCATGGCAGAAATGTCTGCTCACAGGAGCTAAGCTTAGAGCTCGAGCGACACACCACTTGTAGGGTTTGGATAAAGAAGGGATTCTAGGGATTAGGAGTCAAAGCGTGACACTTGGTCCAAAGTGCCTGGAAGCGAAGCAGCTCCTCCAGGTTTACTCGTACAAATGATGAGGATTGACCCAAACCTTCAGAGGAAGCTTCCCACAGGGATCTCTCCCAGCCCTCCAGCACAGGACCTGAGCTTTTCCTCAGGCAATGCAGGGGTGGAAGGATGGAGAGAAGAGCTCCTTTCTGCTACGTCTACACTTTCTGCAAGTATGACAGCATCGAACCTCAAGCCCACTCATCAGTACAGATGGGCTGGAGAGTCAAAGGGATTTTTTTTTTTCTCCAGCCCCACTCAAAAGAATTATTTTTTCCTAACTTGTCCTTACTGAATATATTAGCAGCCCTTCAGTGTTCGGCACTGCATGAGAGCTTTATACTACATACAATACAAGTTATATAAGAATAATTACTGGCCTGCATGCTGGGATACTTGATGAAGGACGTGTCTACTTCTACTTTTTTTTTTTGCAGGCATAAATATACCATAAACAAAGAGCATTAATTATAAAACAGCTCCCTGGAGATATGGAAATTACTCGAGGAGTAAGAATGATTGCTCTGTCCAGGCCATGTCCCACCGAGATGCAATTTGTTTCCTTTTGCGTCACTCACATCTTTTCCCCTACACCATCGCTCCTGTATTTTACCGACTCTCCGTAACAACCCTCAGTACGTAAGGCTCAGTGAACTCCACATCTGTTCTTCACAAGATGTGTGCGAAAGGCAGTAAAAATGTTTGTGTGGTGTATTTAAAGGTGTTATCACAGCCGAGGGTTCTAAACATGCATTTTTTTACTGTAAGTCAGGTCAGAATTTTAAGGCAGACATATAATCCTTCTTTTCCCCTAAATGATCAAGTATACTGTAGACAGAGTAGCATCCTTGTGCTTCCATCAGATTCTTTTTGCAGGAAGGCTTTGATTTCAATATGAACATTTCTAATAAATTACATGAGGGCAAATGAAGAGGAAGCATGTCAAATATGATTAAAACTACTAAACAGCTTTACTGAGCAGATTCCCCTATCTACAAGATTGCTTCATGACTGTTATAGGTTGGAGAGAGAGAGCAACCATTCATCCTCCAGGCCAGCAATCCTACATGTACTTTATCGCTATAATCCCAAATGGCCTGCCTCTAGGTAAGCAGGGGGGTGTATTATAAATATCCTGAGGTTTCTTCAAATTCGTGGTTCCCATCACCTCCATGACCAAAACACAGTGTGAGCCTCATACCACATCAGTATTTATCCAGGGCATTTCAAAGACAGACTGGGTATTGCAAGCACAAGTGCTGGGCTCTAGCAGATAGCTATTCATGCTTCTCTTTCAGTCATTCCTGGGACACATCCCCCGAGTCCTGGGATTCTACTGAGAATCTCTATCCACAGGAAAATATAGCCATCTGGGAGAGCATTAAAAAACACCCAATCAAAGAAAAAAGCCAGCACTTATAATGGCCATTTATACATAGGACTCTATAGTCCTAAGACCTCAAAAGCCAAAGTAACGAGGTGCTGAGCAGAGCACCATATACCGCCTCTGTAGCTTCTCCCTGCCGTTTGGAACGTACGGCTGAGTTATTTCCTGTCCTAACGTGCCGCGTGGTATCACACTGCACACTTCAGCAATTGCTGTGTTCTGCTGCAGCAGAGAATGAAGTCATCCCAGATGGTATGCAAGGATATACTTGTTTATAACGTGACTCATATTTTGGAACCACATAAATATGATATTTTTTATAAGCCATATATTGATGTGGTACATCAAACAATTGTGGAGCAAGTTCTGCACTCTCTCTTCCGTGGGTTGTAGAATTAGCACCAGATTGAGGGCTCTACCGCTGACACATATCGTACCTCTAAATCCTGCGCTATGGGAAGGAGCAACCTGAGCAGCCAGCTGCTCTCGGTAGCCTTGCTCCATGCTACTTACTGAAAGCGAGAGCCGAGAAGTCCGTCCCATGGTGCCAAAGCACAGAACAAGTTATTTGATTCAAGCTTTGGTTTATACTCTGCTTAGGACTCGGCCCCAAATTGGTCCAGTCTTTTAGGATCCTTGATGAGGAAAAGTAAATTATACACAATGCAATTAAAGTGAATCTAGTCTAGCATTTAAGATCAAATATTCAGGAATAGGCATTAACCTGTGTGAGGGAACTGAAGGTGAATTATTCTCCAGAGCTAATTGAAGAGCTTCCTCTAAAGGAAAGGAAACCTGTTTTGATACTTTACTTTGCTAATGAGATGCAGCATAAAATGACTTCCTAGTTATTATGCGGAAATATGTCATGCATATTCAAAAACCATCTCGGAGGAACTGAAACAATTTAGACAAGATGAGTTACTGAATACATGAGAAGAATTGACTTCACGATCCAGCTAATGATTAGCTAGGCTCAACTGTTACAAATAATGACTGAACCAAAAAAAAACGTGCATTCACTTTAACTGTAACCATTAAAAGTTACTGTGAGCTTGCAGGCTGAATGGCAATTTAATTTTATTTCAACTGTTCACTTTTCATTTGTCTTAAAAAAACAAGAGTCAATTTATGTTCTTTGCACACATGGAAACTCAGCATCAGGTTTCTTGGAGCTGTCTTATAACTAAAGTATTGTCAATTATTCTTCAAGGTAGCGCAAAAGTGCTTTAACTGCTCAAGGGTTTTGATGCTGTAAGGGTGCATATTCACCCAATAAGTTTAAGCCAAACACCAGAAAAAAAAAAATACTATCCAAATGGCATCTGCTTAACACAACCATACAGTACCTTCCTAGCACTACTAAAGATTTTAACTAGCTCAAAGTAGAGCTGCCCAGTAGGATGTCAGGGTACGCAGCAGAACAAGCTTCAAAACTAAAATCCATAAATTCTCAACAGAGTTACAATTAATTGTAAACCAGTGATTCCTGTTAACAGTATCTTCATGACTCTTAATGTTTTTCAGCATCCTCCATAAGCAAAATATAAGTTAATGTACCCAGGAAGATTTCCAGAATCAGCACCCAGATATGAAGGTTTGATCCCTTACCATTTTCTGTGAAGTAGCCAAAAACTTGGTTGAGCCAAAAGAATTTCCAATACATAAAGCACATAATGGAAGTAACAACCAGACCTTGAAAGGCTGGAATCATTGTTCTGTAGGAGCAACACACTGCTCGATCCAAACAGGTTATGAGATGCCACACCTGACCTAGGAGCAAGTGGTACTTACTCCCTCCTTTTCACTCCAGATGCCTACAAGTGGCATGGTAGGACCAGCGCTTGAGAATGACATCATTTCTCCTCACTGGCTCCAAGAAACCCTTTTGACAAAAGGCATAATTGCATAATCTCTTTGTTTGCAGTTTAACCAAAAATGCACAGCACCCACGCCGTCAAGAAGGTGCAGCTGAGCAGAGAGGATGAGAAATGTACCCTGCCCGTGCTGCTGCGCCCTGGGCCAGGCTGAACCTGCTGGTGACAGAGGAAGCCGCCCACCCCCGAGCGCAGCCGGTTACAGTAAATCCCACACATCCTGGACCTGGCTGAGGAAGGGTCTGTCCAAACGAACCCCCGAAGGGGCGAGCAGAAGGCACGAGGTACTCCGAGATGCTCAAAGACTGTCCAACGCAGGATGTTTAACTTCTGCTGCTGAAAGGTTTTGCCCTTCAGAGCAAGACTGCAAGGACAGGGGTCAGGGAGCCTGATTAATTTTCAAGCTCTACATTAAATCTGTCTCACCCAGGATGTCTAATCCCTCTCTGTTTACAGAATTAATATCTAGTTTATTGTCTTCTAATGTAATATTTAGGTAATTGGGCATCTGTATATTTTTATATGATCTCAAGGCTGTGACTAACTCAAGGCCCTGTCATCCACCCTTCCCTTGGCACCCGATCCTTTGGAGTCACTGGGGCTGTAAATGGGCACGGGTTTACTCCTACACAGAATCAGCTGCCGTATTAGGGCCTCAAATTCTATACATCCCACCAAAAAAACCCACCCAGCGATCAGGGAAGCACAGATCATCAAGAAAAGCCTTCCTGAGAGAATTTTTGAAAATTTTTTGGCATACGCAGTACGCTTCATATGTACTTACTGTGCGGAGGCAGAAGGGAGAGGGTGGCAGCGCTTGACTGGGACAGGGAGAAACAGGCAGGTTGGAGTGAAAGATGTTTTAAGCAGAATTTAGAAAGGACGTTTAGAAGCACCTAGCCCCCAGGTAAAGAAAGGCAAAATGCCTTCGCTTCAGCTTTTCTAATCAAGTTAGACAGATTTGCTGGGTATATAGTATTTCTTGCTTGGGGAAACTGATAATTGCCCCGTTTTCAATGGCAGTAACCTGCCACTGTGCTGACGAGGGCGGTTTAAACATAGAAGTCACCCACAGTAGCCTCAAGCTCCCAAAAAAGTAGAGAAATTCATTTGGACCCAATTTGCTTTTGTAAGGAAAGCTTAAAAAAATCTCTGTATTTTAAAATTAAGTTACTAAGCCAACACTCCATCTCTAAACTGACACTTCGCATTGCTTGGGTGTCCTGCGAATTGCAATAGCTGGAGCTGATGCAGCTAAAAGGACACACAAAATGACAGAAACAGCCATTTGAGAACCTATAGAAATGTAGGGGGCATCCACAACGTCTTTGGGCAGCCTAGCCGCACCGGATGATTTAATGTTTCATAAAGCTAATGCAGGCTCGTGCTGCTCGTTACTCTGATCGATGCAAACAACAAAATGAAAATCTACGAGAATCCTGCTCATTTGTGAAAGATGGTGCACTGAAAGGTGCACAGAGTCAGCCCCCAAATGGAAAGTCTGTGACAGGGACTCTTGTGCTAGTATGGTGCAAGCCAGAACAAGTCTGACAGCAATACAGCTGCTTTAGCAGACAAACTTGGTCTAAATAACTTAGACACCTTCATGTGGCTGTGGTCCAAGCCTGAAATGTGTCGCACAACTGCAGTGTTCAGCTTCATTACCTGAAATTCACACTAAATTCACACTAAATTCACACTGAGCAAAGATCTTTGTTATATAATAGACCATTGGCATCCTTAAGGTGTAGCATATTTACGGTATCTCAGAGGCTAAATAAATTGACTATTAACGTGCAAACAAAAATCTAACCCCCTACATTGTAAAGTCAAAAGCTGTGTCAATAATCCAGGTGGATTTTATGCTTGATGCTAGGGATTCAGAACAGAGCCCAGCTCATTCCCCTGCAGCTGCATCATCATTACCATCATACCACACACACAGAAAAAATAGGAATGTGTCATTTGGTCAATGAAGTAAATCTGTCTGATGAACAGCCGCAAATAGGTGACCTATTGAGTAAAACAGTGCCGTTGTCTCCCTAGAGTCAACTTGTTTTCTTTTTCTTTCCTTTTATTTCACTACTGTCCTTTACATTGAAAATATCTTTTGCTGACAGAAAGCTCCGCTTTTTCTTTCATAAAGAAAAGCCTTCACAACCACAAAGAACAAGTAACCACTCAAGAAAAGATATGAGGATTTTAAACTATTAAACCTGTATTCCTCATGTCTATGTCTTTCGAAAGCTAGCTGGTTGTTCATCCTGAAGATTAAATGTTTTAATTGAAAATTTCCTGAGGTTTATAAACAGCCACATATCTCTTATTACCAGCATTTATTAATACAGGATACAATAGAATATAACAAGTTTGGAAGTGATGGCCTTAGCTAAAGCTGAACAGGGCAGAACACTGATATTCTCCCAGCTGGCAGAGAATGTGCAGCAAAAATATAAAACTAGGGGGAATTAATTTTGACAGAGGAAGGAAAGTATCTTTATTAAAATATAGTGCTATCAGGATCTGCTTTTTTCGTGAGAGGTGCTCACAACTCAGACTAGTTCATATTACACCGTTAGAGCATAAAGCTTGTTTTCTCTTGGTAACAACAATTGGAAATATTTTTCAAGAACAATTGCTGCAAGGCAATCTCTGTACTTTCAACACAGCTGCCTGTGCAGACTCTAAACTGAAACTACTGTCCATAAAGTTACTCTGATTAGCACATCAGCCTTTTTACTGACAGGTAAATATTATAAATAAATATTAACAGGTTAGTGCAATACAGCTTGAGCAAATAAAGAATCAAAGTATGATCTCATTATCTTTCTCAGTTATCCCATACTGGGGGAAAACAGTTTTGGCTCTTTCCCTAGCAGCTTGCTTTCCTTTTTTTGCTGTGGCTCAGTTGAACAAATATGGAAACATCGGCAAATAAATCTACATAGAAGGATGAAAAATAACATCAAGACTCAGTATTTCACACATGCTTGCTTGCCCACCTCTTGCCCTCCTGCATAGCAGGAGAATAGCAATCTGGTATTGGCCCCTTTCCCATTTATGAAGAAAAAGTAGCTCCCATACAGGGAAGTAATGGGGCTCCCTACTGTTCCTTAGTCACTTATATGGAAGAGAAGTGTAAAGGCTCATGGCTGAGTACAGCTCTTACATGACAGAGCACTTTCTCTGTTCATTTGAGCCATTCCTTTCTACTCTGCTCACAACCCCCCTTGTTTCTTGGCTACCTCAATGAATAAAATCCATGCCAGTGAGCACCAAGCTCCAGAATACTACCCGGGGAGTACCTTCGCTGGTGACAATCCACCTTCAGCTTCACTAGCACAGAGCTTCAAAGATCAGCAGAGAGGGACTTGAATCCCAACTTCAGGCAGAAGCCTTATAGTTTTCTATTTGGGAATGTGGTCCATGCTTGCAAGAAAGGAAAAAGGAGAAGAAAAAAAAAAAAAAAAAAAAAAAGAAGCCCCAGAGGATTATATCCCACAGTTTAGATACTGCCTTTACAAAGCCGTAAGAGGTGAATTACTTCACTCTCACCATTCTGGAAAAAAGGCTTACTAGCACCGATGGCAAGGTTTTAGTCCTGATAGACCTGAAGGTGGTGGGAACTAGAAAGTACACAGTGACTTTCAACTTTAAATGCTGAAGAAAGAGAGGTGGATATTCAGCCCATAGTGCTATGGTTTCATGTTAAGTCAACTAAGATCAATCTATGCCATGTAGGATGATTTAAACATTGGTATCAGATACAATACCTGAGAAGACCAACTATCAGCTTCGAATCATTAACAAGGAAAGTCTAATATGAAAAGCCAGTTAGAGAATTGGATTTAGGATTGTAACGTAAATGCAGAATTTCTATAAGCAGACACATACTTATCACCCTAACTGTTCAGGTGTCAGGAGGTGGTATTCTCCAATTTCAGAAAACTATGTCACTTATTATGCAACTAACAAGCATTGTGGTCACCGGTACTTATGAACACCTGATATCCCAAAAGCTAGTTTAGTTGGTCTGATTTCAACTCAGAAAGAAGTCAAGGAAGAGAAAATTGATCATAAATAACGGGTATGATATTAGTTATCTCCCCAGATTTGAGAAGATAGTTACGTTTAAAAAAAACTTCTGGAAAATACATTTTGTGGAAGTCGTACTCGGGACTATTTTAAAGCAATTCATCAGGATGACATAAATGTGTGATACAATTTTGGTTTACATATTCTGGATGTCCTCTCCACTTTCATGTGGATTGAACCTTCTAAACACGAAAGGCTTAACTGACTGATCTATAGAAAATAAAACGTGGCAGGCATTGTAAGTCAAAGATTTTGCAGAATTACGAATGCAAACTTGTTTATTCTTCATCAAAAAGCTTTCTAAAAAAGGTGCAGATGGAATGGGCTACCAAAATTAAGACAATTTAGTGATACTTCAGAAGAACGTAAATAAAAGGCTTTGACAACATATCGGAATATACTTGAAATATATAGCAGGTATTGGACTGAACTCCATTCAGTCCTTAAAACTGTGACAGTTTCTACTTCTGACAACTGGGATCTTACGGGAACACTGCGGGATCTGGAAGCCCTTGCCAGACTGGGACAGAGGAGGCCTCCAGGCTCAGCTGTCCCACTCAATACCTGACCATAATCAGTTATTTGTTTACTCCCACCTTTATTTTTTCTCACACAGTTTTCTCTATACATTTGTATATCTCGAGGCTCCAGTCTCAGCTGTGGCTTTTAAATTTATTCTAATAAATATATTCAATAAAAATAATGTAGACGCAATAAAGCAAAGGAACCAAATGTAGCCAAAGGTGTACATAAACTAAGCAAAATACCTATCAGAAACACACTACTAAACTCATGGAAATATATGACGGTCACCACGGAGCAAGTATTTTATACGTGCAGTTTGTAGCATTTCAAAAGCAGAACTAGGTTTTGTGGCAACTCGTGAAAATTTATATATAAATACCTGTCAAACCCTTCCTTCCTATTGGATCCAGCTATCCTCAAACTGCTCATCCCAGTATTTTCTCTCTGCAGGTTATGAATAGCTCCTACTCTCTGCTGCAATGCTACGTGGAATCTTATTATAAACATACAAGCAGAAACTGAAACAGAGGGTACACAGTCAAGACTGCTCATATGTATTTTACATAGCCCCTTTAGGAAATAAGGACGGGGGATATTCTTGACTGAAATTCATTGTCCCAAAAGGCTGGTTTCAAATTTTAGCTTAAAAAGGGTCATGAGTTTCTACAGCACAACAGCAAGAGCCTTGGTCAGAATCCTCCACATTGTCACTCCACCAACGTCAGCGTAGGGATGATAGTGCTGGATTTGGCTCTGCACATTGTCACCGCCAGAGTGACTGAAATAATACATGTTGCCAGAAGGGTGGCACTTTCTAAGTTTTCAGGACCAACCTATCAGAATCCTGAAAAAATGATTACATCTTTATATTAAAAAAGAATTATAACGTACATTTCCCCCTCTGAAATTTCTCTACAGCTCCCTAAATGAACTGGTTTAAAATTTAGATAAATATATTAATGATAAATAAGATAATTATCTTTAGTTTTAACTCTGAAAACAGAACATTACGGAAGCAGCTGAGTTACTGAACACAGTGGACTGGCTGAGTTTTTCACAACTCAAAAATGAGAGGCGCAAGTTGAGAGAATGAAAGATTTTCCCTCCTCCGATGGTAAGCTGCCTAGGCAGTAATTGGTTTTAATCACAGATTCCTGACAACATTCCTTGCCTCAGAAGGGCTCAGTAGCTACTGATGTCTGAAGCTGAAAGAATATGATGCCTATTTTCAGTCATTTTATGGTCCAGTTCCCAACATTCACAGTGAACTTTCAGTAGCATGGTTTACAACATTATCAGCCCCTCTTGTTCTGTACCTTACTGCTTAGTTTCAATTGGAGGTGCACTTTAAACTGCATTTCCTAAAACGCCATCTATCTTTTCCAAGCCACCAACTGAGCCATCAGTTTGTACGTTTATAGTACCTAACCCACTTGGTTTGGCAGGTTACAGTATCGTATTTTCTATTCACTCATGTGTAAGGTGTAACCAAAGCTCCTTGACCTCAATTTTTATAAACTGGCTTCAGTATTCTTGCCAGAAACTGTCACCAAAGTTCAACCCAGCCCATTTAATTCCACTATCACTTTAAAGCAAGCATAGTTAAATGCATTTTTCCCTACATTCCCATCTCTCCCAACTAGCTCCTAGGAGAACCACTTCCAGTAATTTTTAATGACACCAGAACATCTATTTTTCATCTTCACTTAAGTATTCCTGGTCATCCCACAAAGTACGTGAGACAGCCACCCACTCACCATATAACGAATAAAGGATTCTTCACATTTTCTTCTTTCCATGTTTCTTTTAACTGGTTACTGCACCCCATAAAACCCGAAACCTTTGTGTATTCCTTTAATACAGTAACAGGCTGTCCCTAAAGTCTCTGTCTGCCTCTCCTGTATTGCCTCTGAAAACAGTCACAAAAGTCTACGGACTTTAGTCAATGCAAGTGCTTCTGTCCCTTGGGTTTCAGATTACTCCCCCACCCATGAAATACCAAAGAGCATTCTCTGATGAATCCCTTCAGAAATTACTAGGAGTCCTAACAATGCCCCTTTTAACAAACTGCTGTAAGGGATTAAATAATCACCATCCACCCATGATACTCTCCCCTGTTGTATTTCTTACCAGACGAAAGAGATGAAAGTTCTCACGCTATCTCAGCATCTCAAGTAAGATCATCTGTACTTCAGAAAGAAGAGACCTAAAATAGATTCAGTACTGGATCTTCATGGAGGACTTGAACCAGCTCAAATTTAAATCATTTTATTTTTAAAATAGATTAAGATATTCCTAAGGAAGAGATGCTCGGATGTACACAGGTAACACAAATACAAGCAGCGCTCTACCCTTCACAGAATAATTTCTGTTGTTTGGGCTTTACAGATGCTACAGCAAAAAAGAAGAGTTAAGTACATCATGTACTTGAAACAATCACATACTTTTTCTTTATTATATTTAGCACTAGAAAAAATATAACTGCACCACAGGCATCTCTCAAATTAAATACCACGTACAGTCCCTTCATTTGGTTGATACACTAATGGCACATTTTGTGTAGCCACAGATGTTCTTGTGCTGAAACCAATGTAATTCTGTGAGATAAATGAGGTGTTCTGATGTAAGGACTTGATTTCCCAGCATAAAAGAAACATCAAAAGAAGTGAAGCCTCTTACCACTCAGAGGTCAGATGGACAAGCTAATTTCTCTGTCACGGCTTCTGCCTTTTAAACCTGAATTTCAGAAAGGTATATATGAAGGCAACATCCATCAGCTATTTGGGAGCTATCTGGAAAACAGAAAAAGATGACATAGACTTATAAGCTACATTAACTTAAATAGTAACTAAGTATGTAAAATATTGCTTTAATATCAGTGACAAAATACTAGACAGAGGATCAGCATCAAAGAATGAACAAGGACGGTTACCCATAGAAATTTTTGAACTGAATCTAAGTAGCTCAGGGACTTGGTACTGTGATATGGCATAGAGTGCAAAATCAGCTATGTCCTGACTTGACAAGGTGCCAAACTTCAAAGCCATCTGATGGTGTATTTGACATGAGCTGGTGACTTCCATCCAGTTCTCAAGTCAACTGATGTCCTCATCTTACCCACTGACACTATCCAGCAGCCTCAGCTGAGGAATGGATGTTAGAGGGAACTACAATGTCCTGTCCTTATACAGAAGTGGCAGAAAATTTGTCTGCTGTTGAAAAAAAAATTTTTGAAACTTTTGGACACCGTATCTGGCACCTTTAAATAGCGAGAACACTATTTTGTTAAATGATATGGAAAGATTCTGTGCTGGTTTTCCAAAGATGTGCCCACACTCTGTGATACAAGACAGCTCTGAACAAATTTGTTCTAGCGCTGGAAGCAGTGTAGCTCTGTTTGCAGAGTGAATCCCTTGGCTAGTTATCCCGACTCAGGAGGAGATTAGATAAGTTCAAATGGCATGCTGAACCTATTTCTATTGTCAAGACTACCTCTGCAAGCACTTCTTGCTGATGCATAGAGGCAACCAGTCTCACAAGCCCAATAAATGGGAGTGGAGAGCAGTTATGATATACGTAAGTCACGTAGTATCAGTCTCTCCTTGCTGCTTTAAGGACCACACTATTTCTCAGACTGCCACGGCACCTTGGCACAAGGCACTGCTGGCATAAGCTGCATCCTCACGCGCCTCAAGCACCCCAAAACATCCTTGCCGTATCCTCCCTGCCACCTTTGCCATCCCCCTGCTGAGGAGTCGTCTCTACCTGAGCATTTAAGGCCCATATATCTCACAATTTTAACATGGAAACAAGTTTCTGGTAAAAGTATCACCCTGGATTACATTGAATAGGAGCTATTTTTCCTACTGAGTAGCACAAGCTGGCAATATTTCCTATGATGATTATAGTAAGTAATTAAGGAAGTTCAACAGCAACGTAAACTAATATTTTTATTAAAACAAATTAGTAAGGGATTAAAAATCTCATGACTACAACAGCAATACAGACTGCGAGTCTAATGTAGACTAAAGTATATTCTCCTCTATGATGAGTAATAAAGCACTGAAACGCTCTCACCCTGAAAAGCAGAAAAAGCAATTCAGATTTTAATGTTCTAGAAAGCACGTGAGCTAATAGTCCTTACAGGCAATTACATCCAATTACAAAGAACTTTCTCAGACAGAATAATGTTTTCTAATTTCAGGAAACTTCGTGGTGCAAATTAAGAAAATTTGCATTTTATTACAATTACTACTTTTTTTGTTGTTGCAGCGTCTGTAGGCGCCACCCAAACCTAGGAACCTATTACGCTAGAACTATGCAAACACATGGAGACAGTTACTTCCCTGAAATGCAGAAGAGAGTGAGAAGGTCACACTATTCTTTGCATTTAATAATAAACTGAAGTACAGGGGATGCAAGCGATTCGCTTAAGTCATACACAGTTTATGGCAGAGACAGGAGCCAAGCCCAGCTCTCCCTAGAACCAACTCTAGTACCAGGACCAGAAAAAGCACCTTTTCCCTCTAAGGGGCTCATCACACACTGTCTTTGGGAGGAAAGAAAAATACAAGTGATTCTTTGCAGGACTGGAGCTTAATGGCTTGTCACTGTAGTAAAATAATTCAGTGCCAAATGCCTATGTTTTTTAATGATTTATTGATGTATCCAGATCCCATACGCATTAGAGGTGCCTGGTTACTGTGCTGTCTCATTGGAAGTTGCACAAAGTAGAATTCAAACATCCTTCACCATTTCATTAATGAAATAAATTTATCTTCTAATAGAAGTCCTTCAGTGTTCTAGATCTACATTTTACATTCATCTGTACTCTGTATCTTGTCTGTTTGCATTAAAAGAAAATCCTTTTGATCAATGCTCTGGCAACGAAATTGCACTCCTCTGAATACAGTTCTTCTCAGCCAGCCTGCAGTGTAAATGATACTTAATAGATAAAGAGACACGCTGTCAAGATCAGCTGTGCATGTGCTAAAGCTCAATTGTCTCTAAGATAGCAAGGAATAAAAGCCTTTCAGATAACACATTACTGTCTAGCCTCATCTGCAATACTTTTCAATGTAAGCAACAGGGCTGCTTTCCTCCTCTTCACTGTACTTATTTCCCTTTGCATAAAGACTGCATTAGGGAAAATGTGAAAACTTCATCACTCACAAACTGGGAGACTGAGACCAAGGAAACCAAGGTATCTGATCGAGATCATGCTTCGTCGTAGTGTCAGAGGTGGCGCTAGAAATGAGGAATCCACAGGTTCCAACCCGTTACTCGATCATCAAGCTACCTCCCTTCTACTGTCGTCCAAACGGTATGTCAGTAGTTTATTCTACAAAAAGATTTACTGGAAGCCTTAATAGCATTTTACTCTTCCTCAATAGGATTACCCAGTGAGGAATAAGCTCTTTAGTGCGTGGTACAGAAATGACCACAGTCACACAGATCCTCCTCCATTTATCTGAGCGGCACCCGCTTCTGGGACATTCCCCAACACGAAACAGAAAAGATCTACCAAAATCAGTAGCCGAGTCCTGGCGGTCCTTCTGCAAATACAGCTTAGCGCTGCGGGGTATGAGACCTCCACACCCTCCTGACCCACGTTTGTACTGAGGACTGGTTATGATACTAGCACATAAACCTATTTGTAATTACAATAATTTGAGATTTAAAATAAAATATACAACTCCACCTTTGCTTTTTCCATATTTCCCAGTCAGCTACAAAGTTCACTGAAATTTCTGACAGTCAGTATTTGCAATTTAAATAAAAAGCAATAACAATTTGAATTTTTCTTTCCACCAAGACAAAACACTTCCACGGTGCATAAAGAAAAAAATATTTTGGTTGACAAAAAGAAAATTTCAGCCCATGTAGGAACATGGGTGCCTCTCCCTTGCACTGCAAAGGAGTAGCCCCGAGTTACTTGTTTAAAGATCAGGACTATGAACATCCACGCAGAAAAAGAAAAAGCAATATCAATCCAAAGAGAGGAATTTGATATGATTAGTTAGAAAAGGAACTTTAGGGACAAGTGGAGGGTTTTTACTTTATCCAACTGCTATGAGAACAACATACTTTTTTTTTGACAACACAAGAAGTAGAAGGCAACAAGACTATCAACAATTGCATCAGTATCCAGACACATTGCAAATGTTCCCAAAAGTTAGTGCACAAAGCATGTCAGCCTAAGAGAAAATGGAATTTGGTTGGGAAGTTCTTATGCGGCTACTGACTTTGAGCATAAAAATGGTTTCAAAGCACTGCCTTCATTTCCAGCATTGTTTCCAGCTGTGTTTAAACAAATCTGATTTCCTTTGTCCTCATCTGCAGCTGTATTTCCCTTCTCTTTCGCTTTCTTTTGAAAGCGGTTCAGTGTGATAAATTCAAAGAAAATGCAGCTTCGTTCCAAGGGTTTTTCATTTCTTCCCCACTTGGATGGTCACTGATCACAGAGACATTATAAAAAAGAAACCGAGACTGAAATTATACTAAAGGCAAATTAGTTTAATATACACAAGGACTCACAGGTCTGCCCTTAAAAGCACAGTATATCAATGTCAGGGCACCCATCGACCCCAGTCCTCTCTGCTCACAGGAATGATGTATTGGTCTAGCGGTGCCTTCTGTAGCATTAATATACAGAATACAAGAAAATCTGTACATCAAACCAAGAAAATTCACGCACACCCCCCAAAGGCTCCACTGAACAGGCAGGATGAGAGAATAAATGTACATTATCACACGTTAATGCTGTTTTAGAAAATGCCTGGAGAAGAGAGGAGAGAGGGGAGGGGAGGGGAAAGACAGCAGTTATTTAATTATCTGTCACCTCAGTCATACCCTCGCATGCATCCACGTTCATACACACTAACAGCACTTCGGGAAGGGGGAGAAGAAAAGGAGGAGGGGCTGCATAGAAAGCTAAGCTAAAAATAAAACTTCTCTATGAATCCAGATTACAATGCCTGTTTTTCCAAGATATGTCAAAATCTTGGGACATAAAGAGAGAGGTGAGAAATTCACCCTCTGTACATCATAACTGATAGCAGGGGGCTGTAGTCACCCAGACCCCAGCTTCATTCAGAGATACCTCTGAAAACCTGCATTAAGCTGCTTATTGGCCTAGGACATGATGTGACCAGCTTTACAGAGATCAATGTCTTCCCTACAGATGCCTGCTCACCAGTTGAGAAATCAATCAGCTAAGCCTCAACAACTGCCAGAGGAGCAACCAAGGGCATGCAGCCCTAATACTAAATTTAAACAGAGATTACAGCACCTATTTCCCCAGCAAAGTGTTTCTGCATCAGATTGTATGGAACTCCCGTTCAGAGCTGCTGCCACAAATGCCAGGGAAGAGGAGAAACGAGATCTCACTTGGTGTGTGTGAACTGTCATATCTAAACAGCACAAGGTTTTTCCCCCGCTATGTATCCCTCTGTCTTTTGTGAAATATCCTCATAGCACCTGACCTAGGCATAGAAGAGCTAAGCGCTCTCACTGCACAGAATGCCTTCATCTCGTTGGTGAAAGCATTTAACATGCTGGAACGTGACAAAATCCACCAGTGTGCACAGGCTGCACAGTTACTGATGAAGCCCTTTGATACATATCCATAACTAAAGATAATATTTTTATAATTGCTGAAGGGCTTTTAGTGAAAGCCTGAAAGAAAGGGAAAATAGCCAGCTATATCATGCAGAGGTCCGCTTTCCCTCTGGGAGCTGATTTTGTGTTCTGAGAGCTGAGGGAGGAGGAAAGGAGTAAGAGAAATCCCCAAGAATTCAGCTGGGTGAAATTCATTCTGTCAGAAATGTAGAAAACCTTGGTTATTGCATAAAGCAGCTTTTTGCAATTGCTGTAAAGTCCAGAGCACAGCACTGAGGAGGGCTCTCACTCCGTTCTTAGCTCCCTCATCCAGGGCTCAGGAACAGCTGCTGTACGCAGGGGCTCGACCCTGGCTGCTGCCATGCCCTGATTACAGGGACTGGTAAACATGGGTCTTCCTAAGTCATTTGGGATTCTCTGACAGTTGAAGCTTTGAGATTTAGAGATGACCATCTGCATGCTGCACTGCAGGAAGACACACGTAGAGAGGACACCCTTTTTTGTTCTAATACTCTTCAATCTGTTGTGAGAGTTACTTCTGATTAATTGAGTTAAACAATCTGGTGCGATTTTCTGTTCTTACAAGTTAATAAAGTTTTCAGTTATCTTACTCATCAGCATGAAAATCTAACTCCAACACGATTTAGAGAAGAAAGAAAAACAGACCGTAAAGAGGGTGCTGGGCTCCCTACCTGCAGCAGTTTCAAGTGCAGTCAGTTACTGTCTGTGTGTCCTGCCTGCACCGTGTGTGTCTGGATGCAGCGCACGTGCGAGGTGCTGAGTGCCCATCGGACCTCTGCTGGCTCAATGAGCAGGAGGATCTAGTGTCAGTGAGGTTCTCCGAATGAGGTATCTGTGTGCGCTGCACCAAACTCCCAAAGGTCATGTTACCAGGGACTCAGAAGGGCTTTTAGCCACTAATTGCCTAGGTAGAATTCAAGTGAGTGATGAAATATGTCTGTGTTTTTAAATCCAATTAGAAATTTATATTGACAGCCTTCAATTTACCATCAAGAACCTACAATACATTTTGAAGTCGTACATTTAAGCGCATCGTTCAAGAAAGCACACACAGTAAATAAATGAACAAAAATATATCCTTATGATATCCTTATGGGTCCCTTCCAACTCAAGATATTCTGTGATTCTATGATATATGTAGGTGGCACTTGCAAATATCAGAGCACATGAGAAAAACAAGCTCTCTGCATACTTCTCTGTGAACAAATGCAGTAATCAGAGCTTTCTCACATGTACCAGAAAATCACAGCCCAGAGAAAACAAAAGGAATAGAAACAAATGGGTACATGGTAAGTGGTGTCTCCCCAAGCTAAGCAGATGGCTTTGCATTCAGTCCTCTATAAGCAAGGACAGCGTCCCCTATGTCAGCAGGGGTGTGGAAAGAAATACTACAGAATGGGATGTTCTTATGTCCCAAAGAAAATGATCAGAGGAGCCTCTGAAAAGGGAAAAACAGCTACTCAAAATGATCCACTCCTTTGTAATGTAGTAATGTCAGTCAGTCCCTCCTGCATAACATCTCGGATTGCAGCAGACAGGATGCGAGTTAGCACACAATGATGCCAAGCAGTATTCCCTGCCTTAAGCAGGGATTTTAATAAAAAAAAAAACAAAACGAGGATAAGAACATCCTGGAGACAAAAAAAAAAAACAAAACACAAAACACCACAAACCAAGAAAACCCAAGCAAACAACACCCCCCACCCCCCCACCCCCCCCCAACAGAGAAAGAGAAAATAGCTAGAGATAGAAGAGGAGGAAGGTATGACGGGATTACAAATTAAAGTTAAACATTTTGGGGTTTGGTTGCCTGTTTCTTACTAATGATAAGAAAAAATGTTAGAGGATAAAGAAAAGGACTAGTTCACAGCTCAGATTTAGTATTTTTTTGCTAAATTTTAAACTCTACAGGAAAATAATCTATCAAAACTGATATGAGATAATCTAATCATTCTTCAAATGTCATTCCTTTTGTTAGCTTTTCATCAGCACTGTGTCCAAGACTTTTAGACAGTTAATGACATTTTGGCTGATTGCAGATTCAAAGTCAATCATAAAAAGGCTACTGTATTTTATATGCTGTATAATCTTTCACCGAGTTTAGTATTTTTATGACGTACATTGTACAGATATGTCTACAAGATAGACCTCATTTAGAAAATGGATTAAATAACTGCACAGTCCTAGCATTCAAGGCATGCTATCAGTAAAAAAGTTTAAAGAGGAGATAATGTTTACTGTGAACTATTTCTTCCCCTTTGAAGTGGAAAGTATTCTGTAGCTAAACGAGAAATGACTCACTTTCAGAACATAAATCAGTGCTTTAACTGAATTGAATTAATTGACATTTGGTATCTTAAGGGGTAGATTGTAATTTTTCAGAAATATCTAAGTCTGAATGCCTTGTTCATAAAATGAAAGTTCATGAAAGGGGGAAAAATAACAAAACTCTTCCTTACTGGTTAATCTTTCTTGCAAAAGTTGCTTCCAGGAAATGTATAGCTCCCATGCTAATGAACGCAGTCATTCACAGGGATGCTCAGGGGCCTAGAGCAACCCTGCGTGAACCCAAATTGCAAATAAACCCATCTCATATATGGACATAAAACAAAGTTCTCTGTACTAAAACAGCGTCCTCAATAGAATGAGAAATAATTTTTTAGTAAGGAGAACGTATTTTCTTAGTCCTGAAATGGATGAAGTGTTTGGCTTTCAGTTCCACACTGTAAAGAAGCTTGGATCATCTGGGTGTTCCCTCCGGAGTATTCTGTACCGTTCTACAGAAGTAACATGGGACAGGATCCTGATCCAATTAAAAGTATGGGCAAAATCCTCTGTAATTTTAATGGAGCAAGGATTTTACTCAGCATATCAACATTTTCTTTTTTAAATGTGTGTGTATACAGATTAAAAAAAATCTATTCTTGCAAATACAGGTCTAATTTATTCCTGTGATTCCAGCAGGATGACTCTGAAACCACAGAAGCAGAACTAAGATAAGAACATGATCTATTACGTGGATAAAAATTTCCAAAGCAGGAGAATAATCCCTGTTGACGAGAGACAGAGCTAACAAGTCATACAGGGAACATTTTCTCTCACGGTCTCTCTCATGATCAGCTCAAACCAAGAGCTTGATTCTGCCGTTCTTATAGAGCCGCTACATGCCTTACCTCCAACGAAAGATTTGCTGGAATACAAATAAAAGGCTCAGGATTAAATTTTATAATGACAACTCAACAATATTGTCCTTCGGAATACTCCTCTTCTAAAAGCCTTTCACCTTCTGTTAGCACAGTTAACTCTACTAAACGCCTTTGCTCTACCAGCTGAAGTCTAAATACTTCAAAGATTATCTCACTGCACTGTATTGCTACAAAACCTGACTCAGGAAGACACTTAGCTGCATACCTGATTTTACAGGCTGGGGTAATTCCCTTGCAATCAAGTTCCTCGTGTACTTACAGTATGGTGTTGGCTCAAGAATAATTTGAGTTTCTTAGTTGATTTTTCAACCTAAATGGATTTGCATTTTCATGTGGTCATTTTCCTATTCTGACCCATTTGCATTTGACTAACTGTCTCCATCATTAACTTCCTGTTCATTTATACAGCATCATTACCAAAGTAATTAGTTCATGGGCTGCTTCAGTCTGAATCTGATATATTTTTAAAGCAGCAATGGCTCAGACCATGACATCCCTTCATCTCTTGTAAATACCATCTTCTACATTCATAACTAGTTTTTTAATAAATGCCTCTGGCAGGTAGTATGTTAGAGCCCTCCAGCTAGTGATTAAAACAGCCCCTACTGAAAAAATCCCCTGGCCTGATCTTTCCTGAATCCTCTCTCAGGCTTCAGAAACTGAAGCTGTGCAGCCTCTCGGAGCTCAACAGGGAGGAAATGAGAGCAGTTTTAAGGTTACTCCGGGGCTGTCCTCTGGCCATTATTATTTGGACATGTCTGAGAGTCTGCCTAAAGCTACAGTAAATACTTTGTACAGCATAGCTTGAATCACCGCCACGCTGTACTCTGCATTACCTAGTAGGGATATCTTGTCTTAAACCATCACAGAATCTGGCTACTATTGACAAGAGAGTAGTTTCTCCTTACTGTAACTCAGGACATATAAGATATCTTTCCTTTACACCTAACTGGGGATTTCTTTCAAATTGTACTTAAATATTTTGTTTACAGTCACGGCTCCATCAAAAGCAATGTATTTCTTTTCCTTCGCTTATATATTCTAGCTCTTTGTGCCTCTAACTAGTCAATCACTTAATTTAATTTGCAAAAACACTTGGGGGCAGAATTTGCAAGAAACAAAGTTAGAGTACAAGGAATTACATTCTTCTGGTTTTTATTTTTAGTTTTCATTGTTTTGGAAATCAGTTTGATGTTAATTCACTGGAAATGAAGCTAGTTTAATTTATTCATTGGCAACTCTCAAGAGAAACTTTAGGATTTTTGTAGCCAGACCTATTAATCTAGAAGTACCTTCTCTATTTTTAATGATCTGCTTTTGCTTTTAGCACACTGCTATCAGCAACTGAAGATGTTATTTGGACACGTTTGAAAACATGACTTTCTACAGAAAGTTTCATCTGCTCATTTATTATTTGCCTTGAAGCGCTCTTCAAAGGTAGATGACAGAATGTTTTTCCAGATACCTGTCCTAAATCCTTTGAAGAGGCTTATTTATGTCATTATTACAGTATAAGTGATTGTATTGCTATTAATAAGGTTTTACCATTTGCATCCTTTCCACCACTTATGACAGGAATTTAAATGCATGCCACTGCCACTTTTTCTCAGTGCCAAGAACTAAAAGAAGGTTACTTTCAAGAACCTTCATAATGGAAATTTCACTGCACTGGAAAGTCTGTTTTGTGAGGCTGCATTTGGCGAGGATGGCACTGAAGTACCTGGAAGCTGGTGAACAACAACAAGGGCTTCTCGGCTCCACCTGTAGGTGCATTTCTAAGGCTCTGGAAGCAGCAGGCTGTAAGCAACTGCTGAAGGAACGCGGGCGGTGGCTCTCACACACCTCCCACAAGGAGCAGCCCGAGATCCTCTTCCTCCATTTGTCTGACCACTGTGCAGCCTCGGATCTGCTCCCGTTGCTGCCACACCTTCCTCCGTCCTTTGCACATTGGAAGAGAGAGTTGCTGTGGCAGCAGGCCCACGTAAAGGCACCTCTGCTGCATTCGTGCACACTTCTATTGGGCAGCCCCAATAACCATGTTTTTAACTCTTTTCATTTAATCTCCTACCACTAAAATCTACTACAAAAGATTAGTGACATACTTTTCATTCCGTTCATGTGAAATCTGGAGAAGACAGACAGCTTTGCCCATTTCTAGCAACAGGGAGAGAGTGCACGGGCAACGCACAGAGTCATCTAGCTGACCGCAGCACGGACTATCACAGTTGTAATCAATTACGACTGAGATCAGCTTTTTCAAGTGGTCAGCAATCTTCCAATGTAATAATTTTTACAAAACTACACTGAGAGCTTAGCACACTAAGTACATGAGGTGTTTCAGCCAGCTTTCTTGAACCAGAAATATCTTTTCTGTTATTAATTATGTTTTGCTTGTGCTTTGGTATATTAATCCTATCAAGAGCTGAAGATACAATTTAGGGTTTGTTTTCACATTTATTAGTACCAGATCAGTGCAGTGGTGATCCATTTCCCATGATACAAGGTGCTTGAGGTAATTATTAGTGTGGAAAAGGAACCCACCATTTCTCGGCATGACAGGGAAAAATGGATGACTACAAGTGTAGACAGGTTTGTGGTCTGCTCAATTTGAGTAGTTTTGTTCTGTGACTTCGTAAAGCTTGAAAATATTATACAGCTCGGGGGAAGCTATCCACTGTGTAGTAATTGCAGTTCTATGCTTGCTTTATGTTTACACATTATCATCTGACTGCCCATTTAGGAGAAATAATTAGAACTTAGCTAACTATAAATAAGACAGATTTGTTCTTTCTGGCAAATTCCTTAACGCAACTGATTACCCTTGGCAGAAAAGCTACCATGGCATGAACCTCTTAAATAAAATCTTTCCATCTGTCTAACTACCATAATTAAAGACATCAGCAGCAAAGAGAATGAGAGCTTTAGGTTTGGTTCTCAAGTATGGATGGCATCTATCATTAATTTGACAGACAGGCTTATTTGCCTTCATTTCACCATTTTGATCTTACTTCCTGCTAGAACAAGGAGACCCGTGGGGGACCAACAAGTCTGATGGATGCATTCTGCCTTCAGCTGCACCAGCAGAATGCTGAATGACTCCATTCAGTTGTACCAACATTCAACAAAAAGCAAAATTTTACTCATTGGTTGCAGGCACATCTAGAGGTTTTTAGTGAGACATATGCCTGTGGGAGACACAAGGGAAATAAACATTCTTTTTATATGACATGAGAATATAAATGAATTTTGTCCATTTTCAGATCATATTGAATCAATGCAGAGAAACCTGCTGATATAGAAACTTCAGGGAAATGAAGTTTCTAGGGCTATCAACCCCAACTGGGATAATTTGTTACAGGCCTACTGAAATTAAAATTGACCTATGACAACTTGTTCCAGTTGCAAACCTACCCACTCATATGTTCCATTCAACAGCTTCAGGCCTGGTCACGCTCTTGTTGAAGTTTCAAATCTACTTTCCGAACTAATTGTGTTCATTCATCTTATATGTTCTCTCCTTGCCCTGCCTTCTCTCTTACATGTGTCTTGTAGCAGATGAAGCAAAAAGAGAGAGAAACTGTTCTGCTATTGCGATCCATCACATCAGAAAATATTTGGTGCCCTGACTCAAGGGAAGCAAAAAAGACTCTTTTTCATAACAGGATCTACTGGGTCCTGGCTGAGGCTCAGATTACACAGATCACCTAGTTTCTATTAAAAGCATACGTATAATTGTTTCAGAAAATGCCAATATATCTAAGAAATTGGAATTTGAAACTAAAATTCTGCAGATAAATAACTTAGAAATTTTGTCATTTTTATTCTTATATAGTCAATATTATAAAGATTTAAGTAAAAAACTTTGTCACAAAACGTGTTTGATTTGATAACTACAGAGACTAGGAGATTAGATATTAGTTAATAAAATACCTATGAAGCACATATCCTTCTGGAAAGAGGAGGCTGTGGGTAGCAGTTCTGTGTTTGAGCACCATCTGAGTAGGTGAGTAAGGAAGGGTCCTAAGGGAAGGCCCTGCCTCCCGTGGTTTGCAGCTGACACAGAAGAGTCTGTCCCTGCGGGTAGGAGCTGGCTGGAAGCAGGGTGTTGCACGCCAGCTTTGCCTACCCTCCTGCAGATGCTCGCAGCCCCTGCTGTCGCTTACCGCTGCCAAGGGTGTACCTCCCACAGCCACGAAGCAGACAAGCGCAGTCACTGTAAATGTTATGGGTTGCAAAAGATGGCAGTTCTGATCCTTCTCAAAAACACGCAGCTGAGAACTGGCAAACTGATTCTCAGCCTACAGACAATCTCACACGGGGAAACCTTTTCTCATTGGATGTGACCTCCCATTTACAGAGAGTTTTTAACCCGAATTACCTCATTCAATGCGCAAAATGGAAGGAAAGTGAACATTTAGGCATGCAATAAGTGTTTCATTTTTCTCTCCTCACTCAGGTACATAGGTAACACCTGCCTCAGAACAATCTTATAGGTAGTGGAGCAAGGTATTTTTGTGTAACAACGTAGAGAAAACTTATCTGTGCAGGTGTTCTCAAGTCTCAACGTCTTTGTTCTCAATTTTTTTTCTTTGTCAGATGGATGTTATTCCAGTGGACGAAATACAGTTGCTCACAACTGGAGAGCCAATAATCTATTTGGAAACAATAATGAACAAATCCATTAAGTACAGAATTCTCATTTATAGTATCTTTCCTTTATATTTTTGTAGGGCTTCAGACCGGATAATACACGAGCCAAACTGCAACAGTTTCCTCATGTCAGAAATTAAACACCGGTTTCCTCCTCTTCACCAAACCGTTTGTTCCTTATCCTTCTGCAGACCACCAAGCCCCTGACACCTACGGCAGTTTCATCAATACAAACCATACTGTAGCACTGTCATCCTAATTTAGCACTTCAAAACAGATAAACTGCAAACCTGAGGAGAATCAGGGAGAAGGGGAGTACATCGTAGAAAAAAGTTCCTAAGCAGAGAGCAGAAAGACAAAAATAGAACATGCACACAGCAGAAAACAGAAAGCCAATCCTCAGATTCCGTGGGTAACTCCAAAGGAAACTGCTGTGATCCTCCAAACATCTCCATTTGGATATGTGTCAGAGCTTTCCCACACAAGCCTTGTGCTCCTTTCTCAGTTCTGGTAAAACTGTTCCAAAACCTCCAAGATCATGTATCTCCCTCCTCCCGCAACTTCCTCTGTTCTTTTGCCCAAGCTGAGATGTGCGGCTGAGGCGCGCCTCCCCTGCCCGTCCCAATAAGCTGCTCAGTGGGACAGAGCAGAAGGACAGGAAAGCCAGAGAACTTGATCAGGTTCCACCCTTGGTTTCCCCAGCGGCATCTGGCAGCCAGAGCTGCACCTCCTCCAAGCACCACAGCCAGCTGCTGAGGGGCTGCTCCCCGCCGCTGCCCCATGCTCAAAGGGACGAAGTCCAGCAACATCAACAGAAATCCCTCCTGAAGGCTCCAGCCGCATCATGGTCTCTCCCAGTTTCGGTAACATGCCCGGGGAACAACCATCTGTAAAAGCCTAGCGTGTCCTCACTGTGTCCAGCTTTTTCCTTTGTGTACTCTGATCTGGGATTAAACTCACTCCCTGTGTGAAGCGTTGTTAAGCTTGATTTCCGCATGTGACATCCAGATGGGTTGGTGTGGCCGTCGCTACACTGCCTCCTCCTTCCATGTGCCAACCCACGTAGAGTCAGTCCCTGTGTAGCATCTACGTACGCTGCAGAGCCACTGAATGCTGCAACGCTTCAGAAATCTTAACCATGTAAACTGAGCCACATCCCAAGAGCGTCAAGATAAAAAATTACGGTTATAACTTTCATCAGCTTGTGGGTTCTGAGCCTTCAGGTTAGACTGTGTTCACACTCTCAGTGTTTTGAATGATACCACGAAGGCTTAATCCTTATTCAACTTACTTCTTTTTTAAATGAAAATAGACTGCCTTTGAACCACCTGACATCAGTGTTTGGGGCTTCAACTAGACAAACATTCACTAGGATGTCAAGACGCTTTTGTTGTTTTCTAGTATCAGAATAAAACTGTGATCCCAGCAATGCCTCGCGGGTTTCTCTATAAATAGAAAATAAAGCACTGTGCTGTTAAATTCAGTATTGCAACTGAAAGTGCAGGTGGGCTAACCATACAAGAAAAGAGGCCACAGATGCTCAGGTAATTTATGTATACTGGAAATTACTGTAACAATGCTTATTTTACAGTTATTAAAGGAAGAAAACTCTGGGGCCGTTTTTCTAGTTCTCTCCTAAAAAATATTCTTCCTTGAAAACAAGTCTATCACAAATTCTTTTGAAATGGAACTTCACTAACTTCAAAATTAAATGAAGAGTAAAATATGGTACAACCCATATATTCTCTAGAAGCAACAAGAAAGGCCAAGACTAATCTGAGCAGCACCTTACTAGAATCAGTATTCCCGTTACCTATTATAATTAAAGCTCAATCGTTAAGTACGGCATCAATCTATTTTCAGACATACAAGTGTACAAATACCTCACACTTCAATAGTCTTCTTAAAAAATCAGTACTGACTAGTCTTGAGACAGGAATGTCTATTTATGAAACAGAAACATGTTTCTAGAAACAAAAAAAAGATGTGATAAAACAGTCCAGTTCATGTCTGAAGGAAAAGAATCAAATGCTGGAACTTCGTCCAGAAAGCAACAATATTTCACACGGGGCTTAATGTGCTTCAGAGCCAGGTTTCAGTGCGTTGGGCAAATTACAGCTTTGCTACTCTTTGCTGCAGAGACCAAGCATAGAAGGATTTGGGTTTTGCAGATAACAATTTACACATGGTATTAAATTCCCTTTTAACACCCACTGTTATAACATCACCAAGTACATGCATACATTGGTGTCCTGGGCCCCCTCAGTTATGCTGGCAATTTAGAACAAAGAATATTTAGGACACAGTTTCAAAACCAGGAAACAGAGAAGTCAGTGTTGATGCATACATTTCCAAAGCTGAAAGGACAAGACTTCAGTCTAAAGCTATAAATTATTCATCGCATATTCTGACACATTGGGGAAGAGACCTGAATATTCATATGCCACACAACTGGTAAAGTCCCCATAAATTTGGGAAATGATGAGATTGTGGAAAGTTTCCTTATTTTCATTATACAGGCCTTATGGGACAAGCTGTGCCACAGTGGATTTTACCGATACAAGACATGCATTCAGAACAGATGAATCTGTGGAAGACTCGAGCCTTGAATCAGAGTTCCTATTTTTTGAAGCTATTTTCCCCAGAACAACTGGGGATACCGGCAATTTGAGATTGTTTCTGAACTGTATTCTGAAATCACAGACACTCATAAAAGATTACCAGTCATATTGCACTCACTTGCTAATAGGTTTGGAAGCTGTTTTCAGAATGCGTCCATATTCAATAACATAAACATCAGATCTGTGATTCTCTGCTGCCATAGATCTTCTCTAGCCATTTATAACTAGACAAAATAGACAAAATAAGTGCAAAGCATAGCTATTCAAATTTGGTGGCAGGTTCCATCTATTGGGCATTAATAAAATTTACTACTTAATGCCCCTGATGATAAAGAATGTAAGCGTCCAACGATTACATCTCAATAAAACAAAATAACTATTTCTGTAACAACAGTAAAAATTTTTGCAGACGAAATATGTTACAGCACTGGCCAGGCAGCGGCAAATCAAGACTACGGTGTTCTTTTTCCTTTTGAAAAATCACTTGATTTAACCAATTTGCGTTCTTGTCACAAACGTGTTCTGGATGGATGCCGTATATACACTTACGCCCTCAAGTTTGATGTCCAAGACTAGAAAAAAGTCCTCTGCCACTTTCCTTGCCTTTTCCATACCCTTTTCTATACAATCAGCAAAAGCTGACTGGCAGCTTTTAATCTGTCTGATACATACTACTATGATCTGGACATAAGTATTCAGGATGCATCCAAAATGCAGACATATTGTGCTTTTGTGTTCTTTTTCAGGAGACAAGTTGACACCAAAACAGTTTTGACACAGCTAGAAGAACGAAAATCAAAACAGAAGCAGCATTTAGAGGGCCCAGTTTGCTCTGTAGGTCCTTCAGAAATCCTGTTCTCCCAAGTGTCAGTGGACAGGAGGGGCAGAAAAGCCTCAGGGAATGAAATACCCGAGTGAAGATGTGGTGTCCGCATGGTACAGTGATAAGGGTCTCCATATGCCATACAGGAAAAGAACAGTCGTCTTGTTAAAGTACGGCTTGGAGCCTAAGCACATGTGAACTCCGCTTCTGACTCTCCCACAAAGTTTCTGTGTGATCTTGGGCATCTACTTTAAGTTTTGTGCCTCAGTTCCCCTCTAAAATGGAGTCAATACTTCTCTTCCCCACCTTCTGTCCATCTGTCTTGACCTTTAAACAATTAAGACATAGACTGACTTACAATGCCTCATCCAAATATGTCCTGTTCTTGTCTGGGGTATCTAGGAATGACAAAAACTCTGCTATTAATACTTAAATAGTCATTAATAGTATGAAGAGTGCCCAGACTCTGCCTCCACTTCATGTCTGTAGTTCAATTTCCCCACTGTAATATTATTACTCTTTTATTTCTCATGATGGGTAATAAAGCATGTATTAGCTTTGACAGACCAGTGCCTCTTGGCATACAGTGCCGGAGGAGCACTGAGGACTATCGAGCTAAATAGCTGATAGCAAGCACCCCTTTATAAATGATTTGGGTAAGATTAAATGATGTGAAGAATAAAAGTGATGTTAACTGATGGTCGTTGCAAAAAGTTATTTTCAGGAGACTGTTGCCCACAATGGGTTTCACTAATGCAAAGCAACAGCAGAGCAAGTTAAAATAACTAAGTGTACAAATTAGGTGCGTGGTTGAGACAATCAGAGCTGCCCTAAAAGTCAAGGCACTCAATTTCTGTGAACATTAACGGAAAACAAGTGTTTCGTTTCCAAATTGCTCAGCCCCATAAAAGATATTTTCTTCTAACAAAAAGATTTTTTCAGAGCTCCTTTTCTTATTTAAACTCCTGAAAAGAGTTGCTGATTTTTCAGAGCTGGCTGTGAGGCTGTGGGTATGCTTTGGGCAGCGGTACAGCTTCCAGTTGAAACAACCACCCCTGCCACGCTTCCACACGTATTCCTACCCGTGTCATCTCTGTAACTTGCCAGTAATTGCAGAACATCAGAATCTTACTCATGTAGCTGCTTATTTGCTTTAGAAGTTGCTGTTCGATCTTTCGTAGGAAGAAAAAAAAAACCAAAAACATTTTTTATTATGTCATAAGGTAAATACTGTTCATCACTAAGGCGATCCAGATTCTGTTGGGGTAAGAGCATAAAACCAGCTATCACACACTCACTCAGCTGTTGAACTGAACTGTAGCCATGAATAACAGCGTATGTGTTAAGTATGGTAATCATTTGCCCTCAGACAACACCTTACAGTCTTTATTCATCATTCCAGCTACTCACTGACACAGGAACGCAAAATAATCTCCATTCAAACATGACAAACTGAGGCACAGAAATCTGAGGCCAGTCTAAGTGTCTGGGTTTGATGACACAATGTCTTTGGCAGCAACAGCAGCAGCTGCCCTGAGCCAGTCAATGCTGCTTTTTCCTCCCCGTTGCAGCCTACCCGTCCCCTTATTTGAGCCACTTATCATTAACTGAAGTGCTGAGATCAAAGCTAGGCGTTTCCTAACAACATTTAGCAGATATTCATCAATACTGTTAATAATTTACAGCATTTTTGCCACATATATTGATGTCTTTGAATGCAGACAGCCAGAGCTACAAATACATCAGATTCAAAATGCATGAACTATCTAACTCAGCAGATCATCACCTTATCTGACAATGATCATACATGTTGTGTGAATGTCGTATACTTCGTGTGAGCTGAGGGATGACTCCCTCACATAGCTTTAAACACCTCTAGACTAATGCTAAGCTACCGTTTTATCACTGTGAGAAACACGTAGGATTCAGACATCTACTTTAGGCTGAAATGAATTATGCCCTAAACTCCAATGCCTGTACGAGTTCAGCCTTTACTGGGAGTTAGGATCAGTGTTTCAGCAGAGTGCCCTCCCTTGAATCTCATGCTGAACGTCTTCTCCAAGATCACGCAGCACCAAATCAGCGGCAGAGCTGGGAATGGAAGCTCGGTTTCCTGACCCTTGGCGCGATGCCTTTGGTGCTGGATATTACTTCCCTGCTTTTGAAACCCATGCAGAACAAATCTTAACTTTGTCCACGAATACAAAATAAAGCAAAAGGAAAAAAAAAAAAAAGCCCACACTGACAAGTCATGTTTGTAACACTGACTTCTCATTACCGCATACGTAATTCCCACTGACACGAAGAGTAATGTGGCATTTCGGTCTGGTGTACTGGGTATTATGGTGCTTAAGGAGTGGAAGCACATAGTCCCTGTGAACCAGCCTCAGGTGGATTTAAATTACTCTCTGCTCTTTCAAAGTGACAGTTTCCGATCTCTGATTTCCATTGGTTACTAAGCTACTAGAAACAAGCATATTGTACACGGGTAAACAGTTATTGTATACATCTGGGTCACTAGCCAGATTGTAATGCAACCTGCCGTTAGTGATAACGGACACCGTGTTCCTCTACATACACACCTACTGGCTGCACCAGTTCAGCCTCGTTTAGATATTCTGATATTCAGCTTCGGAAATGCAGAACAGGATGCGGTTGTTGCTCTGGTGAAAGAAATCCATCCTAACAATCTGCAGGATTTCCCCATTTAGAAAAGTTCTTGAAAAGCTTAGAGCTCTTCAGCATTTCTTGAGATTCCCATTCTTTCTTGGACATCTCTCTTTGCCTCAGGGTACACGGTTAGGCATAAGGGAACGCAGGTGGGACATTCCTCAGGAGGAAGTTACAAATGACAAAAAACCTCTCTGAGGACAAAGGCAGACACATAAAATAGAGTAGGTTTTGACTTGCGTTTTTGTGCATGCAAACTAACCAACTACACACAGCCATGCCCATTTCATGGTCCTTAAGCCAAGACAGCAGGAGCAATTTTTTTGCCTAGACCCCTGAATTGCAGCATGCACTCATCCACAGCGATCCTGTAATAGCTGTAGAACAATGGGAAAGCATGAAAAATCAGTTCATATTCCTATCAGTTCCGTACAGATCCAGTAACGGAGGAAATGCACCGTCTGACCAACAGAGCAGAAGCACTAAGCAGCTTCTCCTTATGGAACAGTAGCCTTCCCGCAAGCCTGTATGGCAATGCAACCTTTTAATTGCTGCAAAGGCTGTGATGATACAACTTGTTTACAAAATAGTGATCCCTTCATTAATCATGCTGTATTTCTCCTGTGTTGTACTGCACGTTAAAACATCGCAGGCTTTTTAAAATAGATCTTGCTTATATAACTCCAGCCGCACGTGAAGTGAACATGAAATAGAAGCCTTGACTCTACAGCAGTTCACACAAAGAAATATCTGTATGATTCCTCCATGGCTGCAAGCAACAACTGTCTTCACTGAAAAGTTTTTTTCCAATTCATTCTCAAAGTTCAGTATATTTAATCTTAACAAAAGCGCATAATGCACTGCTCCAAAGGAGTTATCACATGCCTTAGCCTAGAATATTATCAGTAAATAGCTCATTTCTTCAGAAGATCATAACTACACAGCTCACTTGAACTGGTTCTTCGTTTTGAGATGTGCGACACCTCAGCAGGCACCAGGACTGGATCCTGCGAGATGCTGAGAGGCTGTGAGGGTCATGGTGCCCATGGATGTCAGTTTTGTAAGGAAGACTAACAGACAGGCTCCAGTGGCAAAATTTAGGGTGTTGGGCAGGAAACTGAGGATAAGGAATCTCTATCGTGGGAGTCCCTGAAATGCTCCCAGTACCTCACGTGGGGACAAACATGGCAGCAAAACCTCTATGTAGAGATGAGAAAATGGTGGGAAGACGGGCGTTTCAGATTCAACAAGGTTGTTTACCCAGGACAAATTTGGCATCACCTACATAAGATAGGAACCAGGCTACTGGTAACAAAAAACTTTTTAAACTAGGTTATGATAGAAAGCTGGAGCAAAAGATCATATGGCTTGGGCTGTTCCCTCTTCTGGGATGAAGTAATGGGAACGCTGCATCTTTCAAATATGGCATAGAAAACAACTGGCAAAAGTTTAACAGAAAATTACAAAGACTGGAATACCTAGCTTTAAATTAAAATATTGATATAAAAGGCACAGCAGAAATTTGTAGAAGAGAATTAGTAGGATACTGTAAACTCAGTAAACTATAAAGGAAAACCAAGTAGAAGAAACAATTGTACTGTACGTTAAAGAAAACTCAGTTTCAGATGTGAGTGAAAAGTTAACCATGTCAAAAAGTACAACAGAATCCCTGTGGATAGAAATTCCAAGGTCAAATGGGAAAAGTACAGCACTAAGACTGTATTACTATTCACCTGACCACAGCAGGGATAGCCTGTAACGTGCTGAAAGGCTACGAGAGCAGGAAACACCATTGAAACGTAGAATATGTTGATGATAGATGTGCTGTCAAGACTAAATATCTAGACATCACCAACAACTGCTTCCTTGATTAGCTCCTCACAGTTTGCTGGGAGAAAAGCACAGTTCTGAGCACTGTTTAGCACTGGCTTGTAACATCCTTGTAGGAACACAGGAATTAAACACGCAAACTACTCCACCAAGAAGGAACAGCCATGCACCAATGCCCATGCAATCAAGGAGTTCTCAGTGTGTCAAGCTTGTCTGTGTCCAAGCCAGGAGAGGTTTCCCATCAAACAGGAATTCAAAGAGCCCCCTGAATACAAAGCAATTAGTTTATTGCCATACATATATATATATATACACACATACACACAACCATATGAAGTTAGTTCTTTGAATTTGGTAGCATTTCAGATTATTTTATCCATGCATCAATAGAGAAGCCACGAGAACAGAATCCAGATACACATCCTCCCTCCCATAAACTCAAGATGTATCACATCAAAAGCATAGCTTCTAAAAATGGTAATTTTGTGTAAAAGAAACAATAAACTGCACTGTAGCACATTTGCCTGCTGAAAATGACAAAAAGCTATGGGACGCCTACAGAGAGCTTAACTGATCGCCTAGCCAGTTCCCCTTGCTGTTCAAGACGCGTTACCTTTTGGCACTAGTACTCGTTCAAAACATCATACGATTTTTTTTTTTTTTTTATAGACTTGAATATTCCTTTATACATACAGCATACACAGACACAAAGAGACAAACGCAAGTACAGATTTTTATTCTGTAGTGGGATGCAGCTAATTTGAACTTGATCTCGGTAACGCTCAAAAAGCTAATACGTTTTCAAATTAGGCTCTTGAGGTTTGATCATGCTCTCGTTAGAGGCATTAACAAAACTCTCAGTGATTTTACCAAGAGCCAGGATTTGGTCCTTAGGAAGATAAGAAAACTTAATATTAAGTGTTGCAATCTTCTTAAAAGATATTGTCGCTATTCATTGATTTTCAGAACTAGCAGCTCATAAGTAGGTGGATCATTTGTTATGATAAGAAGTTCTGCTGGTGCCTCAGGCTTTTCTGAGTTTCTTTTTACTTTATTTTCTTGTCTGGTAGAAAGATAAATGCCTAATGAACAAGGCAGTTTTAAAGTAATTTTCTTTCATTTTAATTTACAGGGTTTTGTAAGATTGCAGTTGCTGTGTGTAATTTCTAAAACCACAATAATTTGCATACATTAAGAAGGTATGTGTGTGCAGTATGTCATTCCTTCTGTCTCCTACATAGTTTTTCTATATGAAAAGAGATTCTGATTCAGAATTATGAAAAATAACATCTATAAATACTGTAGAGAAATTAAATTAATAACACTTGGCAAAGATTTCTTCTCTTGAACCATTAATAATTGGGTCTTGTTCAGAACCTGTCTAATTCTGAGTGTAAGTGAAGACCCACTGGAGCCAGAAAATGTGTCGTAAATTTTAACTCCATTTAACTGACAAGGAAACTAAGAATTGGAAAGTTTAAGAGACTCGCTACAGCTTTTCAAACTTTGTCTGCATTCAGAAAAATTTAGGCTTTTTAGAAGTCCTCAAACCCACATACCATGTTCTTTTTGTCACAAAAAATAGCTACTAAGTATTGAGCGGTTTTAAAGTCCTGCTGATGCCGAGCCTCCTGATGCATAACTATGGCATGTCCTGGACTGCATGTGAACCTATTTTGTGCACATTCACTGTGTGAAAAAATAATGAAGTAAATTGCATTTATTTAAGGACTGATTACATCAAATAAAGAGTTGAAGGTAAATCAGAAATTTAGAAAGGAACAGTAATTATAACCAGTGACATACACATCCATTAGAAACTTGAAAAAATGCTAGCCAATTGTATTTGTATGTAGCTCACATCTCTCTATATGCTGGTTTATGGCTGGGCTGGCAATGCCACTGAGTTTAGTAGAGGGCAGTTCTTTCATGGTGCTTTGATACTGCAACACCAAGAGGAACAGCAGTCCAGAGCGGCTTCAGTTATAACCACGGCAAGAGTTAACTATCTTCATTTTGCAAGCTCCATTCTTTTGGCCTCCTCTTAAAAACAAAGATGTCTATTGCCTTGAAGTCATCTTTTTTTAACCTGAGCGATGAGCATTATTCACAATTTTCTAAATTAAATCTCTCTAATGCCTTATAAAATGACATTAGAACTTTCTTTCACAGTTCCACTGGAAATTTCTTGCCTGACATACACCTCAGGTTGTTATTTACTTTGTTTCATGACTGCATCAGACTGGTGGCTCACAGTAATCCTGTAAGTCAAAAATTGCAGTTGGCTTCCTCCTCCTCCTGTCGCTTTCAAATAATAACTGTCTGGCTTTAATCATATATGTTTATATTTAAATAGTTGTAGGCTTCATGCAGGAATTATTAAATGCGGTTCTCTAGCTTGTGTTAAACAGGATGTCGGATTTCTCACGTCTCCTGGCTTGAAAAGCTAATTTTATAAACCCATATAACTCAGGGACTTAGTCAATCTCTAACAGAGTTGATTAGGAGAGGACTTGCCTTGGATCAAATTATTCCATAATTAGCCCCTGCAATGTTCCTTGGCCCCTTTGCTAAAGCATCTGGTATAGCATTTTCAGAGTCACAATACTGGATTAATATTGATAACAGTAACATTTGCACTTGCTTGAGTGTCTTGCTCATGACACAGGATGGTTTGAATTTGTATGCTTCTGCGGGAACAAGTAAACACTGAGGCAGATCAGAAAACAGACTCGCATTTAGGAACTTAATCATTTAAAGTAACATCTTTGCTATTGTGTTAGTCACATCCTTCACAGAGCAAAGGACTACAAAACCTACTGGAATTTTCATCCTGATGTGATCCAGACTTAGTCTCTTTCCAGATTTTGTTTAGTTCAGAGCCATTATACTATTAGCTGTAATTACTTACGATCACTTTTCATCCATGCTCTCTTGTGTTTCCTTACATGATCCTGTTTTTCACTCTGGTTCATCTCTAATTCTTTTTCCTGACTTTCATGGTTGAACTCTTCTTTTATCACTGATTGTTCTATTTGTTTGAAATAACAGGTCTAGCACTTAGATTTGGTTTTGTACTTATCATATCACAGAGCAGGATCTTCCCATTAATGACATGCACTCTTCTGCAATTTGTCATTGTTTTGGTTCTAACAACTGTCTAACTTTTAGTTACTTAACAAAACCCTTTTTACTTTACATTCACAAACATCTTCTGGTATTTGTTTTTAAAAAGCACCTCTACACTGTTGTAGATCTTAGAGAAATGTATAAGAAGACTTCAAGGTTTGACATTTCAGAAGCCTTGGGAACACATATCTCATTCCACTTCCCCTGCTCGCCTTCAAAAGCAAGCCCCAAAAGAAAGATTTGCTGTTCTATGCAATGGAGAACTGGATCAACTAAAACTATTGGCTTTTATCTTCATTAATATCTACTTCATATCTGATTTCTCTCCCCCTGCACTAAGAAAGAGAGTAATACAAGAACCCTAGTGAGCTCCCACATAATTAATTTTTAGTCTTTTGGCTAGAACTATACCAAAGTCACTTACCATTTTGATTTAATCTGCTTTTTCCCCCCCTATTTTTTATTACTCATTTCCTTAGCAGGCCACTTATCACCCCTACCACGGCAGGCTGGGGACAGGGTCACTGAGCTATAGCTATGTGCCTACCCGGACTCGCCCCTTCGCAGCACTAAGCCAGAGAATCAGACAAACAAGACAGCCCCCCCCCTCCCCACCAAACTCAAATGCACTTTCTGCCTGGAACACGCAAAGAGCTATTTTAGGTATCAGCTCTGGGGCTGTAAGGTATAAAAAGCAACCTTGTCTGTGACTGAAATGGCTGTCATAGCGCTTCTTGCTAATTAAGCCTTCCACGATTCACCAGCACATCAGACAGCTCCCTGCAACTTTCCTACAGTCCCAGGCCACCTTCTGCGTAAGCTTTTCGGGTGCCTCCTGCCAAGAGCGAGAAGAGCAGTACCCTGGCTCTGTCTTACATGGTTAAGATAAAACAGGAAAAACAGCTGTAGGCGAGGGCTGGTCTGGAAATCACCCACATCACTTTACAGGCCCATTTCACTGTATGACACCGCTCGTCTCTAACGGCAGCTATCAGATACTCCAGAAAACTGTACTCAAGCACCCTCCTGTCAGGCGGCAGCAGTTGCCGAGAGTCCTGCACGTTCAAGGAGCTGAGTGTTCCCAACTTCAGATGGGAGACAGTGAAATCTCTAAATGTCTCCCATAATCAAATATTTCAAAGGCAGTAAGGACAGAAGAAAAGCTTTTGCTCTGGAATACTGAAGACAATCTGATAGAAAAATACCTGACTCCTCTCTAAAATGCTGCTCTGCTAAAGGAATGTGGAACACCATTTTCTAGTTCTCTATAGGTAGATGACCTCTTCAGTACTTCTTACGCATTGCTCCGTTAGTCAGCCATCCTTTTTCTGATTCTAACCCTCAGCGAAGAGTTCTGCAGACTTCTGCTAATTGTTGCAAAAAAATTTCACAGTGCCGAAAATTATTTCTGGATCATTGCAGTTGCCTGTCACTTTGAGTAAAGCCATTACCTAGAAGTACTTTTCACAGAACAAAACAGTTCTCTATCATTAGTATGGTCTTGTAAGAGGAAAAAAGTATAGTGAATTCACTGGCAATATTCTTAAAGCTATTGGTCTAAAACTTGCATAGGGAATTTCTACAGGAAAAAGAGCATCGCCCTGCTGTTACGTGCTTTCAGAATTACCAGATGCTATGGGGTATCTGCAGTATGGATCACCTTGTGAGTACCAAACCATTATGGGAAATACTGCTGACATATCCCCCATCAAGATTTAATAGTGTAGATTTGGCTATAAATAATGTGCTTAAGTTTGTCACAAAAAATATAATTATTTCCAGTGCCAATCACTCTCTTTCTCTTCTTTCCTTTACTCTTTCTCTTCTCTTTTTCTGTATGTATATATAGACAGACATACACCCAGGATGACATCCTGCTATACGTGGAATAGATGTGTCACCAGTCTTCGAAGATAAATTTGTGAAGTTCCAGTTGGATGTAGCAGAATAATAAAATGTGCACTGCTAAAAGTTTCTTTCTGGTGCAGAAAATGATAAATAAAAGGATGCATGTGGAGATCACTTGAGAAGACTAAGACAGACAGATTAGATGTTGCTGACAGAGTAGGCAGCCAAATTCATACTGTTAAGAGCTGGTGTGTTATTTTCTAAAACACAGAGAAATAAGCAGTGGAGACGCAGGAGCGACACATGAAAGCCTATCGCAGCGGTGCCTCTGCAGCTCTGTGCCTCCTCTGACCACTCGCAGGCTGGAAACCCAGTGCTGGACTTGGAAGAACAAGCTGGATTTACTACAGTGAAGAGATTAGCCAAGTAATCAATGATGTTTTTCTCACGACAGTATTATAATCTGATCCTGAAAATATTTATTACCTACGGTATTATACAGTAGCATGGGAAGAACAAAGTGGTTAACGGGACTACTCAAGGAAGTAAGTAGTGTATTTGGTATACATGGGCAGGATCACGGCATAACCAAGGTCCCTCCTGAGGTTATATGAAATATTTACAGGATAGGACTGTCTGAATTTCATTTTGAAGTTGCAATAAAAGATGCCAGTTCCACGGGGAACTCTGGCCTTTGTGAAGCAAAAAGAGAAAACCCTCAGAACACAAGAATGGTTTTATTTTTGAGATAAATTTTTTAAAATTAAAATTCCTGAATTGTATGGCTTCATTTTGAATACATCTTTAACGTCTACAAATTTCGGACGATTCTGCTCTCACATAAGATTGATCTGTCAGGGAATATTTTATAAAGTTCATTTCTTAGTTTGTAAAATAATAGAAAAGAAAATTACAAATAAGATTTATCAAAAACATTTGAACTAAAACTATTAACTTCTCTTTCTCATCCCCATGCCACCCTTGGATCACCAAACTCAAATCCTGATGGGGAATTTTCATTAACAACAGCTCAAAACAACATTCTACTCTCTGGAAAAATGTTTACTAAATGTATTGAATCAATGAAATGTATTTCATCAAGGTAACAGTAAAAAGAAAAGAAGTTTTATGATAGTGACACTCAGTACTATGCAGATCATCACGGAGCATATGTACTTTCATATACCACCGAAATTAATTAGTTTTACTGAGAGGCTGTAAGTAGACAGAACTCCAACTTTGTTCTTTATTTCTCTCATTCCCTTCTTTCTAATTGTTCCTAGTTTTTGCCAAATCCTACCTAAGTGTTTGTACCATATTTTTACCTTCTTTTTTGAAACTAATTTTGTAGCAGCTCTTCCTTTAGGAGTTAAAACTCTAAAGTTGAATGACGAATAACGAATTACAGCTTGTTAGGTAATCCTAGTCCTACAGTTGATATTTCTCCATGCATTTCCTGCTCTCTTTTTACAGCATGGTTACTCATGCTTTATTTTTAGCATTTATTATTACAAAGTGACATGTGTTTCTCTTTCTTCACAAAACAGCAAATGTTCTAGGTCCCTGACCAGAAAAGCTTACAATTTATGATCAAAAGGATGTGGACTTTTCTGCTTTGAAACCTTCTCGAATGTTGTATCACAGAACAACCAGCAGAAACGTTAACAGACCATCCCAGTCCACTGCGGGCCAGGTAAGCCCAGGACAACACTGAGGCCTCATTTTTTACCGTAAAGCCCTAATCCATTCCCTTTCCATTATTTCAGCACAGCAGCGCTGATGTTTACATCACGATTTGGTACACATCTATAATGCGTGTTTAGATGCTGATCTGTCCCTATAGCTGTTCAGTGAAATCTGAATAGATAAAGAACTTGAAATGCGACTACGACACAAAGCTGTATTGCAGGGCATGACATCTAAGTTCTTTTGCTCGTTTAAGGTGAAATTCACCAGCCCACATTGGATAGCTGGTTTAAAGGAACTATAGGTCTATAAATATAACTTATAGATCCATAAATGCAACTTGTTCATTCAATCCATGTCTGAGTGCCAGAGACATCTCATTAAATTCCAGTCAATGGTCTTTTTTGCTATTCTCTGATGTGCCAATGAAATGCCTGAAAAAGTCACTAAGATGCAGAATTGAACTTGGATTTTTATCATTCTTTTTACACCGGCTGATGAACAGTTCCATGCTGTGACAACAGAAGTTAACACCATTGCCAGGTTTCCAAACTGTCTTGTCCTTTGTGTAAGCATTTCAGGCTTTCAATAAGCTTGAGTTCTGTAACTTCTCAGAGATGTCACACCGCTGAGAAAACACAACGTGCTTGAAGTTCTCAACATTAAATGAGAGAAACAAGGGATTCTTGTTAAATACTGTTACAGCCACGATCATCTAGGATGATAAGCAGAGCTAGCTTTTTTATCAGACCAACTAGAATAGCTGTAAAAACTAGAGGGGCTTTCAGGTATGTGAACCGTTCTTCAGGTCTGAAATAACAGTTAACTTTAAAGCTAAATACAAGTTAGGAACAAGTTAATTCTGCACATACAAGGCCTTCTAAGAGAGGGAGGAGGGAGTTTCTAGTTTATAAAACACGCACGAGTTACTAACATGAGGGAAAGGAAAGTTTCCCATCTCCCTCTATAATATAAACCATTTATTTCCAGATTAATCTTTCTCAAACAACCGGTCGTGATCCTCACGATCTCTTCATATCAGTTGCTAAGCTGCACAGTACTACGCGAGGCCACATCCCGGACTTACATAACCGCACCATTGTATTTCCCTGATTATTCTCCAGCAAAGACCATCTGTACCTCAGCGTCAGCTTCGCTTTGTGACTGCAGCAGTACCTCGTGGCACCTTGCAGCAGAATCACTTGAAGATGGGAATTTTTTTACAGCATGCTAGTACAATGGATAAAGCTGAAATACGGACAATAAAAGAAAGAAGTTCAGCTGTGAGAAGAAATTAACTTTGTGACAGTGTTTTGGCTATGGGGAAGTCCAAGGCCACGCGACAAGGCTAGAGGAAAAGTCCTGTTCTGGAAATACAGAAAGTACAGGATATAGTCTCTTCTTTTCAACTCTATTCTGCCCTTTGCAGCTAAGATTTAAAACGGTGAGGGAAATACAAGCTGGCGGACGAATAAATGCAATTGACTTGAGTTGAACTTGAAGCTAAATTCAGCTCTGTTAGGTTCTGACTGAACCCAGAAAAGTAACTTTGCTTTGAGGTAAGGCGTACTTCTTCTGCCAGTCCTTAGGCTTTGTATTTGTGGGCATGACAAAGCCGTAAACATTTCACTCTGGCTTAGGAGACTTAGTTATAGATCAGAAACCCATTATGCTAATCCAAGTACAAAAAACAAAGAGGAAAAAAGGCCTCAGGAGGTAACAATCCAGATTCAGCCTCTCTCTGCTCGTGTGTTTACAGCGCCCAGGAAACAGCTAATCGCCTTTTATTGCTAATAACAGCTCAGTTCCTACAGGATGGCCCAGCGAGAACTGGTTGTAACCACGGGTTGCAGGAAGTGACTACTCACTTCCCGGGCCTAAAGAAACGGCTTCAGCCGCACCAAAGATGTTTAGGTATTTCTGGGCTAATATAAACACTCTTCTGAATCCCTTGGGAAACTGCAAATTGCATTTTGAGAACGCTGTTTTACAGAAATGGCAAATGATTGTACATTTTGGAGAGAAGATGAGTTCAATGTTGGAGTTGTCAGTACTTCAAAGTTTCCTCTCCAAGTCATTTAACTTTCCTCTGAGATTCAGTACACTCCTTTGGCAAATGAAGATGATGATAATAACACATATCATCATGATATTTCAAGTCTAAATTCATTAAAACTTATAAAATGTTTTGCACTGCTTAGGAGAAAAATGTTACAGAAATTGAATTTTTGTTGTTCTAATTAGCTGAAGAGTGAGACCTTTACAGAACTCTAGTTTGCGCTTTGGAGGGATTACAAGTGCTTTTAAACTGTTATTTTTTTCAAGTCTGAACACATTGTATTTTATTTACTGCAGCTGAAACACATGTAAAAGCATACTAAATGCACAGTGCCAATACAGCTCCCAAAAGCATGGGCTTAGCTGGCCTTAGTTCTTCACATCTGAAATTATATAGCCGAACTGGGAAGGAGTAACTCATATTCCTTTTGTCCTAAGGAAGCATGGTGAAAACTAACAGGTAGATTATACATAGGGATGATGACTAGAGCTTCATAGCTTGACAGCTCACAATAACTGCTCAACAGGTGAGAACAGAAATAAAGGACATGTAGGGGAGCCAACAGGAGTGCTGAGTGCATGGGAAGGAGCTAGAATTAAGGTGGGTAGAATGTAATTGCTTAAATTGGAATTTAGACAAGACAGCAGAGCTAACGTGCCAGTAATGTAAGAAAACTGAGATGCAGGTACAGTAGATATTTTGATCACTATTGACTCACTTCACAGTTCTTGTAGGGTGATAGCACAATCTGTTACCACAAAAAGAATTGTGAAGTTTTAATTGAACATATTAAAGGTCTCTTTATCTATCGCTGGAGCAAAGGCTTCAATACTACACAGTCTAAGCGCGTCTTCTGAATCCTTAACGGAAACACCACTCAGTTTGTGAGCCAAAGCTTGCATAAACAGTGCTTGAGCAGCAATTGCTTGCTTTGATTTATGAAGAGGCACCCAACTGGCACATCAGCATCCCAGAATCAACTGTTGGAAGGGATTTGCAGCGCATCAGAAGGAGACACCCTGTGTGTCACAGGGAGCAGATACACGCTAAGCAAGGTTTCCCTAGCAAACAGAAACAACAGGCAAGCAATAATGCAGATTCAGTTGGAAATCACTCCACGTTTCAGAGAAGGACAAGAGTTTTGAGAGCTTCCGAGGTAGAGAGAGAAAGACAGGACCCAAACTTTTCTCCAAAGTGTCTCCGTCTGTGCGTTTGGTTACAGAGCAAAGCAGGATGATAGGCAGTAATCCAAATGAAGTGAGTAGAGGGGAATGCATTAAAAGATTAAGCTGTTGCCTCCTCCTTGGACCTATCGCATAGTTTTTTTGCCAAAGTACAAATTCTCTACATGCCTTCCAGCTTCCAAACGTCAGCAATGGTTTTGCTCTTCATCAGCTCGACACCTCCCAAGTTAATTATTTTGCCACAAACTTGCCTAACCAAATCTCCCAGCACGCACTGCGTCTTCCTCCTTGTCTCGTGAACCAGGGCCCTCACACAGTACCTATATTCTCCCTCGTATCTAAGCAAACGCATATGTCTACCGCACATGATATCTTAATCGCTGGTGCTTTCTGAAGAAAAGTTTCAACATCTGCTGTATCTTAATTATAGCATCTCAAGGGACACCAGCTGACTTTCACATTAGCTAGCAAAGCCTTTCCTATTAGGAGTTCTTTGGAGACCAAATCATTCATCTTAACATTGCCACAACACAGCAGGTGAAATACTCCGATGCAGCAAAGCAACACAAGACCTATTTGCCTTCCAAGCCCTTCATGTAGGATTTACTTACTAAGCCTACAACAAAGAGGGTAAATACCCTTCTGCAAAAAGATGACTTCCACCTCAAAAGAGGTGGAGTTGTTCAGTAGAGAGCAGGCCTTTGTCAGGTATAAATTATCACAACTCTGTTGTCATGGAGCTGTGGGGATTTATCCCTGCTGAGGATCTGCTCCAGGATTTTGCAGCTTTTATTGCTGTGTATGTATTGTAGTAGTGAAAGGTTGTCTATCATGATGAAAGTAAGTGTAACACAATGATTTGTTTGTGTTTATAACTCTGTGTTTTTATATATGACTGTTACTCATTGCTTTTTATTTCTAATCACATCTGCTCTTGCTACTTTCTGAATCTGCAATCCCCCATTAAGATGAAGCGTCAGTAACAGCCTTTATCACTCTCTGCTGGCCCTGGGACACGTGCAGCTGCTGACACGCACACACCTCTGCCCCGGTTTGCAACGGAGAAAACAGAAGGAGGGAGACCGTGTTAGCGACAATTTTAAAGACAAACAGTGCTAGGGCGAGACAATAGGAGTTCCTGGTGCAAGTCCTGTGTTTACATGGCCAGATAACATTCCCTGACAAAGTGAGGAAGCGGGTTTTTTGAAAATGATGCAAAGACATCGTTACAGAGAATCAAGATTCACCTTACAAGTGAACAGAAAGTGAGTAATGAAAACTTGTCACGTAACAACAGTTAGGAATAAGACTTTTTGAAGTGTTCTCCTTTAAAGGTTTATTTTTATGATTTTTCAGTTGCACAACTCCACAGAATCACTTTTATATAGTTGTTTGTAATGAGCAGGCTCATTTTTGGGGATGCGATTTGCAAAAGCACCAAGAGATCTCTGAGCGCAAGTCCCATGTCTTTCTGTGAGACTTGTGTTATTGCATCACTCATGTTTGCTTTGAAAGTCACCTCTTCCAAATCCAGTGGGGTTTTTATTCTGGTTTTGGCAATAGGAACAGAGTTAGTTAAACTGGCCCAAAGCCAAAGTGAAAATATTTTTCCTTTCCCCCGCCTCCATTACAGTCTTATATTATCATATGCAGATGAAAGAAACCCTAAAATAAACTCGGTTTCCCCGACACTGACAAACTAGAAGCCAGCTTTCAAAGAATCCGTTTATCAAAAGACAGACTTCAGAGCCTAGCCGTGCACTTTAATCACCTGTTTCACAGGTGTGAAAAACAGAGATTTCTCACATAGGCATAAGATGTCACTGATTATTCTTGTCCTACCTCAGCCTGCTAAACTGATGATTGCTGCTGATATTCTAGATCACAGGATTTGCATTCTTTCAAGAACTTTAAAATCTACAGTGAACTTTTCATTCTATGTCCAAGGACATCAATCACTTTTGTCTCTGTTACCATCTACACATCCCAAAATTTTAAGGGAGCTATTTTGTTACTAACTGAAGAAAAGACAAAATGCATTTTCCCCCTCTGTGCAGTCAAAATGAATACCTCTGTTACGAATATGCTTAGAAGCATTAAATCACGAGCCTGAAACCCGGGTTAGTTGTGAATACCAGAAAAGCCAAAAGGAAAGATTCAGCAGAATTTGCTTGTGGCGGACTAGTCTTACGTGCCGAGTCTCACATTTACAAAGTCTCACTATTTAAAAGTTTCTTCCTTGCTATTAATCGGGTCTGGCCATTTCTATGAGAGCCGGAGGAAAGATGAACCGAAGCTGGTATATTCACATAACTGGTGGCCCTGCAGCTTGTCCCCTGGCACAGCTGCCCCCCCCAGCCGGTGCTGGAATCAAATGGGGATCTGTTCCCTTACCAGCTAGCTGATGTACCTACTCCTCTGCACGGCTGCCCTTCTTGCTGTGAAACGCAGTAAAACGCAGAGATCGTTGTGCTGGCTCTCCACATGGCACTACATCAAGCGTAAAGAGTACCAGATGACTTCAGCAGTGACACTGAATCACTCAGGGACTGGCAGAGGTGGACTGAAAAATTTAAGAGCACCTCTCATATTCAAGCATCTGAGCAAGAACATAAGGAATCGGCCTGCTGAGCTGGTGGGACAGATGCATGCTCAGGATCCCACAAAGTCAGGTCTCAGAACAGTCTTTCCTTGTGCGCTCCCTTTTCAGGGGTATGCATTTTCTGTCTATCAGCAGCCAATTCCTGATCTGCGTGACAGGAACTTTTTAACCCACACAGATGTTTCGGACAAAAAAAAAAAAAAAAAGAAGGAATCATCGTTAATAAAAAATATTCTTACAGGTTGAAAATGGGCATGCCTTATGAAGAATCAACATCTGAAACACGGACTTCCCGCTCAGCAGAAAAGTAATGACTTTGGGAGCCAGCGCAGCATAGGAGGGCCAAAAGCTGTAATGAAAAAAGGTTTGATGGCTCCAAGGGCACCGAGGAAAGCACGTTCTCCATCGGATACGGGGTGTACGTGGGAGGTTGGCCCTGGCTGCCCAGAGTGACAGCCTAGAGGAAAGGGACTGCGGTTCGGGGTGGCCACGCGTAGGGTTTCAATGCTGCTGCACTCGCACAACAAAAAGTGCAGCTTTGTAACTGCTTCTGGGCAAGATGCACAGATGGGGAAAAAGCTTCCTTTAATCTCCCACGCTGAGCATGAAAGCAGGATTCACACACACACACCCCCTCCCGTGGAAAGAAACATATTTAAGAAATCCCAGCCCTTCTCTTATTTAGTAAGAAGTTGTATGGTATAACAATATTCGGTTGTACAGGGATAACACCGCAGCTTGCGAATCAGCAAGAGCAGGTACTACCCTAACTTCTGCCCGTGTCCTATTAGGCAGTCTTGAGGAAATCAGTTTAGAGATTACAAAACCAGTAATCACGACAATCAATTGGTTGTTCCTATAACACAACTACAGCTCCACTCTAAATCAATTCCTACTTGAAGCAGAATATATTTTTCAGAAAAAATCAAGGGATCATGCTTTTAAAAACTCCAGACAAAGAATCCACAATGATCCTTTAGAAACAATTTCAACAGTTTATTATCATAAAAATGCGCACTTAGAGTCTACTGTTGCCTACCTTCCAACTTTCCACCATTTTATTTTTTTTATAACTGCTATGCTGAAAAGTTTTCCAGTATTATATTCTGTCCCTTATATAGATACAGGCTGGGACAAATTATCTTTGCTTAAACTAAATAAGTTCAAGCCCTTGAGTATCGTGCTGCACAGAATGTCCAATCCATTAATCATTCTCTAAGCTTTCACCAACTCTTTATTCCTTTTTGAAACACAAATCTGAATCTTCACATGTACTCAGATACTTCGGAAGTGACCCAGAAGCAGCCTAACTTCATGATTCCGGTTTGAAGCTTCTCTTGAGGCCACCTTTAGGCTGTTGGCCACTGTGCGACAGTGAAATCCTACACCAAACCAATTATCTATCATGATCTCCCCAAAACTTTTCAGTCATTATTTCTCACGACAGAGTCATTCATCCTGCAAACATAACCTAAATTATTTGTTCACGTATATGAAAAAACACATATATAAAACAACTATATATATATATACACACACATGGTATTACCTTCAGTTTTACTGAGGCATATACGATTTATGGATCACATCATAAACTAACTGTATTTCCAAAGTCCCAAACTTTATTCCATCTACATAAATTTACCATTAATGATTCTGTAATATTTTTTTGGTCATTACAAGAAATGGGAAACAGAGCATGCCCCAACAATTCCTAAGGGATCCTATTAGATAATGATTCCCACTTTGCATATTAAGACTACCAGATAAGCAGTTTTAGGTCCTTTTAATGTGTTGCCCAGATGAATTTGCATTATTCTCATTTCTTAATCAAAGGTTGTGTGGTACCATGACAAATGCCCTAAGAAAGTCCATTACATCAGCACTACAACATTCATCGACCAAACCTCATATATCATAAGAAAGCTATTGAGCTAGTCTGACAAGATATATTTTCCATAAACCAATGAGAACTGCCATAAATTACATTATTCCTGATTATTACTTTACTAATAATGTCCCAGATCAGTCTTCCATTATTTTGCCAGGGATTGGCACCAGGCTGAAAGGCCTGTAGTTACTAAGCCATCCCATTTAAAATTCTGGCACAGCATTTGCCTTCCCAGTGCTGTATCAATTAATAAAACCCAACATTAACAGTCCAGAGACATTCTTAAGCAGTTCCTTGAATACTCCCTGATGAACGTTATTGGAACTGCTGATCATAAAATGTCTTAACTTGAACAGCAGCGTTTAACAACCTCCACAGTCAGTGATGAAATGAAAATAACTTCCCAACCCCTATCTCTACCTGTACAAAATGCAGATAACAGCACCTACTCCCTTTTGGGAGTTAAAAACAATTCATAAGAGCTAGGTATTTGAGTTTTTTAACTCCTCTATATCGCAGTACCTCTCCAGTGATCAAGAATATTCATACTTCAACAAAAATCCTTCTTTCTTTTGTATTGAATAGGATCTGAGGTACAAAGTATCCTCGTATCTTTTTCATGCTGGCTACCTAGAATTTATACGGCAACATTAAACCTTTCACTGCCAGAAAATCCCTTATGTAACTCTGTGGAGTCACTCTAAATGGGTGCTTCACTGAATCCAGTAAATTCTCAAGGTTTGTCAAGTACAGCAAATAGTGAAGCAGTTAATATGCTAAGAGGACTATGTTGTCTATATTATCAGTAACCACAAGTGGATAAAAATCTGATTAAAGAGCAAAAATTTTCACTTAGAGATCTAGAAAGCATTTTTGTACCCAAGAAAAAATTATCAGAAGAAAATCCTTGCAAATCATCCTTTCATTCCAGGTCTAGCATGTTTTAGGTACTGGTACTATGTAAACGTTTTTAGCAATATTAAAACATTTAAACCAGATTTTCATTAACTCTATAGCAAGTATTCCATATAAGTAATTTTCAAGCCAACTTCAAGATAAATTGATGTGTTTACATTGCACTCACTGATGCAATGTAGTGCAGACATACCAAAGCCAGCTTGGATAGTGGCACCCATCTGGCCACAGACATCAGGAGCCTGGAGTAGACAAATACTTGCATATTTATGCAGCTTCTAAAACACGTTTTGGAACCCGCAGCGAGCTACATGCTGTTAAAATATTACCGGTATCTGAAAAAAACTAGATTTAAATTACCTAAGATGGTCAGCTCTGATCAAAAGCCTAGCAGACCTAATGCCAGTGATGGGAAAACACAGGCTTGAAAATATTTAGGCAAGTTAGTTCTTTTCAGAATAACTACACCTGATTAAATTTGCCATCCGATACTTTGAGCATAGATTGAAGCAATCTTGGAAGCATTAAATAGAACTTGTAAAACAGGTACAAACATAGTGCTTAGCGTTAAAAACAGGGGAAAGGCAGGCCAGAAAGCTTACTTCTAGTTACAGCAGAAATACTATAGCAATGAATCAAACAAACAATTTAAGGTTCTAGAAGATAAGGGGATGAGAAACCAGCAACACAGACTGCTTTCTCTGTACAACAGGGTAACAGGCATTACAGACAGGAAAAAAAGACTAGATATTTTTAATAAGAACTTTATGATATTGTCATAAACAGCTGGGGGAAACATGGTCTAAAAAAATCACTGTTAGACGGCTGCTTCACTCTACTCAGAAAACAGTTATTGATGATTCACTGTCAAACTAGAGGGGTTTCCCAAGTGGCATTCCATGGAACAGGATATAATTCAATATTTTGATTAATGATTTGGCTAAAGGAATAGAAAGCATATTTGTTAAATTTGCAGGCAACAGGAAGCTGGAAAAGCTTGTGAGAACAAGACAAGGATGTGATCAGAATTCAAAAACATCTAGATAAAGTGGCGAAGTGGTTTTGAATAAGTAGGATACAAGTCAATAAGTGCAGTGGCAAAATCCTACAGTTAGGTAGGACTAATCAACCACAAAAAAACCACAGTGGGTAAGTAAATAATTCAGGAACATCACCAAAGGTAACAGTAGATCACAAGCTGAACATGACTCAACAGCATCATAGTGTTGCAACACCATATGGGGGGATGTATAAGGAGAAATACCGCGTGTAATACACATGAAGAAATTCTTCTGGCCTACTGAACAAGAGTAGGCTAGAGTACTTGTCCAGTTTGGGACATTAGCGAAGTAAACCAGTCTAAGGAAAGCAATAAGAAAGATGATCAAGATCTAGAAAACCCAACCTATGTGACAAGGTTTAAGGAACTGGGATTGCTTAGTCTAGAAAAGAGAAAATTGAGGGAGATGAAATAACTTTCTTAAAATGTGTACAAAGCAGCTACAAACGGAAAGGGAGTACATCCTTGTCCACATCAATTTTGGCTAAAGCAAAAAAAAAAAAAAAAGAGGGGCATAAAGTTCAGCAATGCATATTTAAGTAAGGTCAATAATAAACGCTTTCAAAGAGCAGGATAGTTAAGCACTGGAGCTGATTATCCTGGGGGTTGTGGATTTCCCACGTTTTGAGACGTTCAATAAGAGATTGCAGAATCAACCCTAATACATTTATGCTATGCTGCAGTCATAGTAACTGCAGTACAGGTGTACGCTCGGACATTCTGCATCTTCCATAACACTTTTTTCTACTTGATAAATGAGGAATGGTCGGTTTACCAGTCTGCAACACTTACATAGACGAAGCACACTGTTGCAATGGAGTCAGTGAAAAGTTTGTGTTTACTTCAGCAGAAGCATGCCAGGGTCCAAATTCAGGAAAACCTAAGAGCATTGTCCACTTAGCCATTGAAATGTAGTTTTCTTGGAATCTGCAATCAAGTGCATGGGGAAAGTGGAGAGAGATACTTTCTCCTCCTTTCTTCATCTAAATGGGTGGAAGATCCTTTTTGTATAAGGCATTTCTGTGTGGAGAAGAGTGTTACTAGACATCGAAAACAGCCTCTCTGCAAAGAAAGAAAATCTCCTCCTCTAGGAAACTGAATACACTGCTGGACAAACATCAGTAACTGTGGTGCTAGCAGCCACAGAGGGCAAAGCAGGACAGATCTACCAGGCGGCCGTTTCCTGTTCTTAGGGTTGGATGCGGGCGACGCGTTAACGGAGAGCCATCGCTTGTGTCCTCCCTCAAACAGGCCGCACTTTGCAGCTCCAGCTGCTGCTGAATTCGATACAAGTGTATGTGAAAAGCCCACTCAGAGCCCACCTTTCCCGGGGAAGTTCCAGTTTCTCCACAGCGCTTCTTGCAGACGTAGGCACGCGTGGCACAGGCTACGCAGCAGCAGTAACCTCGCCCCATCGCACACCACCACTGTACAACGCGTCAGACAGTGCTACCAGGGACGCAGCTGGGCTGCTCCCTCCTCTGCCCACTCACAGCACTTACCCTAGCCGTACTGTCAGGTTACGTAGGTCAGGGTAACAACAACGAAAGCTCCATCTGAAATAGGAGTGCGGAGTTTGTAACTATGCTGGTCATAATCTGGAATAACGTGGTATTTTTCTTCATTCTGTTGAGAAATTCTAGGCTGATAGTTACTGACAGGCGCAGAGTTACAGGTGAAAAAAACTGGTACGACTCCAACATAACGAAGAATTATCTTCTTAGTATTCTACTCAGGCTATTTACAATCTAATTGCTATTTGTTACCGTGACTTGTGGTTTCTATATTGAGTCTTGTTAATTGTTTTATATGCATCGTTAACAAAACTTTTAGCTTTTTAAAATTAATTTAGGATTGCGTGCTGCTTGAATTTATTACGCATTAAAGTATGTAAAGCACCTTAAACACCTCCTTTACGTGCATTCCCGAAACACGTATAAATCATGTTAGCATATAAAAGCGATGCGTAAATACACATAACATAATTAGCGCTTTCATTGATACGTGTGTGGTTGTACCATTCGTACCTTACAACTGCAACTAGAAAACAAAGTATAAAGTGTAATTGGAACCTGTCAGAACCAACAACACTATAAATCCTTAAGTCTATGTGATTCATAAGATTTAAGACTATTAATACATTAACAACTGAATTTCATTTTCACAGTTTTTGCACCTCACTTGAGTCTAAGAATAAGCAAGGTTATTTTCGGTAGTTAATTTTTAATCAGCTCCATGTTTTCACAAATTAGGCCAATTATTTTCAGTTAGCATAAAATATTATTCATCAAAATATTTATTAGTATTAATGTTTGTAAAGCTCTATTTCTTAATAAAATGCAGGCGTTAGGCCTAAACAAACCCAAAGAGTTTCGATGTATGCAAATTACTTATTATCTCCATGGTTACATGAGCTAATAGACTGATGTTTTATATAAGGTATATGCACCAGAACATTAATCTACTATTGAACAAAGCATCTAATCTGTGTCTTTATGACCAAACATATGCTATCGTTGGATGCTGGCAACACAATCTGTTCTCATAAGTGAGAAACACCAAAAGATTCAGAGAGATCCGAGAGGCACGGTCAAGTGATGGAGACGACAACCTGCCGTGCACGCAGAGGGCCGAGTTCCCCAAAGCGCTCCCCCCTCCAAGGCTGGCTTCTGAAGCTGCAGGAACGCGGCACATCGCCAGCAACGGCTGCCTCCCATGCCATGAATCACCACCCTCAATTCGCATTTAAAACTCTTCCATCGAACGCTTTTGTTGGGCACAACTTACAGCTACGGAAGCTCATTTTCCTTCAAGTTACCTATTGCCCGCCTTCAGAAAAGCGTCCCTGTTAAGGAAGAGCACTTAACTGCATTTCACACTGAGTATGCATTCGCTTTTCTGACTTGGAATGTGCAGGTCTGTTTATCACTGCCTGATTTCCCTAATAAAAATCACGACTTGCCCTTACCATGTGGTTTCTTGGCATGGAAACCACAGAGTTTGCCCTTCCAATCACTTTGTTAATGAAAAATACTATGGTAACTGTCATTAACTTGGAGTCTTCACATGTTGTCTTGTACAGTTTCAGAGTCAGTGATTTAAAACCAAATTTGCAGGATAACATAAATATCAGTAAGGCCTAAAGGAAAGAAACATCTACCACTATCGAAAATCAACAGGCCTCCCAGTGGGAGCTAAATGTCGGGTTCTCGACAGGAACTAGGTAGCTGCCAGATTCTGCAAAAACACCTTGTGCGCTTCTGTATTTCTGAAAGGGCCCCTGCACTCCCCCTACTATTTCTAGGCTTCCTAATAGTCCTAATTGCCCCAGAAATATATTTGAAAACAAATTCTGAGCATTTATTTGTAAAATAAAGGATTTTTATTTGACTTTTTGCAAAATTTCCCCTGGCAATTTCATATTAATTAAAATCTGTTGAGCCATATGGTGACTCTTCTTTTTCTTAACAAACATTATGACTTTCATATTTTCAACCATGATTTTTCCCATTTTTGCCATAACAAACAACAAAGCATAGAGAGCTCATAGCACACAGACATCACTGGTTCAAACACTAACACAGCCACACAGACAGACCAAAAGGGACCACAACGGAAAAATGTTTTTAAAGCATTTCAGGCAAGTGACCCTTGTGCGATTAAACACGCCCTGTAACAAAACAGACCTTCACGTTCGCAACAGAGCAGAGTCACAAACAGCGTGGCTCCTGGCGCTCGCCTTTTTCTAGGCTGTAAAGAACTTGCCTTTATATTTATATTTACATTACAGAATTGCACATTAATGCTTTCTGTCCCACCCACCATCGCATTTTTGAAATTGCACTATAACTGAGCAATAAATATCACGCATTGATTCCAGATTAGAACTAGATAGAGAAAAACAATCTTGCCAAAGCTGCTTCTAGTGAAGAGCTAGAGCAAAGGCAGAGTTCACACTTGTGGAAGCACAGCACTGCGTGTGCGCGTGAGCGTGGCTTGCACTGAAAAATATTTAACGAACAGCTCCTTAACAAGAAACCACTGCCTTGCATTTATCTATGCATGCATCTCCCTCCATCTCTCCACTGCACCACTGCTGCTTTGCCAGCCTTCTTACTGACCGCTGCCAAGTGATTTAACCCCCTGCTGAGGAAAAAGGGAAAAGCTGGATCTACCTGGCTTTACTGGATCTGCCAGATCCTGCCGAACTGTGGCATCAGTATGCCATTGCATCAACAACTTGCAAAATGAATGCACCTGCTTCTGATGCGTTAAGAAAAATGCCTATTCCACGCTATACTATAAAAGTCTTATATCTAACATTTGGATCTTGCCAAATTCGACCAACATTTGTCCCTCACCCGCAAATAACGTGGCATGAATAATCCTTCCTGAACTAACAATTCTTCTATTACAAGTGTACTTTTTCCTACCCTGTAGGAAACATTTAAATCATGATGCGTGTACTTAGATTTAGAAAAAACAGACATTATTATGTACTGGCATTGACAAATTTACGCCAGCTTCCCCCCTGAGAAAAACAAGAGCCCTGTGCTTAAAACAACAACAAAGAAATTTTCACATGCCTTAAAAACATCCAGCTGCTATAGAAAACTTGCACGCTAACCCAGGAAAGGATAATCTGGATCTACCGTAGCCAGAGTGAAACAGTGCACCTTCACGATTACTAAAACCTTAAGATCTAATACATCCCTGCTCAACAAACAGCAAAGACACCAAGGCTCCAAGTTCAAATAGACTTGCTTTTTTTCCTTTAGACCTAAACTTTCTTCTAAACTGAGCACAAAAGCAGCCAGATATTTATATCTGAGAAATCTATACTCCGTATTTTATATTTTAAGTAAAACCACAATAATTCAAATCCGATATTTTCACCTATGTAAGTGCAGTCACCTTTTGTATTACACGATGAAGTTTTACAGTGAGATATGCTTAACATGTATGGATAATCCCAAAGAAGTATTTTAAGCTCATCAGCTCTTAATTGAAGTTTTCAGAGCAGCTTAAGGGATTTAGACAAAAAACATTCATTCCTTATTTCCTTTTATCACCAATATGTGGCTAAACTGCTAGGCTGTTCTGAAAATCTCAGTGAGCTGGATACGCGTTCACTGGATGTAAGAGAACCGTCGCTCTTGCTGTCTTTCTAAAAGATAAAACTCTCAAGCCTAAGCGAAAAAAATAATTGGCTAGATTTTGCTTGTGCCATCACTGATGACTTTACAAACTCATGTTCTGCAAAACCCCGTTTTTTTAGCTGAACAGGAACACTTCAAAAAGGCGTATTTAATCAGCTGAGCTGAGAGCTGCGATGATACAAACGTGCTGGTTTCAGGAATAAGAAATCTGTTCTGCATTGCTGTAGTACTGGAACACGCCTCAGGTTGGATTGCTCTGGTCAACCAAAAGCATCATAAAGTTTTGTGCAGTTTAATGGTAAGACTTGAGAGCTCAGAGCCGAGAAATTATACAGCCAAGCAAACTCCAGGCGCTGGATGTTTTCTGTGCTACTGAATATAGACACACGGGGTGGGACAGAAATTTGCAATGAAATCGAAGCAGCTGCTCTTTTTAGCAGATCAGAAGTTTAAGGTTTGAGGTGGGGGAGAGCAGGGAAAAGCTGGATCCAAGATGATGCAGGTGTCGCTTGCAGGATTTAGCAGGCCCATTGTGCCAGTTTACAAGGTCAGAATTTTGCACGTATGGCCTATTACCAAATTTTTTTCTATATGACAGTATCTTTGGTAGGTGCTGAAAAACATTACCAAGCAATACTACCAAGCCAGAACAAGAGCCTCCTGGTATTTTCCGTGAATCACGACAGATCACGTCTCCTCTTCAGAGCAGACAGCAGGGCCCGGCCCGAGCGTGTGACTGAAATTCAGTGCCGTTAGGACGGCAGCCTGTACGCCCCCCCTCGCCGCTGCTGAAGTTCGTCGGTGCCGCAGGCCGGCCGGCAAGCAGCCCCTGCCAGCGGCCGCCGCGGCCCGGAGCCAGCCCTCCCCGGGATGCGCTCGGGCCGCTTTCCCTGCGCGCCCCCTCGGCTTCCAGGCCGGGAGGCAAAACTCGCCGCCATCCCGCAGGCTCCCTGTGCCAGATCCGGGTTTTCCCGTGTTCTGGCTCCGGGACGCCCCGATTTTTTTGTTGTTATGCTCGCTATTTTTTTTTTTTTTTTTTTTTTAATTGCCGCAGTGGAAGGCGCCAGCCCCCGGCGGGGCGGCGGCTCCCCCGGGACCCCGGCAGGGCCCCGCCCGGCGGCCGCGGCGCTCCGCGGGGCTCCGCGCGTTCCCCGGATGCCGCGCTGCTCCCTCTGCGGAGGGCGGGCGGCGGGAGGGGAGGGGAGGGGAGAAGGAAGGAGGGCGGAGGGAAGGGGGAGGCCGGGGCTGCCTCCGGGAGGCGGGGGAGGGCCGCCGGGGCCAGGGCCGCCGGGCGGGCAGCCGGGGCGGCGGGCAGCGGGACGAGGCGCGGCGGGCGAGGCCCGGCGGGGGGCGGCCCCGCTCCGCCCCGCGGCGCTCCCCGCCCGGCGGCCCCGCCGCCGCCGCCGCCCGGGCCCGGCCCGCCTCCCCCCAGCACCCCGCGCCGAACAGCTCCCGCGCCGCTCGCGGCACCGCAGTACAGAGGGAGAGCGCGGGAGGCAGAGGCAGGAGGGAGGCGGCAGCCCGGAGCGCCGGGGTGCTGGAAGCAGCAACGGAGCCTGCAGGAGAGACCGAATCTTTTGCAAAACACAGCTCTTTCAGGGTTAGGCTTTTTTTTTTTTTTTTCTTTCTTTTTCCTCCTTTCTTTCTTTTAGCCGAGCGCACAGGAGAAGTGCCCCCACCCCAGCGTGCACCCAGCCCGTCGGCCCGAGGGGCGGCTGAACCAGCCGAAGCAGAATGTACCAGGGACACATGCAGGTAAGAGGCTGGAAGCAGGCTGGAAGGAGGAGCCCTGGGAACGGGCTCGCTGAAACGCGGTGCTGGGAAGTTTCTGTGGGTTGAGCAGAGGGGAGATGGCACCTGGGCACCGTGCAACAAGTGAACTGGTGCAATAGGATCGTGGCACTCCAACTCTGGGCTGAAGGGAACGGCGTGCCCGCGGCTAGCTCTGCTCGAGGGGGAGGAGGGAGAAGGGGTTCTATCAACTTTATCGCTAGGGGAAGTTTTGTGTGTATTTATTCATTTATGATGCTGCTTGTTCAAACAGACTGAAGGAGCATTCTAGGGCAAAGAGTGTTATGGCATGCTTTAAGTGACACATGTCTCCTGCCATCCGCTTGATGCATCTCTCCCTGTATGTCAAGTGAAGGGCAAACAATAAGGGAAAAGACAGAGCACTTGCTTTGCAAAATCTGCAAAGATTTCATGCCACAGTAACGCCATCGATTCGCACAGTGCGTTGTGTTTAAAGGTGAGGGATGTCTATTCTTCCCTCCCAACACGGGATGAGGATTGATTTTGCTGAGCCCCGGAATGACTTTGTAGAATGAATTCAAACACATGCCTAAGTGACTTCCACATTTTAGGCAGAAATCTTGTCTCATGATCCTATTGATCCACATTGCCATAGCAGAGAATGCCTCTCCCCGATAAAAACATACTAGCGCCTTGGACGTGATGACTGTAACCTTGACTCCCGCTCTCCTTCACATGGCTCTTCCTTGGAAAGCCAAGTCTGTTTTGAAGGAGGAGGAAGTGCCAAAGTGGACTAAATGTTTATACTGATCTCCCAAATTCATTTCTTTGCTTTTGGACCCAGTCTGGCTTTGTGTTCATTGCCAGGAATGACCAAATGCCTTTATCACGCACGGTGGCACCAGCCTTGCCTGTAGTGTTTTAGTACTAAGGCTGTTTACAGAGAAACTGCAGCCTTGGGAAGCGTAAGCTGACCGCTTCGGTTTGGTGCGATTCTGCGCAGCACTTAAAAACCTGCTGAGTGGTTACCAGGGACATGAAACTTAGCCAATGTCACACACGGGGTTGTGTACAATGTATGTGAGTTAAGTGAGGACTCTTGATTCAGCACTCTCTGCTCTCCAGAGCTGAATGATAGCAGTTACTCTTTCGTGTTTGCATTATCCGGTCTCAACAATGATCAATAATGTGTCATAATATCGCTTGTGATAGGAGAGCAAACAGGTTTTAACAAGATAGGTAATCAATGGAAGGAGTATACGTATTACTATTTGTTTCTGAGAATAAGGTTAAAGTATGCATTGTTTTACGGTAACGCAAAAACAATCCTATAACTAATGATACTGAATCGGACGTTGGCAAATAGATATTTATACCCTTAAGAAAGCAGAAGTTCTTTGCTATGAGTAATATATTGCAAGGTTTCAACAAACGTACGCCACTTTTTAAAAGGAAATGTAATGGAACATTGAGGTGTCTGGCAGCATTGTAAATTTTCTGAGTCATTAAAAGGTTGAAATCAAATTTGCAATAGAATAATCAGGTCAAAACATCCAAATATGTTGTGACTGATGTCCTTTAAATCTTTTTCTTTCAAAATATTTTTTGTTTTCTAGCCCAAATGTACTCAGATTCTACCCAAATTCTCTTAAAAAGTTTGCTGCATTAAAAATGCTATCCCTGTTGAGTACACTTGTCATTGTTAAAAACAAAAACCCACCCGAGTTCATCAACCAAACTTTTTGATATATTTCTGTCCTAAGAGGAAGCATTAGTGTTCTTCAGATAACACCTAAAAAAGCCTAAAGCATTAGGAGAGATTTTCATGTTTACTCTATCCTTAATTAGAGCCTTTAGGTGAGTCAAAGACAATCAAGAGCTACTTTCTTTGCAATGAAATGATCCACTGTAATATTTATTAAACCGTGTTGGAACACAAAACTACCAAACTTCCCATGCAAGTACAGTATCAAACACACGCTAACAAAAATGCAGGCATATTCTAAGCATTACGGGTCCTTTCTTACTCTCTTCAAGGCTGCCGGTAAGACTTGTACTAACTTAGGGAAAACTATTTGCAATTACCTGCCAATCTAAAATAAGGTGAACCATAAAACCACCCAAACTCGGGTGGATTAAGTCAGGCACCTAAGTCAGTACCTGGACTCCTAAACAAAACCAACTTGTTTTTAAAGAGCATTCACAGAGCTTCTCCTCCTTTACGTGAAACTGGAGCATTTAGCTGGACCCTGCCTGGGTACTTAAGCATCTACCTTTATACATCCAAATGCAAAACGCTGTGCCAGTATATAACATCTGATCCTACACTCTTTAAGGCAAAAGCTCTTCTGAAGTTACTGCGATCAAATGTAGGATCTGATTTAGAATGCCAGTTGTCATTTCCCTTTTTCCTAGTGTTTTGTTTCCAGATGTAGAAGTAAAATCTGCAGAAATAATTCCTTAGTCCAATGACTTTAAAAGATGTTTAGAAAGTCAGTGTTTTACTAATAACCTGCTATAACTCAGCTAATTCTTGGGAGACTTCTGAAAGGTGAGAGCATTAACAACTGTAACAACGTAACAAGCCTAACTACAGAGATGGAGAATTTACCTATCTTGAATAGGCACCGAGCGTTATCAGCTTCAGCGGGGAATTTCTGACTAAGCTCAGTAAATTCTGCAAGCGTAGATGAAATACACTTTGTATTTAAGCACTGCTGAAGTCCAGCAAGCACCTAAAGTACTTTACTACCTCAGGCCATAATATATGTACCTCTTCTTCATTTTTAGATTACAGATTGTTTTTTATTTTTTTCTGAATCCCAGAAAATCACTTAGTTTCTTCCAAAGACCTAGGTTTAGATTTCCCTCCTACTGTTTTATAAATGAATCCTCACAACACAGAATACTAGAGAGGTCCTAAGCTAAAATTCCAAAGATAGTTAAAAAAAAAATATCTAAAAAGAAGGTATGTTACTGGTTCAACCACTGTCTTTACATTTCCAAGTACCTTTCTCCAGGGCTAGCTTTTGTGTTACTTGTGTACCGCACTCTTTCACATAAAACACTAGGAGAAAGGCGAAGGGGCCTTCCGCAGAGCCAGCACCACAAACAGAAGCAGCGTGCAGAGAAGTACAGTGCCACGGGAGCTCTTTCCAAGCTATTTCACTATCGTAATAAGCATACGCATTTAATTTAGCTGTATTTACCAGCCTGTGCAGTTTACACAGTAACTGTCCAAAACATAACAGGGCCTGGCGTAGGTTCTCAGGCACATAGCTACCTCCCCAAGCCTGAGCCTCTAAGGTGGGGCTTTTGCACGAGAAGGAGAGCTTCAGCTGAGATGTGCACCCTGTTTGCCTACCAACATACTGCTTCAGTTATGCAAGAAATCCTGTTTAATTCAGTAAACTTAGGCTCCGACAGGATAAAACTTGATGGTTACAGGGGTACACCCTGGGATTGCAGATATGGCAAAAGAACCGAGTCTAAATGCTAAGCTGTGCAGGTGAAAGAGAGAGTATTTCTCTCTTAGGACCACGTGTGCAACCCAGTGTGTGCTGTTTGCCATCTTCTTCGAGGAAACAGTAGCAGGCCAGATGGAAGCAGAACATAAGCTGAGTTCATCCCACAGTCACTGTTCTAAAATGTCTATCCTTTCAACAACCAACAATAAGATGTTTTAAAGTTTTTACAGAATATTATATACCTGGTACCGGCCCCTCCCATTGACTTTTACGAGAGTTCTATAAATGGATGGAGGGTAAATTACAATCATAGAATGGGATTTTCAGCAGCATTTGGCTTCCTAGGAAATTCAAAATAAATGCTTTCAAAACTGTTTGCCTTGATGCTGTATATAGTCAGCTTTCTCCAGCACAAATGCTTGAACAGAAGTGCTTTGCCAAATGTTGGCATGGGATTTTATGTATGGCAGTGTTATGTTTGGAGATGGCTTAATTTAGACAAAGCAGAAATCTTGACCACACATGGCTATCGGAGTTCCTCTGGCATTTTTTCGCAAGAACAGGCTTGTTAGTCACGATGCCTTGGCCAAGTTCCAGATCAGATAGTTAGTCTCCTAAACTTTTAATTGCATAGGCAATCAACTTCATGCCCTTAATTGTTGTGTTGCGTTCTGTATTATTAAAGGTATTTAACATTTTACCGTTGGCATTTCATATTTACATGAAATGATCCATATTAATCCTTCACATTTCAGAAAGATTTCAGTCATCAAACACATGCTATATGATCGTAGGGGGTCTACAGAAAAATAACTATGTACACATGAAAATTCTTGCAAGATGAAACCTCAAGGGCTTCACATGTTTTACTGGGTCTGAAAAGCATTGCTAAATATTTTAGAAGTTATAAAAAACATTTTTGCACTGATTTCCCCACACTTCAGACACAGCTAACTCCCTGGGAGAAGCAAAGCAGAACTGCCTGAAGATTAGCTGCAGATGCAAGTCCCATCTTTGCTTATTTGGTAACCTATTAAAAATACTGTAATAGTGTTGGTTACAGCACCACCTAAAATAAATAAAACCCAAGCTATTAATCAATTATGAATTTTTAAAAAAAGTAATCCCTCAGCTATGCATTTTGTATCTGAATAAACAGCCCACAAAGAATAGGCACAACATAAAATGGAACACGGGGCTAAACTGAATCTTTGTTCAGCTGTTAAGATCAACATAAACTTAACTTCAAGCTACAAAATTCTAAAAATCTGGGCACGTAGCTGGAATGCTAATGATCCCTAGTGATGTCGATGAATCATAACTCCTAGCCTAGCTGAAATTTCATTATGATAAACTGATAATTTTTCATTATTACAAGCCTTTTCTAAAAGTACTCACCATACTAGAGCAGTGTTTATGGTGGTATGTTTTCCATTTCGTCCTGATATTTTCCAGTTACCCACTAACAGCTTTTCAAGTTTTGAACAGCAGATTATGAACTGCTTATAAATCAAACAAGCTGAAAATAATGAGCTTGCTTTCACTGAAAGAAGTTCATTCAAAGAAAGTAGGTGATATACTGCTTTTGGCTAAGACGCATACTGAAACTGTAGAAATTGTGAGTATTTGTAATGCCGGTATAGAGAAGCGTTCCTTGAAGCTGTTAGGCAGTTTTACAAGAACTTAGCAGAAAATCTTGCAAAGGCTCAGAAACTCTTGGCACACAGCGTATTTTTGCTGGATGCAAATTAAGAGGAACTCTTACTAACTAACTAAGGATCCATCCCTCTATTCTGGAATTAAGTTCATTCAAAACATAGAAAAACAAGAGTGCCTAGCACTGTCGTTTACTTATATAAACACGTTAGTCTAAATCCAGTATATAGCTTTCACAAGAGAGGCACACTCAAGAAATCATGCTGTATTTTTTAAAAATCTCCCACTATTGTCACAATTTATGACGGCATGATGCAGTTGCTAGTCTTTAAACTGCACATCTAGAAAGCTGGATTTTACCTCTAGCTTCATCACATAGCTTCAGCAAGTCCAGTCACCCTTCCACACATCCATTTTGCCCCACCTACATTGTCTACTCCGATTACCGAGCATGTATGCTAAGCTTGAATAGCAGTTACTTGATTTTTAAATCATGTTTTCAAATATCCTAAAATGCACCTGCACAACTACTAAATCCACGGACTGATGATCAATAGCAAAACATTCAGCTGCATGAAGACTATTTTGATTGAGTCTATTTTGATTACTTAGCTTATATTTATTTGAAAGTTTAGGCTTACGCACGTTTAAAAACTAATTAGTGTAATGGGACCCACTGTTAATATATTAGAGAGAGAAAAAGGCAGGCCATCAGTCTCAGGATGGAAGAATGTAGATGAGACTGCTACGCAAAGGAGGCGGCCAAAACATTGGAAAAATGTCCACAAACTAGATTAGGATGAAATATCCAAGGAGGACAAGGTGCATGAAAGGATGGGAAAGCTAAGATAACCACATACAGAAATTTAGAGTTCCCTTTAGGAAATGCAGTCTCATAAACATTCATTTGTAGAAAATCATTCCTAATTTATAATAGTCATGTTTCTAAGATGATTCTCCAGAAACTTAAAAAAAGGGGGGTTGATGTCTAAACCAAGTCTGTTTAAAACCATCCATCTAGTTTAATTTGCTACCCTTTTTGCAATAGTTAGAAATGAAAATGGTAAAAACATTGGAATATTACTTAAAATGAATCCGGCCAGCCTGCTTTTCTTACACACCCAGCGCAGGAAGTATCTACTAGTTGTTTGTACCACAGAATGTAAAAGTTTGCACAGGCTATTTCAGAAATAGCTGATACTGCAAAACTGAGAGAAGTCATTTTCTTCCAAATCAGGTGCCATGACATGTAAACTAGGAGATGACTTTCTGTAGTTATGCATTTTCATCATTGTCCAATAACATTACTAACAAAATGCCTAAGGATCGTAAAGACCACATTCAGCAAATTCTTCTACCAGATTACAATTATGGTGAACAGTGTGATATTTCATTGCTTTCTTCTCAGGCTTTTGAAATTCTGAGTCATTGGTACATGAGTTTCACTTCCAATGGTTTATTTGCATATAAATAAATTAAGTAAAAGTCTAAAATACCAAGTAATTGAAACTTATTATACTGAATGGAAAAAAACATGTTTCATCAGATTACATATCCCCATAAATAGAAAACACAAACCAAAGTTTGCACAATTAGTCACACCTCAGTATTACTGCAGTTCCTCCCAAACATTTTTCATTAAACTTCTATCGGGTTGGCATAATAGTTGTAAGCCCCAAGTTTCCTTCCTCCACTTCTCCATGGCCTATCAAGACACTCAGACAGATTTGCCAGTGTTCCTTCTCTCACTCTGTCCTAGTTGTTAGTTTTCTCCTCTTTATCCAGGTTCAAAGGCTTTCTCGAAACGTTTTGCCTCCTGTCATGTTTGCACTGCAGGTTCATTCATGCTGCCTGCAGTAGGGCAGCCAGGCTCGCCCATGTCATGACCGCATGCTACGTGCAACGGGGTCTGGGTCACCTCTCAGCAGCGCTTGGTGGTCACAAGGCAAAAATGTTCCACAGTGAAGTTCGCTGCCACGAGTAGAAAGAAGCAAACTGATGGCTGAGGACTTTTCTGCCAGCAGAGCTCACTGCTCACAAATTAAATCTAGATTAGGAGATAGCAGGGGACCACCAAGAAAAGGAAAGTAGCAGGCTTTAAAAAAGCAACCTGACTTTTTACCTACAGCTACCACAACATGTTTGTGGGGAAGATCAATGCCCATGCACTCTCTTTTCTCACACGCTTATCTATTTTGGCAATCCCTAGGGAAAAATAATCACACTACAGTCTTTGTGACTTTCTCTGTAACATATGGGACCACTACTGCCTCATGTTCACTTGTCCTAGAGCAGTCTACTATCTTCTGGTAGCTTGCAGCTGCTAATTTCATATCAATCCCTTAAAACGCCTCTTTGTCCTAATATGGATGTTGAATATAATACAAGTTACATGAACACAAACATCTTTGGACAGCACTTTTCAATTAACGTACAAAATAACAGCTATGCATTTAGAATCTGTCAGTATAACAACAAAAGCATATGTGATAAGGACAGTACTGTGCAATGCATTCAGACAAACAATCTTTCTTGATTACATTAAGACTTTGTTTTCTGTTCAGATACATAAAAGAAACTCAAATACTTTTATCCACTGACATTTAGAAATGACAACTTCAGAATGATTTCGACATGCATTTATTTTAGGACCAGTCAATTTTTTTCTTTGTATTTTTTCCTTAGATCAATCATTTGGCTTTACGGGCTAGCTTTCAAAACCTGAAGAAACAAACTTTAAAATTTGCCTTACCAACACTAGAGCCAGCTGTATCTATCACTTTACATGAGTGAATGTAAGTAGAAATTATACTGATGCAAATAAGGGAATAATTGGCTTCCAAGCCTTTTTCATGTTAATCCCTGTCTTCCTAATGTCTCCAGTTGGGTTCCAAAGTTACAGTGTCAAGTAGAGACTACAGCATGTCCTGAATAGGAGCAGAAAAGCTGTTACAAATTGCATTTTCTAATTCAACATTTTCTAACAGGTACTTATATCAAGAAAAAGGTTCAGGAACTGTTACTCACTGTTCCTTAAAAGTCAATTGAGAAAGAATACTTGCCTGTTTAAGCCTACCCTGGAATAGAGAGATCTGTTTCTCAATAAGGAACACTGAATATTAGAGTTTAAGTTCACAGAATCTACTGAGGCCAAGTTTGCTAATATTAATGTAGGAATAAGCAAAGTCTATAATAAATAGAAGCTTTTTGAGTATTATGTAAAACTGAGATAAAACATCACATTTTGATGCAATGGTAATCTGTCAGAGCTTTTTAAAATCCAAGGGAGTATTCCCTAATAGGAAGACCTGAAAAAAGTCAGTACACAGAAGAACAGATTAATATTATTTATGTAAAGTAGGAGGATGGCCTTAGTCTTCACTAAGGCTTTGGACACTATTGCCATAGAAATAATGATAGTAATGTCATAAAAGTCATTAATGACATAATAACAAGTGTAGTTCAACACATGTCTCAAAGTGACAAAATACTTCTGCTATCATTCACTGAAATTTAACAAAGATGATAATTTTCCAGTTACAGGCTTCAGATATAGACGAGATCTTTCATCTTTTGCTATTTGGCATCCTAATGCTCCTTCTAAGAACCAGGACAATTTTAAGAAGGCTTTGAAAAAGAAATACAAGGAAGAATGACCAGCAGTAGTCAGTAAAAAAAAAACAATCAAAAACCCCAAACAAAAACCCCAAAGCCAACAACAACAAACAAAAACCCACAACATGAAGAACTTCTCAAAATAAGAATGGCAACAGAAGGTTAGATGAAAACTGTATTATCTCTAGTTTGTTACATAAAAAAGGAAGAAAATGAGGATGCACAACAGAAAAAATAAGGCAGAAGAACAGAAACTAGGAAGGAAGGGAGTGCTGTTCTGAACAGCAGAAAACATTGTACTTAATCCAGGTAACGTACACAATGAGGCAAGGTATATAAAACTGGAAGGGATGCATAGGCTTGCCTGAACCTGTGCGACAACACAAAGGAATCTGAATTATTAGAAAACAGGTGGACGCTACATGGAACCAACGAAGGAACACTTATCCCTGGAGCACTCACAATAGATTATGTACTGTTCAGGAAAGGCAGAAGACCAAAGGTGTCCGTCACATCGGGAACCCAGATCCCAAGAAAGTGGGGGAAAATTTTGTAAGAAGCTTCAGAACTAATATTTTCAATTGTTAAAATGGTAAGACTAAGCCAAGAACACACAAGGAATAAAGTGCTCCTCAAAGGCAGAAGGAAAAAGTACAAGTTGCCTAAAGTAAAGCTTATTTAGATCTTGAAAGTATATTAAAACAACCATTGAAAGTTTTCAGTTACATGATTAAGAAGGCAGAGGGAAGGAAAACATACTCAAGGTGGCATTCATATTATGGATAACCTAATTTATGGTGCAAACCCAAAATAATTACGAGGGTATGAATCCTGCAATTATTACAAATACATGAAGCAAAAGCTCATGCAGAGGTACACTATATAATCTCTATCCCAAACTGCTGACGGAACTGGTACATGGAATTGAAGGCTTGGTAGCAAATATTTAAGTCTAGTTATGAATCCGGACATGGTGTCATATGACAGGACAATAGAAAACACATCAAGATTGAAGATAAGGTGAGAAAAATGGTAAAACAACTAACAGCCTGGATACCCACATGGCTATCCATAATCTGCAAGGTTTTAGGGAACAGACTAAGGAAAATGAAACAAATAAACATACACAGGAAAAAGGAAAAAGTGCTATTTGAATTTATCAAGAGAAGATAACGTCAGGCTAACTCGATAGCATTTTCTGGTATCATAACTAGGTTTTTAGGAAAGGGAGATGTAACTGACTTGATCTATATGGTCTTTGATAAGCATTTGTTACAGTGCCACAAAAGAAATTATTAGTGAAGCTGGAGACAGTAAGGAATAGTAGAAAATCACTAGCAAATTTTCAATTGAGAATCTTGTACAGATCTGGTCAAGAAGAGAGGCAGGGAAACAGCTCCAAAGAAGGATGATCAAGGAGAAGAGAAAGTCTATCTTATGAGGAGAGACCAAAAGATTTTGGCTTATTTCATCAAGCAAAATGACATCTCAGCAGGAGCATAATCACAGCATGTAAATGCATCAGGGAGATAAACAGCAGATATGGAAAAACCTAAATTAGCTAAGGACAAAACTGGCACAGGAACAAATGGATATTAACCAACGGTGAATAAATTTAGGTTGGAAACTAGAAGAAGGTTTCTGATCATTATAGCAATCAAGATTTCCAATAGCCTTCCAACTGGAATACTGGAGGCAAAAAACCTAATTACTTTAAAGATGAAACACAATCAATTTATGAAGGACTCTGTATGACATGCTGCCTGTGAGAGCAGAAGACTGAACCTCAATAACCCAGCAACACCCTCCTTGTCTTCTGAAATTTCTCCGACTTCAGCAGAAACAAACCCTGACTCTTGTTCAGCAAGACCAAAATCCTCATCATCAAGAAGTCAAAAGTCTTCCTGTTCTGCCTGGGGAGGGCTTGACTGTCTTCACAGCTTCAGTAACCTCCTGCTAATAGAGCCATACAGGAACCGACAAATTAGTCTCCCTTCTCCTCACCCAAAACATTGGTTTGACTACTGGTAGAGCTGAGCTCTACAGTTTGAATACTCTTCTCTGCCAGCTTCCTTACTGAGGCTCCCACTCAGCTGAACTGATACTTTTGCTACATATAAAACCTTAATAATCAGAGAAAAGTATTTCCCTCGTACAGCTAAACTCAATGGGTCACGCTAGAAACACAGAAGGTTTTCCCCATCTTGTATTCATGTTCCCACAAGCAGGCACTGAGGGTTTGAAATCACCAGCTGTCTTAACAGTGTGTAATAGTAAGCTTAAATTTATTTTAATAACAGCCAAAGTGTGTGTGCATGAGGATCTGAACTAGAGCCCATCAGAACCAATAGGGACATTTCCCCACACCTCGGCAGGGCTTTTTCTCCATACTACCGCCACTTTTCTCTCCTGAGCTCCAAAAATAAATGTGATGGTCATTACTTAGAGCACCTGCTCTTAAATAAGAGAACTCAGTCCTCTGTTTTGCAGTCATAAGTAGGAAAAACTACTGAACTCACTTTGGACTGTTCTCTTTCAAGGGATCATAAAACCACGTCTTATAGTCAGTCCAATGTCCCTTCTAGTAGACTGACTCAGAAAATTATTTCTGGCTTAATTCAGGCTCATAAAACTACTTGAGGATCTGATTGCTGGGGTTCCTGTCCCATTTCAGATCATGATGGCTGCGATTTGCATCCCTCAATGTATGAGGCAGAGAGATGTCCATGAACACTACGTCAGAACTTGATAACATCATTACAGCCTTGCAGCTCTTGGTTGCTAGCAGCTGCCGCACTGCATTTTGCTGACCATCACTCTGCTACTCGTATTTTAGAGTTTCAGGAGTCATGTAAGCAAAGAGTTTCCAAATAGGTGAGATCACTGGATAATGGCTAGTCAAAGATACGCAAAAGTATACTACTAAACTTACTGAACAAGGAAAGAGGGTGATCATTTGATAAGTGATTTTTCCTGACAGTACACAAAAAATGAACACTTATTTCCAAAGTGTTTTATAGTTGTCAGAGTAACAAAATTTCACTGCCCTTTTCTCAAGTAGTCACTAACGAATATCAGAAATAAAGTTTCAAGTAAAATTCCAAGTAATTAACTCAGACTCATTAATCATCACAGAACTGTACATTCAGGTTGTTGCATATATATTTAGTGTATTTTCTAAGCACCAAAGTAATTTTATGTGAATTTACAAGCAAGAATATTTATTATTCCCTCTTGCACACAAACCTGCTCAAGTTCCATCCTGTATAAGTGTCATCTGCAGAATTAGGGAGCAGAAGGATTATGCTACTGAAATGGCCAACCAGACAAGACAGACACAGACTAGAAAGACTATATACATCAAGACAAAAGTTTGTCAAATGGCTAAAATATATGTACATAGTGTGCCCACTGAACAATTGCAATTGGCTGAAGAATTGCCAATAGAAAATATGGGAATAACAAGTTTTTTACTGACTTGCACAGCTCTTCACAAGGAAATAGAGTGCTTGGCTTACACTAATCCACAATAAACAATCAATGCTTTTTTTCAACTATGATGAGTTGAATGCCTCCATGGTGCTTTCATAGAATCACTAAGGTTGGAAAAGCCCTTTGAGATCATTGAGTCCAACCGTTAACCCAGCACTGCCAAGGCCACCACTAAACCATGCCCTTAAGCACCACATCCACACGGCTTTGAAATCCCCCCAGGGATGAGGACTCAGCCCCTGCCCTGGGCAGCCTGGGCCAGGGCCTGACAGCCCTTTCCATGAAGAAGTTTTTCCTAATATCCAACCCAAACCTGCCCTGGTGCAGCTTGAGGCCGTTCCCTCTCGTCCCATCGCTTGCTCCTGGGGAGCAGAGACCGACCCCCCTGGCTCCAGCCTCCTTTCAGGCCGTTGCAGAGAGCGATGAGGGCTCCCCTCAGCCTCCTCTTCTCCAGGCTGAGCCCCCCCAGCCGCTCCTCCCCAGCCTTGTGCTCCAGACCCTGCCCCAGCCTCGCTGCCCTGCTCTGGATATGTATATTTTGATATATCACTGCCAACAGGCATTCTTTGATTTCTAGTCTTGCTATATCATCATCTCTAAACATTAAAATCATACCTAGCATTTCAGCAGACAAGAAAGTAGTTGCTTCAACTGCATAATCTTTTGGGCAGGGGTCAGCAGGGAGTGCAAAAGGAACACATTTACACTCATCTAACAAGTGGAAACTTAGCACTGTTAGTTTTTTCACTATAACATTTATATAACAGATTCTGTGTTATGTTTTATTTTGAAACCACTCAGATGATAGCTGGACTATCATTCCCACCTCAACTGACAGTTAAATACGTACCTATCAAAGACCTGCTAATACTTCACAGAATACTCTAAATTTACTGGTCAGAGGCAGTTACGCATCTATATTTTTTTCACAGGTTCTTTTGATGCTTTATAACTGACAGTTCTTGAAAAGCAATAGAATCACCGCTTAAGAGTTCATCTACACTTGTCATTTGTTCTCAAATAATTAAATTGTTTTCATAAAGGACAAAATAAATATATTACAGACATTAAATAAATTCTGCTCTGACTTACATTTACAGGTTCTCACTAAACAGGAGAAACAGTTATTTAGTATATCTGGTTACTATTTTTTCCCCTCCAGTTTTAGTTTTGGGCAGCCCATCAGAATTTGTGTTTATGGGAAGTAATTTCTAAAATTTCTGAAATATGAGAGGCATAATTTCAAAGCAGGAAATTCGTCACATATTTCTGTCTTCTGTCACCTTCTTATTAATACTCATTACTGGCAGAGGATCATGGCACTATGTACTCACGTACTGCAAGATTCATTTAAAAAGATCATAGAATCACAGAATGGTTTGGGTTGGAAGGGACCTTAAAGATCATCTGGTTCCAACCCCCCTGCCATGGGCAGGGACACCTTCCACCAGACCAGGTTGCTCAAAGCCCCATCCAGCCTGGCCTTGAACACTGCCAGGGAGGGGGCATCCACAGCTTCTCCGGGCAACCTGTGCCAGTCCCTCACCACCCTCACGGTGAAGAATTTCTTCCTTGTATCTAATCTAAATCTCCTCTCTTTCAGTTTAAAGCCATTACCCTTTGTCCTATCACTACACGCCCTTGCAAAAAGTCCCTCTCCAGCTTGCTTGTAGGCTCCCTTCAGGTACTGAAAGGATGCTATAAGGTCTCTCCAGAGCCTTCGCTTCTCCAGGCTGAACAACCCCAGCTCTCTCAGCCTGTCCTTACAGGAGAGGTGCTTGGTGTCGTCAGCAAACTTGCTGAGGGTGCATTCAGTGCCCCTGTCCACGTCGCTGACAAAGATGTTAAATAGCGCCAGTCCCAATACTGACCCCTGAGGAACACCACTCATAACTGGTCTCCACTTGGACATCAAGCCGTTGACCGCAACTCTTTGAGTGCGACCATCCGGCCAATTCCTTATCCACCGGGCAGTCCATCCGTCAAATCCATGTCTCTCCAATTTAGAGACAAGGATGTCATGCGAGACAGTGTCAAATACTCTTTGTTCATCTACTCCCCATCCAGAGAAATCCTGATATCCTGGTTCCAGTAAAATCACTGACAAAGATGCCATTAATTTCAGTGCAATCAGGATTTTGTTTAGAATATTTCACAGCAGCAAACATTGTTCCTTGCCTCAAAGTAATCTTAAAAGGGATATCTTCATTCTGTGAACACAGAGAAATATCTAGTACAGAAATAGGCTAAATTCTACTTTGGGGATTTGTACCTGTTCACACTCCATTTGTATGTGGCACATTATCTACTTTCTGCAGAAATAGTTGAAGGATTAAAATACCTATTGTACAATTTGAAGGGTTTTAAATATGATCCACTTTGTCTATAAGAAAGGCAGGTTCCATTATTTTTAGATCATTTCTTCCAGTAGGTTAGATGAGAAAAGCACTCCATCAACTAAGCAATTTTTGTGAAACTGTTGTTTACTGATTGGATTTGAAAAAGACAACACTTGGCTCAGATCTGGGACAAAAGAGAAGTTTGAAGACCTAGTATAATCAGCTGTGTGTGGGAACAAAGGGCCTTCCTTACCTGGCAGTTCAGTATGTGGGAAAGGTACAGGGGGGACAGTTACAGCAACTGAAGTCTGTTTACCCAGCAAAGATGAAATTCTCCCAAGTGTGCACATGCCAGATCTTAAGTCCTTCACTGGAACTGCACAAGATCTTATCTCCTGCTTACAAATCTTTTACACTGGGACCAATCCCAAACGGACTGTATTTTTACTTAAATGCAAGTTCTGTCCAATAACTTTCTGGATCCACGTGCATAATGAAGTAACCTCCCATGGTTATGGCAGTGCTACAGAGGGATCTGAGGTTAAGCTCCTGCTTTGCCATTGCCACAGATTTTCTATATGAACTTGGACAAGGCACTTACGGTCTATGTGCCTCTGTTCTCCATCAGTGAGACAGGAATAAAAGCACTGCCATCCTCACAGGGTGTTATCCAGACATACTAAAACATATAGAAGTACACATTCATGCAGTTATGGAGACCACTTCTGTTTCTAATTCCTAAGCTGATTTTTTATTCTGATAAAAATGAAAAGTCATCTTAAAAATAACCTTTAGATTGTAATCCAAGCTTTTTGCCAGATTTCACACAGAAATTATAGCGTAACAGCATGCTACAGGATTCAGTGCCCTTCACATAACTGAATTGGTAGGAGAGTTGAAAGATCTATACAGATAATGGAATGCCAAATACAAGAGGGCTCTCTCCAAAACAGGGAAACCTGGCCAAGTAAATTTAACTCTTTCTTCTGGGATATTGCCAATAAGACACGGATAGAACAACGATTCATGTAAGAGAAGAGAAGCAGATGAGCCCTACAATAACAGAGAAGCATAAATGGATAAGGAAAACTAAAAATAACAAAGGAACTACGAAGCAAAGCCCAGTCAGGAGCGTCCTGCCCAGTAACGGCACACAGCAGTGGGCACGCGAGTCCCACCGTGGAAGCGAGGGCAGGACAGCACGGTCGAACCCTCAGCCACAGGGGGTGAGGAGGAGGAAAATCTCATTCTGAACCAGGCTCAGTACCTGAGCCAGGGGTCAGAGTTTTAAGAGCAGAGCTGGTTGAACATATGTTGTAGCAGGCAGCTCGGGAACCCCCTGTGATTTTATCTGTTAGTTCTATGAAACTAGAACAAATTTTTTGCACCACAGTGCCCCCCAGTCTAATCCCAGCTACGTCTGGCTAACCAATTGCAATGCAATTCATTCAATGCATTACTTTATAACTGTTGCATACTCAAAATCTGTAATAAAGGGTAATAAAAGAAATACGATAAATGGAGTAACACTGCAAGCCCAGTCTGGATTTCCACAAGTCAGTTCGCCGCACTGGGGCACACTAGCAAACAACATGGTCTTCAGGAACAAACCAACATTGCTTACTTTGGTTAGAAAGTCTTGTTTACCTGTCACTTACAGTGAAAGATTATTCTGGTTTCTCCATTTTTTACATATAACGCAGAAAAATAACAACGTAGTGCAACAGATAAACCTAGTATTTTTCTAAAACAAGGCGATTTGGTTTCAGGGTGGCTTTCTAAGGCTAACACTACATAATATAATTGTAAGACAAGGAACAGACCAGTGTTGAGCAATGGGATGCAAAAATCCAACTACTGTACATTTCAAAGTGGCTTTTTAAGATACAAAGTTTTGAAAAGGTATGAAGTGAAAGAGTTTATCCAAAGCAGTAGAACCAGTTTGAATAATTCTGAGAAAAGGGCCAGAAAATGGGTGTGCTGTTAGAAACAACAGAGCACACCACTTGGAGCAAGAAAGGGTTCCTAACACAGTCATCAGCAGGCATATCAACATGAAATTTTGAAGAACATCATGAGATAACATCTCAAAGACTGTCTAATATTTGATGAAAGAGTTAAAGGCCTCAGAAAGAGGCATTTTCTAGACAATTAAGATGTTTTAGTCTCCATAACTAAATTCAGATGAAACGCTTTAGCGAACACCAGAATTTAACACCTTTATATTACCTGGAGCACATCCTTGGCCATGTGATTCTTCATTTGTTACAGCGTCAAAAAGCAGCCGTGAGAGCGGGCCAGCCAGTGAAGATAGCTATGAGACACACAGCCCCAGCCATCAGAGCACTTCTACAGGGAAGGAATATGTCAAACGTGTCCTAAGTATCACCGTGGTCACCGGCTGCTTTAACAGCCTTTCTCCACAGAAAGAGACTGCAGCTTCAGAACTGGTATAAATCTCAGTCTGCCCCACAGCTAGAGGAGGATATATACCTTCACTCCCACCCTCATTTCTTAAGCTATGCTAGGAAAGAGAGTTTTAACAAAACCTGCTGTTAAGGGCCATAGCTTTTGCTTTAAGTAGTTCTCTGTTTTGAATGCACTTCTTTGTCATTAGACTACATGAGCTGTAGGTTTACCACTTGTAGAATCCCAGATCAGCTCTCCAGGGCAGATCACCAACCTCTCAAAAAAGTTAATAAGGAAAGATAAGATACTTGGATCTCAATTCCCTAGGGATTCTTGTTTAGGAGGAGCAAGGAGTCCCAAGTCATATTCCCTCTATATGCTGCACTGCCTTTAGAGCTATTACTACTAATGATCACACCAAAAACTATCTGTAGTGGATCTTAGAGATGGAAAATAGGATAAAATCACATAGATCTTGAGTTGAATGGAACAGATGAGTGCAAGTTGCTGAGCTATGCCCCCCCCCCCCCCCGACATCTGCAGAGACCCTTTTAGTTCAAGGGATGATACAGATGTAATTAGAAGAGAACCTGATGCCAGGTATTAGAAATAACAGCTAAATAACAATATCATGGATTAATACTGAGAAGCTATTTAGCAATAAAATAAAAAAAAAAAAAATCTTTTTCACCAAATGCTGAAATCATCCAGAAACCAATCATTTTAAGAGAAAGCTACATTGGTTTTTTAGAAAATAAGAAACAACAGAGGGCACTGCTGCTGGCTAGGTATTTGTTAATTTTTCATGTGAATTTATTGCATATGCAAGTGATTGAATTAGTAGCACTGACAGGAACCCAGGCACAGTAAAAGCTTCCTGATACTGACACAGCACTGCTCAAGCTGCACAGTCCTGACCATTAGCAATACCGCTACCGAAGCCCGGAGCCTTTCTCTCCAGCAGAGTCTGCAGAGCACACTGGAACTGGACTGAGCGAGGTATTGTTTCTGCAATGTGAATTCGTCCATAACAAAGACTAGGATGAGACAACTACACTTTAGATTAATGACCTCATTTGGACTCTGATGCCAGGCTCCAGGGAAGAAAGTCCAGTGCAAGCTAATATCATGCTACCAAAATACTGCAAGGTAAGTTTTGGGGACAAAAATGTTAAGAGGATTTTGTGGTAGAGAGACCGAATGCAAAAAGGAGTCAGAAACAGTCAGCTTGCAGAACAGACTCTAAGGTACAGAAATCAGAATGATTTCCGACCTTTGAGAAAAGAGGGGTCATTTCCAGACACTCAGAGGCTGAGCAGTGAAATCTGGATCTTCTATCACAGAGCGATAGATTGCTTCAGAACAGCCGGGCTTTGAGAGCAAACTAGGGGAATGTAAATTGCATATCTACTAATTTAAGCATGCAAGTCTATTGCCAAATATTACCATCTAAAAGGAATATAGGTATCATGGCTGCTCTGAAGTCCTTAGGGAGGCTCATAACCTTTTGGGAACCTTTTCCTCCTTCCCTGCAACATATTAACCTTCTGACCACATTGGTGCTTGGACCTATGTAAAGAAATTGTACTCACAGACAGTAATAGTTGGGGAGCGGTAAAAACAAAACTGTGCAAAACATCAGGGATGCAGGATGTTGGGTGAAATCTGTATGAAAACCTCATCCAAGAACAGATACAGATCTAAAAAAAAAGTATTTCAGATACATTCTATGAATGTGCAGATGAGCAGCCACAGGGAAACATTTCATTGCTGTCTTATAAACTATATTCCCATAGTGTGAGACTGTGACAACTTATAAGAACATAATATGAGCTTTTTCTAAGAGTAACACTGCTGGATTTAATGGCGCTGCTAATGGAGTAAGATTTTTCTTGGAGTGAGGGTGCCATAAAGCAGCCCTCAGTCACCGCTTCCTGTTTACTCCTTGTGGTTTATTCTCTAGAGCAAACACGTATTTCTCTCGCTTGAAACTTCTGCTTGTTACAAAAAAATCATTCCTTGATATTTTCCTTTTCACACCATTCGTCCTCATGGAAGGCACTTCTTTTTAAGTGAATCGTTTTATAAGAGTGAAAGTATTACTGTTCTCTGATCGCAGAGTGGTAGAGCATCACTTACTGCATTCTTTTTTGGTAGGTCTAGACAGTCTCTTCTAAAATTTTATTTAGATATCACTTATAATTCATTTGAACAATTTTAGTCACTTAGCAAAGTTATTTCAATATTTTCCTTTTTATTGAAAGTTATTGCACTGCTGCAAGCAAGGTATTTTGTTTGATGAGTTTCCACATGGGTTGAACCCAAAGGAGAGTACAAAACACAAAAGGCCCCCAAATTGAATTCTAATCCAATTTAACACTAGCTATAAGTGAAATAAGGAAATATTAGTTACTCGAGAACCCCAGTCTCACGGTAACATGAAAAACAAAGCTGATCATCCAGAAATTCCAACTAGTTTAATTTTTCACCTATATACAAATGTTCCGTGAGCAACTACAGACACAACCAGGCAGAAGCTCCTGTGGAATGATGACATTGTACCAATGACAAGATTCATGAGCTAGGATCGAGATATGCATTACAGATAAACATACACCGAGGTGCATAACTACTAGTAAAACTAGCAAACGTTTTTGACACTTGGACCACACTTGAAATTACCAAAAAGGCGTTCTAATACATTGACAGATTTTGAGGCTAGAAGGATCCATTTACTGTCATCTCCCATGAACTGTAACATAATACAGGCTGATGAACTTCACCTCCTATTTAATCTTCAAGATCGTAGTTTGAATGAGAACAGCATATGCTCTGGCAAAGCGTCTAGTTTAAGTTTAAAGATTTAAAGCAATGGGAAATCTACTATCACTTGCTCACGATATTCCAAGTAGTGATTCTCCAGATTGTTCAAAGTATTCCTAGTGAATATTAGCAACATATTATAACATTTCTTTCGTACATATACAGAATACATTAGAAACTACCTTACAAGAATATAATAAAGCAGATACTACTATTAGAATTCTCAGGTAGGCTGAACCACAATGAGAAGGTTTGAAATTATATTTCTAGGCAGGGAGAATGCACCTAACTCAAGACTTGTGTAAATAAGGACATGAAAGAGTCAGTTAAAAGTCTCTATCTTCTTGTTCCCAAAACAGCATTTCAGTTCACTTACAGTGGACCAAAGTGGCAGTTGGAGGAGTTAGAGGAATAACCCTCAAGGCAGCCTCTTGCTATATACAGCACAGAATGATCTTACAGTGTAGAAGTTCCCTATTGCCTTTGGAGGAACCAGGATTTCACCTCTAGTCTTGTGGGAGGGAATTGTGATCAACTTTTGAAAAATGGCTGGGTCAAGAAACAGACAGGCTGCTTTGTAGAGCGACCTTAACATCTATTTGCACATGTATGTCAGGAGTGCGTATTCCTGTATATTACAGTAAGCAAAAGGTAGTCTACCTACTCTGAGGTAGTTTAATCATACATCTATCTTAGAATTTTCTCAGAAAGTTCCTGGCAATGCAAGTTTTTACAGTCCCATTAACAGAATAGGGAGTGACAGTCTCTAAGCCTGAAAACAATTCCCACTAACAATAATCTGGACGAGGCCACAGATAAAGAACTCCTCTCTTCCTTATGCAAGGAAAGGAAACAGGGTTAGTCAACCAGTTGCAAAAAATGGAAGAACCATTTTTACCCACACTCAGAATGAAAGCAAAAGACAAAGGAGTTTGAACTTGTCAGTAAAAGAAATAGGTTAGCATATGTCCTGATTTGGGAAGAACAACCAATATTTAAAGACACTAAACAGACTACAGTTGGAGACAATATTCTCATCAAGAGAACGCTAGAAGCCAAGAAAAGTCCAGAGGAAAGCTGAAAGGGGAAATTACATTGCGCTGGTAAATCAAGGTAGCAATAAACACAGGTCAGAATAGAAAATGCGTTGACTCTACTACTAACCTCTTATTTCGCCGTTCAGTGGAAAGGAGAACTATGACATACAATACCACCCACCCCCACCGCTTATCATTTATGATAACCAAGCCAATACTACCAGCACTTACAACATTAACTCTGTTCCATGCTTTCCAATTACCTTCAGTGGATTCATTTCTGTCCTGATAACTCCATGAAGACACTAATTTCTTGTATTAATTACCTTCTCCCCATCTATTAACGTAAATAGTAGTCATTTCTGTGCAACTAATACCAAAATGAAGTGTGCTGATTTGGAAGTATACTGTGTACAAGCGGAACAGAAATGGAGTGACCTTGCCTGCAAAATATATTACTAACTGTTTGAACATTTACCTGAACTAGTCAGTCAGGAAATATTAAATTGGAGAAGCTTATATATTTTGGACAGTAGAATATTTAATTTCTTTCACAGAAATTATGCAATATCATTAATTCATATCAAAATACATCTACCATACATTTTTTTAAAGCTGGATTAGGATCGAAGGGATGTTTTCACTATTCCCTCATGACAATACAAAGGCAAAAAATCCCTCTGCAGGGACTCAGTAGTTGAATCAACTTGAAGCAAAGCCTACTTGTTTCATTTAGAACAGTCTCAGCAGACCACAGGTAGCGCAATGAATCTCTACCTGGATGCTGTCAGCCTTACTTAGCTAAAGCAGCTCCTTACCTTGAATTTCTAACATTTTGACCAATTGTTTTTCTCTCCCCCAAGTACTTTAATTGTATTTATCCAGCAGCAAAAGTTGATAATTAATAATTCACTGACAAGATTACATGCCTCTACCTTTCCCTTGCAGCTGTATTTACTCAAAACAAAGCTATTCAAATACGCCTTAATCAAGACACATCATTCTACCACACCATGTTTGCACAAATCCACTTGGATCCCTTCAGCTGGGACCCATCAGTGCAGCCCCAGCCTAGCAGGGCAACTGGCAGGGCAAACCAGGTTTGTTGTGATGAGGCATGAGTGTCACATTTAGCTGATTTAAAAGTCACCTGGGTTCCCCAAGTACTCAGCAAAAGCCACATTGTTTCTTCCATGCCTGCCAGGTCCTTGTTTGGAAGCCAACGGAGGGACGGCCCTGGCCTCCACCTTCCTTCTCACACAGCGTTTGCCGCCCTTTCTTACAGGCGGTTCCAGAGGTGCACAAGCACCTCTGATTGGTTCGGAGGGGCCAGCTGCTCCCCTGATTGGTTCGGAGGGGCCAGCTGCTCCCCTGATTGGTTCGGAGGGGCCAGCTGCTCCCCTGATTGGTTCGGCTCTTGGCAGGGCCACCAGGGAACCGGCTGGAACCGGCTGCGACCAGCACAGGGCAGCCCCAGCCTCCGCCCGCAGCGGCCACCCCTGCGCTATGGGAGCCTGGCCAGCTGTACCCCGCCCCCGGGGAGGGACATGTAACCATTTGTTCTGGCAGCACGGCTCTTCCCAGTCTAACGTTCTGCCGAACAAACGCCGCCGGCGTCATTGTCCTGCTGGAATGGCACAGAGCTGGTGACTGCAACTCCAGGTCATGGGGAGCAGCGGTGCCACGTAGAGAACAGTGTCGGCTGTTAGCTGGAAATTCCCAGGGAAAGACATCCCTTTTTTTTATTTTTAAAGCTTACTTTATTACAATTAGCAGTCAAATTACATTTAGAACTATTGGAAATGGAATTACTAAAAGATATCCTGACAACATTCAAGAAGCATTTGGACAACGCCCTCGGACATATGGTGTGAATTTTGGGGGTGTCCTATGCAGGGACAGGAACTGGACTCGATCCTTGTGGGTCCCTCCCGACTCAGGACATTCTATGATAAAATAATTCAAAGCTTCATCAATAACTACAGAGTACTAAGAGTATCGCTTAACTGAGGCCTATCTCCTGAATACCATCCATCAGTATTATTTAAATACATTTTGACAATCCAACATAACGTTATACCAAAGAGTTTTCACAGAAACTGAATGTGATCAATAACGCAGACAGCATTGGAGGTACGTGCGATTCCCCCATATGTCAGACTTGCGGGATTCTGCCACGCCACCCCATACGCCTCAATTAAAGCTGCCTTCGTATGGGCGCGTACCAGTTAACAAGCTGCAGTCGTACTTTGGAAAAAGGAGGAGATTCCTTTACCGAGTAATGGTACACGTTCTTTTAATTACTTTTACTCCCCTTTCACTTCATCACCTCCCACAAAAAATAGCATTTAAAGTGCTTTCTGCATGAAGAGTGATGATGAGCTGAAGTTAATTCAGTGCCCAAGACTTACCAATACATCAAACAGTGACAATACAGCGGAAAGAAACAACAATCTTCCAATGGCTCCAAGAAAATAGCATGAACATCCTACCATGAGACACAACCTTTTATCTTTTGACTTGAAGTTGCGGATCCTGTATATTTTATGCGATAAGCGCTACAAAAAAATACAATGGGCAGATGCCCAAAGGAAGACAACCATTTTTAAAACCATGTAAACACCTAACAGTAAACTCTTTTGCCAACACACAGTTGTGGGAACTTTCTGGTAGTCAGCATCGATCTGCACATCCGAGTCCATGACAACGAGCGGGCAAGGCCACAACGGCTGCAGTTCATGCTGCAGAGGCTGTACCGCACTGTAACAACTTAAAATAAAGCGCTCTCTATTTTATCAGTAGAGCAATCCAAAGTTCAAGCGTCTTGAACGATTTCTCGCTTTATCTAAAATGTGAAATGTATTTTAAAATAAAGTTTTCCTGTAAAACTAGCATTTATGGCCCAATTACTGCAGAAGATAATGGGAGCCTTGTGGGAAATAAAGCTATTTGTGTAAGATTATGAGGGACCTTTTCCAAACAGTATACTTTTGAACATACCCAGCTCTATAGCCATATTTACTTGAAAAAGCTGCTTTAACTATGTGACTGCTACTCTCAAATGGTAGATTTCAGAATGAACTATACCAATCAATCAAAATCTGATTCCACATGATCATTTGTATATACAAGAAACGAAGAATTGAACTTTCCTAAATAGGCAGCTTGTATAACTACTACTTCAGGCAGAGAAATGCAGGATTAGACAGAATCATTTGGAAGGTCACAGAAAGAGACTGCAAAAAAATCTCCATTCTGACTTCCTACCAGACTTATAATGAAAAAATATTTCATGATATTGTGAAAATAGGTAGAACAGTAACCTCTACATAATAAAAGCACTCTTGTCCCCAGAAAAATCAATAGCTGTGTCTTCATTAGATCTAATCACTAGGGCTAAAATTCTAAAAGCATTTTGGCAAAACGAGATTTTTATTTACATATTCATTTTTAGATACGTAACCAGAGAAATAAAATTAAAGGAGGCTATGACATTAACGCACAACTGCCAGTAAACACCAGATTATCAGCTCCAAAGGAATTCACCAATTCTTGGTCTGTGTGTAGGGACTTTAATATTTTCTTATTAACCCTTCTGCCTTGAATATGAACCTTAGTGCCATGTTGGAAATCATTCCCTACAGATCATAAAGTTAGCAAATTGACAATGAATGTTTCACACCAATATTTATCGCTATGTTGTCAGCCCTGCACATACCTCGTAATTTTATTAGGATTCCAAAGTATTTGAAAAGCGCCAGCACTCTGGAGGATATTCCTGGACACATGGTTCACTGTGCCTGTGAATACAATCCTCCTCTTTCTCAGGTTCTCTGTGCCTCAGTTTCTCTCTTTATAAAAATACCTTAGGGACAGTACCAACCTGCCTTACAGAGATCTATCATGTGGTTAAATTCTCTGATGCCTGTCAAGTGCTTCTAGATCCTTGGATTGAAAAAAAGTGAAACAGTGAAATGGTACTGGAATAAGTATTGCCAAATAAGGCATTCTAAACTAAGGCAGAAAACCCACTAGCTTCCCAAAATGCATGCAGGGGAAAAAGGGGCTATCATCTTCTTATACGCAAAGCACAGACGTATTTTTTTCACGTTGGTAAAGTTAAAATGAGACTCCACATAGCTGCAAATGAAATTTTTATCACCTTTTCCATTTTCCTTCTTTTTATGTCATCATTCACAATGCTTTTCTGGCCTATCATGAAGCCCTTCATCTGAGAATTAACTTTCTCAACTCCATTCCCTGCCTTCCAAACCGACACAGAAGGCAGAAATTACCTGCCTCGTTCACTGTTCTAGCCATGTTTTTTTCTTTTTAGGAGTCTTTCTATCATGCCAAGCTTAACCATTTCCCTTAATGTGTACATATGAAAATAAGATCAAGACAAAGCCCTAAATTACCTGGTCAGTGTGGGAGCATGCTCACAAACCCACTCAGATCTGCCATCACACATTTTGTCTGGCTGTAACCAAATAATCCCTTTAGCATTACATTTTAATACCACGGCATTGTAACGTACAGTAAGGTTTCAGACCGCTTCATTGCAGGTTTTTGTTTTATATAATCTGGATCTTGAAATAGTGGGAATTCTTAGCTGTTATAATATAGCAAGTTATTTATTTTTGAGGCATAGGACAGGAAATACTAAATTCTGCATCATTAAAAATTATTCTGTACATACATAGCATATGTCCAAGAAGAACACATATTCACACACTAAGGAAAATCTATTGTTTCAGCACATCCACAGGGTTGTGTGGGAAAACAGCTCAACCTGTTAAGAAACAGCTCACATCAGCACTTTCTGCAGAATGACCTAGCTACTTCATCTTATTGAGCTTCAGCGGGTTTTGCTGGCTGGCAGTAGTGAGCAAAGAGACACAGAGAAAGAAAAACAAAATGAAAGTTGGGGCCAGACGTCAGCTTGTCAAAGCTGCAAAGGGAATCTCTCTACCTAACAGTCTATTTCTCCCAGACCTGCAGGCACTCACCAGTGAACTGCAAAAACCTGCTGCTTTTCCACACATACATGCAAGAAAAATTAAATTGCACAAGATTTAGTGTCTTTTAAAAAAATACATATGGAGTCTCAATCTAGATTCTAATACAAAAATTATTGTAGAACTTCACCATAGAGGATAGATTTCTAGACAGAAGACCTGGATACACTAATATGTGATCTCTCCAAGTTTTTTGGGGCTTGAGCCCTTGGGTAAATGAGAAGAAAGCCCTCACTGTTTTTGCTGTTCTGTGGATATGTTATAGATACAAGTTTTCAGTGCCGTTAATTCTTCCATTTTTACCAGTATCCCCATAACGACTTAGAAAAAAATAATGACAAACACACACACTAAATACACGTACCTTCTCATTCATACGCAGGCAGAGAAGTGCAAGTGTAACAGCAGTCAAAGAGCTCTGCCCTAAAATACTCCCTGGAGTAAGGGTGAACGGCAGAAGCAGGAGCCCAGCTCTGTCTAGAGGCTGGTACGCAATCACCCAGCCGCACTGAGGCTGCAGCAGAGGCGAGTGTTGTACCTACTGCCTTTCTTACATACGTAGTGGCTTTATCTTAAGCAATTCTGACTTATTTCCAGAACGTAATTGGACAGTGGGGCAGTAGTTTTATCTCCATGTTGTAAACAGTAAAACGTAAACAAAGTAGTCACTTTTCAGTTGTCTGTGGCAGACTGGAAGTTACAACAAAGCAGAATTTGTATACCAAAATTTCAGTATCTAAATTAGCTCCGTAGGTGCCTTTGAAATCAGCAGGGTCCCGTGTGGAGAAAATGCAGGCTGTCCCCCTTACTTAAGCAGTTAAGACAAGTGCCTAACGCTGGCTGATACGAATAGCTGTCCACTGCCTGCAGAGCCCCACTCAATAACGCCACCTTTTTTCTCCATTCAGTTCCTTCCCTCTTCCAAGAGTCAGTGCCTGAAGGAAACACAGCATCTGCAATCCCAGTAAGCCCATGCCATATGTGTACGAGGCTGATCAACAGAAAAAACTCCTCCTTCTGCAGTCCCCCATGAAGCAACAACAATTTGTCTGACACAAATTTGTGCTTTTAGAGCACAACTGGAACACAAGCCAATTTGCAGTCGGCAATTTTAATAAAATGAACAAGTTACATTTTCTATTGCAAATCTTAACATCGACGCCTCTGCGTTCCGATGCTCCAGTATAATGTAATTGTACCAGAAATTTTTATTAAACACGTTGTCTGCCTGCTTTAAAATTGGTTCACTCACAAAAGAAAAAGTCATGGAGAATTACCCTGCACTGTGAGCAGAGAAAGCGGCATAACAGGCAGCTTTTTTCCACCCCTCACATCTAGGCAGCAGTAATATTACAGCAGCCTCAAAGAGCTTTCAAGTTTTGTTTTTCAAAATATAGCTTCTTTTTAAAATAACAGCTCATACATTGCTAACAACCTACAGGCAGCTATCCCGAGCACAAAGTCTGAGAAATTAAGCTCAGTGCTGTTACCCTAGAGGTTATGTTTATGCTCGTAAAGGGTCAGGGAAGGTTCCCGGGCACGGGTCTGTAATCACCTCTGCCATTAGACTGCCGTAACGGTCCCTGACCTGCTTTTGGCCCATGTTAACGTGCAGTCTTCCAGACAGTTCCCAGGCGTGATTCAGGAGGGAGGCAGAGGATGGTGACCACTTCTAGTAGCGGTCTGGTTGCAGAGCACCTTTGCAGGAGGGTAGGGGTTTGGTAGTATGGATGTCAGTTGTTCCACGCCAGTTAGGTTCAACAGCGAGGAATGGGCCTAGGTACATTTAACTTCTTAGTACAGATGCAACCAGAGGAACTAAGGAGCCCTCATTTTCTTCCACTGCAGAGTAAGTCCAAACAACAGGTACTCCATGAGAGGAATCGCTTTTGGCTCCAAATACTCACAAGCTCCCACTTCCTACTTCAAACTGTTGTTCTGCTCTCAGCAGACCTCACGGGCTGGTTTTGCATGGACCGACTCCAGCAATACGGGGCATATAGCTTTTAACTGTGAAAGACACCACTATGATCAGCTAGTCTGATCTCCAGTAATGCAAACCAACGAACGTGACTCTGATTCCTCAGTCGAGTCCAGGGGACTGTGTTCAGAATACATCTTTTGGTATGTGTTCTTGACAAGCAATTTTGACAAGATTCAGCAAGAGACAGACAAGCTACTGCATTCCTCGGTGCATTCACGGTTAAACAGCATGCAGCAGTTCACTTCCAATGCACACGGCTGGTGCATTTCAGCACTGTTACCTGCTTTGCCTAATTAGTTTTTCCTAATTGTATAACCCAGCACTAACTGCATGGTAGTAATGACTTAGGAAGAAGTTTGTCATAGCCAAGAGAGAAAGTATTTTGCTTTAAAGCCTCCAAGCTGAAAACACATTAATAGAAATTATAGCATGCCCTTATGCAAAAATATGCAGAATTATCTGAAAATGAGCAGTCAGCAAAAGGGCAAGTAGACTGTGCTGATGTCTCTGGGTGATATGTACATTTTGCTGTCTTAGCCATTTTCAGCAGGTTTTTTTGTCAAAAAAATAAATGATGCTTTCTGAAAAAAGTCATAGGCGATCTAACGCTTATTGCGGATTTGCAACTAAGTACTTGTTTGATATACCTCTTCTTCAGGCCAGGATACAATGAGGGATTATTCCCTACATAATTCTCATCTGGAAAGCACCAATATTATGTGAACATTGGAGATTTAAGACAATGAATGTTTACAGAAAGTGTATCTGTAATAGACTATGTTTATAAAGAGTGATTGTATGTGTCTAAATATCTGCGCAGATTATACCAGTCAACTAAAGACATCTTACTCTTACTAGTCGGCATTAGCTTAGCCTTTCTGTGCGCAAGTCCTGTTCTCAAGGCCTGTAACGGACAAACGCTTGGAGGTTACTTCCTTGCAAGACTGGACCTCGCTCTCAATGAATAGATAATCCTGACATCAACCCAGCCGCCTTCTAAAAACAAACGATCACCAAAACGAACAAACAGCTGTCCAAGGGGTCCAATCTAATGTAACACTGTAGGGAACACCCCTACTCTCACAGCTATTCCTGCCAAACTCTTCCCTACTGATGGAAGTGGTTGGGTTCTTTCAGTACTGGCAGCATGAAATAATGTAACTACTCTAGCATGAAGCATGACATCAGGTCTGTCATTGCAAGCCAGAAAAATCCATCAAATTGAGACTTTGTTCCCTCAAACAGTCATTTACCACAGATCATTGAGCTGCTTATTTATATTTAATATTTATGCAAACTCTTCATTATATTGTACTGGACCATGTATAAGAGAATCTGTGCAAAGACAACTTATCTCCTAAGAGGCTAAAAAGTCCTAAATACATAAAGGAACACTTGACTTTGGTCATAAGACCAACTTCAGTACACAGCTGCTTTTGAGAGCCCCATGAGTGATATCTTTGAAAGCCCGCATGAACCCAAGCAGCTACCACTCTTGTTACTGTCTAGACTGGCATATAGTGCTCCAGATCTTGGGAGTCAGGATCAGCGATCTGCTTGAGGTCCTGAGGAGGGAGAGGCCAGCACTAGGACGCAAGCAGTTGCATAGTCCTAAAACTAGAGCAATCTTTGCACACCAAAAAGGAATTTGGATGATTCACTACGGGGAGCACTGCCGGGCAGCAACTCAGTACGGGCACCAGTAGCTGGATACAGAGTTTGAAACAGGTGGGTGCTGCAAGCTACACTCAAAATTTTTCCCTTGCCCGAAAGTACGTAGAGCAGTTCAGATGCAGTGTTTTACAGAGGACAAGGAAAAAACAGAGGGAAGGCCTTTCCCTTGGTGTTCCCCCCCATCCCCTTAAGGAAGGTTGTCTAGATATAGACAAACACAATCACCTAACTGCGGTTTCTCAACAGTTTCCTCTCCAGCACAATTCACTGGCAGATTTCTAAATTGGAAGCACAGTACAAACCCAGCTGCCTTCCAAATTGGTCTGCTTGGCACAGCAATAAAAATAATCTCAGATGCCACACAGTTAATCAAGCTAGCCCTTACAGAACCATTTCCACTGTGAGCTCCACTCTTACATGAATGTCACAAATGCCTTGATTAGTATCAGCTCGTGCCATAGCAGTGGATCAAAAATCTGTGTTATTTGATCATTTGTTTTTGATCAGAACTCATTTTTGGGAAAGCAAAAAGAAAGATAAAGAAAGAAAATTCACTTTGATCAGAACTTATTTTGCATAATCTTGACTACAGGACTTCATCGGTATTTGCAAACTGTAGCAGTAGTATCTGACTTACACCTTACCATCCTAAGTAATTGCTAAAATGAAATAAGCATAAAATTAAAATCCCCTTAACTCTTGAAATTTTAAAGTATTTGGGAGATAGATGTTTAACTAACACTTTCTCCCTTGGAGTTACTACGTTGAGTTTATTATTCTTGTCATGTTCTGTCTGTTTAATTGGATAATAACTGCAGTCATATTATTGCCTTCTAAGTACATACAAGCACCTAACAGTGTTTCTGCAAAGAACTCCATATGCCTTGCTGGTTAAATAGGAACATTATATTTTGAATGTGCAGCAAAGGGTGGCGAGTTGCTTCACGAGTGCTAACTGCAGAGGAATGATCGGAACAGAAGGTGAATTAATGAGAACTCCGATATCTGACCATCGAATCATTGCTGCTAATAACACAAGAGAGGACTAATGCTTTAGTAGCACAAGGCCTCCCTCCTGACTTCCCCTACGGTTGCTACCAATGCTCCATCTTTTTCTTTTTTCCTTGTGCTTCTTGCATTAAAATAATAGGGACAGGAGAGGAATGAGTTATTTGAGTCTAGGCATGAATAGTTCAAGCTTTCCCCTCCAGACACCGTGCCTGTATGTGTTTCGCAACACAACAGGTTTCCAGGTCACGTGCCAGGGAAGAAAAGGCAAGCGCAGCTTTTCGCTCCCTAATCTGGCAGGATTCACACAGAACAGGGAGGTAAAGCACAGCCACCTCAGACTTCAGTCCGGCTGCTTATTGTAGGTCAGATTCAAATCTAAAAATCAGTCAACATTCTCTATAACTCCATTGATTTATGTAGCTTATCATTAACAGCAAGAATAGATTATAAACATCTCTCTTATTGTCACGTCCTAGACTCTGAAGACACTGGGTGCAACCCAGGACAACACTTTATTTACCATCATTTATAATGAAGTTAAGCACAATCTGAGGGCAATATCACCGAGAGCTCTCACAGAGGAGTTATCAGATGCTTACGTTGTATAACTCAGTATAAAATTAATTTGCATCAGTTTCATATTTGATACATACCCCCCTTTCCAGAGGGTTCCAAAGCGTCCCTCCCAGAGAAACTGGGAGAGCACTAGAATTTTAATTACAATATCCATGTAAATACTCTTTTTCTCTTATACATATATATATAATATATTTTTTAAGGAAAAGTTTCTCCTACTGTAAACCTAGATAGATTTAAAAGAAGAAAAGGTGCAGTTGACACCATCTCAACCTATGTTTTCCCCAGTGAGCTCATTCTACTTCACAAAAGTCTGAATCCTGCCAGGGAAAACTGAAAATGTAGGAGATCAGTCTTCAAGCACTAATGTAAATGATTGCTTCTGACACTATAAAGGCATGTTGTTTTCCCTCCAGGTTGCCCGCTTTTCACATAGGCAAGCAAGATTAAAGCCGTAAGACTACTCTTCATGTGGGGAGGTGATAACCTACCTTCTCAGAGTGCTTTGATTATGTCAGGACATGCGCACAGAAACAAAAAAAACGCACAAGCAACTTCCTGAAGCAGGTTGTTTTGTAAGAGGTTTTGTAAGACGAATATTGTTCAGGGAAACAAAGTTCCAGTATCTTTTTTAAGGATAAAAGAAAGTATATCTTTAAATTGATACCAATCAAGTGACTTCAATGGTCAATGCAAAATGAAAATCAGAAAAAGTCCTCGTTCATTGATGTAAATCCTGACTACCTACACTCATGTCATAACTCCTATAAATGCAAGTTCTTAAGTACCAACTAGTGAAGGAAAAGTAAGAATTTCAGAATCTGGAACACCACATGTAAGGACAGTAATCTGTCTGTATCTCACAGTCAACACAAGATCTCTGGATAGCAGGACAGCCTATAACAATAATAATAATATACTAGGGAGGTTAAAAAAAAAAAATCTTCCAATGGGTATTTTGCCAAATATCTGACAATGTCATTAGATGGGCATCTCTCTCACATCACAAGGCAACGCACGACCCCAAGGAATTTCAGGTCTCAGTTCTGTGAAGTACTTCACCATTCCTGGTGATTAAGAGCATCCCCAGTACCACACTGGCCTCACATTTACTATGGTATCATAGAAGTACTTTGATTTCAAATAATGGAAACTAAATCAACAGTGGGAGACACGCTGTTTCAATGACTGATATCACTTCTGACATTCCCTCAGAAGGTTCCACTTAAGAAGCTAATTAGGTGAAGGGGGGGGGGGGGGAAGTGTGAACTCATGATTTCTTTTCCATATGAACAATTAGAATCAGCAGTAATAGGTTACTTTGCTGCAAGGGAGCCTTGCATTTGTAAGATTATAACCACATCTCAGAATCCTAAATCTTCAGATGAGGATCGAAAGGTTAGATAAATATGTTTTCATTACATTGTATTAACAAATTCAAAGGAACAGTGCCTTACTAACTGCAGGAGTATGAGTTAGTCAATGCATCATTAAGAGATTTTTTTGCTTGAAGCACTCCAGCATACACTAAAGAAACGTGCTTCTAATCTCTTTACCTGCCACTTATTTCATGTATTTACAGCAACAGCAAAGCGTCCAGTTCAAATCAAGCATATGAGAAGGAAATATGTCCACACTACCAGGTGGTATATGAAGTTGTGCTGTTCTAAGCAGTTATGCTCTTAGGAAAGGAACCACTGAGAAGTAAACAATTTACCATACCACTTTGCATGGCTCTAGGATTCAATGTCTGTACATAAGTCTTTTATGCAGAATGAGAAAAGTTACATTCTAAACAAAAATTTCAAGTCCCCATCTTGCACTTAATTTTCTTCCTAGCAATCGTCTCCCAGGAGAAATACTGCTGAGCAGATACAGAGCCAGATTCTTAAGGTGTTTTGCATGGTATGCTTGGGAACCTTCCACAAAAACAGCCCAGTTTATTTTTAGATTCCCTTAACTTTATTTATTGATTTAGGAGGATATGAGAAATGGGCAATAAGTGAAGAGAGTTTTTTAAAAATGGTATCTTTTATTAGATTAGCTGATACAGCTTGAAAAAGCAAGCATGCTTTTGGGCACAGGGTGCCTTCTTCAGCAAAATCTAACTCAATACAGGCAATTCCAGTTTAATCTTATTATATTGATGACAATGCTCTTATGAAATAACTGTGGAACTGAGTAAGAAGAGGGGTATGTTGAAGGTTTCTTTATTTAATTTGAAATTTCAAACTTCCACATGAAGCCAAATGAAATGTCTTGGTCAAGATTATGGGGGGAAAAAAGCACAGGATGTCTTCTAACCCCCTCTTTGCCTCCCATGCTCATCACTGCTCAGAAACCTGGCTCTGGCTGTTGCCACTAATCTTAACTCTTACAAAAACAATATTCTAAAGTTTCCGTACAGCAGTAAAGATACTATAGTCAGTAATGTTCCACACTTACTGGACACGTAAAAGAAATGGTGATACATCATCGGTTTTACACAGTCTTGTTCCTCTCCCAGTTCCTGTTAGAAAGACCATGAGAACAGAACATGGGAGACACCCAAGCATGGGTTGCTAGTGCGACTGCAACAGACTGAGAGACAAAGTGCAGTGAATAAAAGGCCATCGTGTAGCTTCACTGTTTAAAGGTCTCGTGATAACAGAGAACTTGCACTAAAAATGGAGAGAAGGAGAGGGAGCCAAACCAGCCTAGAGAGAAACCGCTAAGGCCAGTAGGGAAATGGTCAGGACAGAAATAAAGGCAGGCTGCTTGAACGCTAAGCTGTGCAAGACACATAAATTGATGAGAGTAGAGAAAATACCGGACAGCAATCCATTAATAAGTGGAGACCAGCCTCCACGGTGATTCCTGGCAATGCCACCGATAGCTTACAGTTAGATTTTTCCACAGCAGAACAACTGCACAACTAAGCAAAAATACAAGATTTTTTTTTATAAGCAGAAGAAAAACAAGTCAGCAGTGTCAGTCAAAATTATCCTAATTAATTTACAGCTAATTAAATGTGAAAGTCCTGAAGAACCAGGCATTTATTAGATGAACTACAGCAAACAAGTCAAGTGCAGCACTGATGATTGCACCAGCACAATGTTTTTACTCATCTGCATCAAGTACAAGACTTCGCTTTCTTTTCTTCCTGACTCTATTGCTAGAAAACCGCTTCCTGAGAGCAAGGCCATGAAAGCAACATTTAGACAGAGAAAGGCCAGAGGCTTTGCAACCTATCTCAGAAAGCTCATCCTAAACACACAAAGCCACAGAAGATGATGCAACTGGAAGAACTGGTCCAATGAGGCACCAAAGCTGACAGCTGTAGGACTGCACGGGAGGAACGTGGAGAGTGTTACTGCGTACAGAGGAGGACGCTGGTCTCTTTTTTTCTCCACCCTGTTCAGGCTTCAGCTTCCATCAATGTTCATTAATAGAAAATAGTTCTATTCAGTATTCATTAAGCAGAAAATGAACAGGGAGAAAAGTTCTGGCTGGTTTTATTCCTCTCTCTGGTATGAGTGAGCTGCAGAAACCGCAGGCAAGTTATTTATCACCTTGTAATAAGACACTGCCTAAAACACCGAGGGAGAAGGCAGTGTATTTCAAGTGCCTCTAGAGGCTACTAAGGAAAAAAAACAACATTGCCTCTGGACTGGAAGAGAGAGGGAGGCTCACTCAGCTCAGATAGGTCTGGTTCTATCTGGGATTACTATAAAACAGCATCGGGAATGACTATGGCCACGCATCCCAGCTCTTCTCTGCCCTCATTGTCATACACATACTGGGATTAATGGTATGGGGATTAAAGTTTGCCTGTGAGCTAAAAGAAACAAAGGATATTTCTATCTCTCCTCTGCTTTTGTACTTTTACTTCTCTTTGCTTTGAATGATCCCATCTGTACAACAGGACCAAAATAGTTCTTTACTGTACCTGCAAGCGTTACTGCGGCTCTGCAGCTCAAGTACTGGAGAAGGTCATGGAAAGTGCTACGTAACAAGGAAGACAGAAGTCGCAGCTCTTTGTTCACTGCCTTTCATCCTACAGCGCTGTGCTTTGCTAACCTAGCTGGCATGATCTTCAGTAAGCTGTTTCATTTGTGTTTTGACATATGCTTTTCAAATCGCATCATTAAAAACACAGCTTGTCTTTTCCATATACTAATGGCGGTAAATTTTATCATTTGAGCAACCATTTTGTTTTATTATTGTGAATATTCTGAAAATCCTTGTGGATAAAAAAAATTTTTAAGCTGAAATACAGAGAGGAGAGATGAAATCTTTGCAAAACACTTGCTCGTTAGGATTCTTATCTTTCCATCAAGCACCTGGTTAGGGCAGCAGAAGCACAGAGGCACCGCGGTGCTGAACAGGGCAGCATCTAACTCAGGAGTATTGCACCGTCTCCTGAAATCTATCACTCAAACTGGGCCCCAGGCACCCGGGGCGAGCGCATGCCTGAAATCGGCATTCACGGTCATTAGTAGCTGGAGCAGGAGCTGCTTAAAAAAATCCAATGCTCAGAAAAGGCTGATTTGGCTTATTTCTGGGCTACAGAAACCCCTTCGTTAGAACCCTCACCAGGAATCTGATATCCAACACTTTGCTGTTAAGAACCTGAGATGGCCTAAGGCCCCCTCCCAAAACAGAAAATGGAGCAGCAGCAGTGCCCTCTCCAGCATGCAGCACCCACTCGGGCTCCAGGAGAGAGGTATCCCATTCTGGAATGTGTCTGAGGAATCCGAAACAACATCTGCTATCTTCAAGGTGTCCCCAGACCAACAGATGTAGGACAATCTGCTATACTAATGGCATTTTCATTCCTCTCTGCTGAATTTGCTCCACGGTGCATAGAATTGATTAAATATTCATAGCAACAGTCAGAAAAGGAATAAAAGCAAACTTGGATATAGCCCAGCGGCCAAAGCAGTCATGCTGGAAAGAAAAAATGTCTGAGTTTTAGGCCTTCCTTTGCTGATCACTTGAAAATAAATAATAAAGTGTTCATTAGAGCAAGGGTCTGAAATTCAGGGTATTCCCTGCTCAGTTCCCCCCCGCCCCCCAGGCTTTCTCTATATTGATAAACATAGGCTTTCTCCAGCCCCCTGAAAAATATTTATTCCCCACAAATTAGAGTTGCTTCAATAAAAAGGTAACAAGAATAGCTTCCAGCTACCCCAGGATATCCTGCAGTTTGGCATGTGAGTACTCTGATGGGGTGAGGAAGCTTAAATAATTTTAGGAAACAAAGAATGGGACACAGGATGATTATTCTAACCACGGCATTACTGGGTGAAAGAGAAGGATGTTACAGTTGTGTGGACTCGACACGCTTCGAGAAGGCCTGCCAGATTAAACCGAGCAGGCAGAATAGACATGAGAACACTCATTTCATGAATCTTATAGATGCAGTATGAGACAGTTCAGTACTATCAAGATGGAGATGTCTAGAAGCAAAACTTTAGGTAGTTGGGAAACTGCAAGATAATTTATTTTAATATAAGGACCTCCTTCCCCTACCAAAAAACCTCCAAAACACACAAAGAGCTTTTACCTTATTTGGGAAGCTCTTTGGGCAAGACAGCATTTGATTAGACAAATTAAATTTAGAACTTATGTGCCCAGAGTAGAAATTTTGTATCTAAAATCTGCCTACCTAAAGGAAATCATCACAACCAGAGAAAGGCAATACATAGAAAAGGACATGTATACAATATATGATATATAATTAATATTTAACAAATTTGAAAAATAACCTATCCATTGACTCAATTTTGGAGACTGTGTGAAGTGGTAAGGGATATGGACCATCTTGCTGTAAAGCCATGTAACAGGGGAGAAGAGATCACAAGCACCGAGAGTCTTCCTGGGCCTATTCCTCACTTCTGCTCAAGGATGGGAGTTTTTTTACCTTCAATTAACAATAAAAGAATTCTGGAGCTTTCTAGCACAAGCAGCATATGTCACATACAATACATATATGCAAGTACAGAAACAATAAAAACATGATAACATACATATTATTGGGGTCTAGCCTGAAATGGTAAGAGGTGGGTGCTAAGGCCTGAGAGTAACTGTGAAATAGAGCTGTACCAGGGAGAAGGAAATAACCTCCCTCGGCACTGTGCGCTATAGGTTGTACACTCGGAACTTTACTACCTTATTAATTGCCCTCATTTGTCAGTGTTTAACACACAATGTGGAGAATAAAGTCACTTAGGCAGTCAGTCCAAGTAATTAGCTACTTTACATCCTTCCTATTGTAAAATAATCTGGGGTCTCTCATTTTACGACTTGGAAAACGATTCACTATCAATTTAGTGATAATATATTAATAATTGTGCAACGTTCCAAACAGTTTCAAATAGATGATGTCATGTTCGCAGAACAGCTTATTATCAAGAGAACAGATCCGAGATGCAAATCAGTGAGATTTTAATTACGTTAAAATAGACAGATGCTCTGCCATTCACCGAACTGTCGGTCGACAGCATTCAGTGACACATAAATTGAATGCAAGTTGTTACCCACAACTGGCACTTCCTCGGTCATAGGATCTGCACAAGCTGCCCCTTCCCTGCACACACTCTCCTGGCTTAATAAACAAAATACCCACATACAACGAGTGCCAGCTGACTTCAATCCAAGCAACTGCATGCCACAAAAAGGAGCTTTTTTCCATACCTTCCTTCCTTCTTGTTATTGCATCATTTTCCATTTGCACCAATTTGCTTTTCAGTCTCATTCTGTTTTTTTAAACAGCTAGCCCCTAGAGTTACACAATTATATCTAAAGCTCTCTTTATTTCAGAAAAATGTTTCTAGGTTTTATGGTTGTTGAGAGAAACTTTAACATGTAAAGACTTAACAAGCCAGAAAGCAAGTAAAGTAAGCACCAATTTTATTTTTACTCTCTCATTTTTAATGGATTGGTTCATATTTCCTAAAGGGTTCAGAAATTCTTGACTTTCAGAGCCTCATTAGGACAACACTGAATCCTAGACATGAAATTTTCTCCTCAGAGAGCAAATTTTCAAGAGGCATAGACCTGCAAGTATGACAAGTTCAAGAATTTGAGAGGATAAAACTCCTCAGGTTGAAAATACTTGCGCATACAAAGTGACTCATACACATAATTCTAGAATGCTAACATATATATTAAAAAAATGCTTTTTTATAAAAAAATCAGTCATGTTTAAGCTGATTTGACTTGACTACACTTGGAACTCTAGATAACACTGAAAAAACAGAATTTATTTTCTTTTAGAAACAAAGGTGCAAATATCTTTAAATTCGGTGACTGAGGAGAGAGTTGCTAAAGCAACAAAATATTTGGATGAGAATATTCATTAAAACCTGACTGGTGCCACGTAAATCTAAGTAACAGCGAGCTGAAAAAAATCTCTTCTGATTTTTTTCCCTGTAAGATGGGTTTCTCCATGTCCACATCTCTCTCGGCTGAAAACTGCCTCCATACCGGTGAATACAGCTGCAGCACCCTATTTCATTCTTGCCATGACACTAGAGGAAGGATTATTCAGGTTGCTCCTTCCCTCCCCAGAATTGCCTGGTTCGTTTTTTTTCCTCTGATCTCTCCTAACCCCCAAGTCCAACACCGAAAAGCATCTTACGATAAGCAGCCCTTCTGTGCTGAACTCAAAAGTAGTCAGATGTGAATCATTATTCTAGGCTTTTCTGCAGTTTCTCTCAGCTGTTCCAACAGTATCTGGCTTTGAAAGATGTCTCAATATACATTAAGCCAGGGAAATGTCTAGAGATTGATTACTACTAGTGTGCCATAGATTTTTGTCCTATTCATCCCGTTTAGTTTGTCTTCATAACCTGAAAGACTGTGTAAAAGATTAGCTACATAAACTAAGTAGCTGTTTCCAAATCTGCATTCTAAAGAGGGATCTGCTGCCTACTGAAAGCTGCAAGAAGCAGGTGACTTCTGGTTTCTTTGAGCATGCTAATTTAGACTGGGCTTTAATCTAGAAAATTCTTTTAAGTTCTCATCTCTTTCTTGTGATGGGTACATAAAGCGAGGCACTCCTTGTTGAAGGGGACAGAAATGCCGATGAGCACAAATTACCGTGCTGTGGAAAGTTGTATCAGATTTATGTAATAGAGGAAGCATGAAAGTTCAGATTTGTATTTAATATGCAGAACAACTTTGTCTCCATAACTGTGCACACAGAGTTTATATTAGTACAGGCTGAGCGCAGATACATTGGTACAGCTTTTGGATATTTCGTTTTAAACATTTTTCAGCCCTTAAGGTATCTTCTCATAATCACCTACTAACTTTCAGCTGCAATCTATGCTTTCCCGACCCTGCTCCTGGAACCAAGATGCAAAGCTTCCAGCCTCTACCCTGCTTGAAGTCCCAGCCGGCTGCAAACATAGGCATGTGTACAGCAGACATCTCCTTTAGGACTGCCTTTTTTGTTCTTCTCTAGCATTTTGCCGAAATCAATAAGCCAGTCTTAACATGAATGGAAAAGACACCTGAGCCAAGCTCTTCTACATCAATTTGAGGTCAACAGACAGCTTTAATTGGGATTTGAAATATGTACATTTTGTCCTTTGTGGCCAAACTATTCTCTCAGTTTCAATGGAATAACTCCATCAACCTAAGTCCCTATGGACAATCCTGTATGACCGAAGTTTGTGCTATATGCATTAAAGGAATTCATGTAACAACCATTTAGCTGAAAATTAATGTAAATTAGAAAGGTTGGTGTACTATTTATATTATTTTTTAGCAGAACGGATATATTTCAGTAGGTACACTTCAGCTGGCTTAGGAGAATAGACTCCACAACTGTGGAAAATATGTATTCCTGCTATGCTTTCTCCAACATAATAACGTGTAGCCTCAGCAATTTCTTGTCCTCTTTGGGAAAAACTGCAAAGACTCAGTGTATTGTAATCTACTGTGAATTCAGCATCTGTTTATGATATTCTCAACAGGAAAAGTTGTTTCTTTTCATCATCTGCAGATGCAATTATGACAGCAAGGCCTGCAAAATGTTCGATATCAGATGTTTAAGACTAGCAATAAACCTAGAATGAAATGTTACTTTTGTCATAAAAAAGATCCCCGGGGTTCTTCTGTTCAGAACCTTTTCGCTTGAGCATAAGTACGATGTAACTGTAATACTTTGCACCTTTGTTTCGCCTTCCACCTGAGCCTCTCAATTCACTTTACAAACATAACTGGATTAAGTATTCCAACAGAGAAGCATTCTGCAAAATGCAAAAACAGAAGACCCCAGAGGTCACGCTTACACATTGAGCTCTGCATGTCTATGGCTGTTTACACACAAATATGCTAGCACTGTACATACAAAACAGAAATCTAAACTTTTGAATGCTAACATGCACATTTTCAAAATAAGTATGAAAATATATTGAGATTTTGACCTGCTAATCACAATAAGATCTGAGTGTTTGAGGGGAACTTTCAATGCACAGTTCAAGGATGGTTCAGAGCCATGTTCCACATAAAGAAAAAAAAAGCAGTCCCATGCTCAAAGAGTTTAAGTAAATTTGTCAAAAGTACCCATATAATTAAGGACACTACGGGCTTAGGTACATGAAATTGTCACAAGTTAGTTAACCCACCAGACGATAAGGATTCACTCTCCTAGCCTGCACCAAATGCAAAATAACTCAAGTTACTTTAGCCATTCTTCATCGATTTCACAGAATCACATAATTGTTGATGTTGGCAGGAACCTCTAGAGATCATCTAGATCTTCTCTGCTCAGATAAGAGTTAACTAAAGCAAGTTGCCAAGGACCACATCCATTGGGATTTTGAATATCTCCAAGGACGGAGAGTCCATAACCTCTCTAGGCAACCTGTTCCAGTGTTCAATCACCCTTTTAGTAAAAATGTTCTCTCTCATGCTTAAATGGAATTTCCTGTATTTCAGTTTGTGCCTACTGCTTCTTGTCCGTTCACTAGGGACAACCAAGAACAGTCTGGCTCAGTCGTCTTTACTTTCCCTATCAGGGATTTATACACATTGACAAAGTCCCAGGCTAAATAAACCCAGCTCTCTCAGACCTCCTCTCATATTTAAGATACTGCAGTCTCCTCATCATCTTCATTGCCCTTCGCTGGTCTCAATGCAGCGTGTTCACGTCTCTCTCGTCCTGGGAAGCCCAGGACAGGATGCAGCACTCCAGATATGGTGTCACCAGCACCGAGTAGAGGGAAAGAAACACCTTCATCAGTCTGCTGGATGCAATTTTCCTAATGCAGCACAGGAGGCTGTTGGAATTCTTTGCCACAAGGGCGTATTGCTGGCTCACGTTCAATTTGGTGTCCATCAGGAACCTTTGCCAGCCAAGGGCCTTTTCCTGTCCAGGTCCTTTTCTGCCAAGCTGCTTTCTGGCTGGTCGGCCCCTGGCCTGTACTGGTGCAGGGGGTTATTCATCCCCCAGTGCAGGACTTTGCAGTTCCCTTTGTTGGCCTCAGGAGATTCACACCAGTCCATTTTTCCAGCCTCTTGAGGTGCCTCTGCATGGCAGCACAACCATTTGGTAAACCAGCCACTCCTTCCAGTTTTGTGTCTGCAGTCTTGCTGGGTGCACTGTGGCCCGTCAACCAGCTCATTAATGACCATGTTTAACAGTATTGGGTCCAGTATTGATTCCTGGGGTAGACGAGCAGATACACAGGATCTTCCCACAGCTGAAGTAATTTATTTCTGTCTGATTCTTAGTCCCACTTCACTAAGTGCCTAAAGATGACACCTTGCAGGATTTACAGAATCACCAAACAGACTACGTCCCCAACTTCCATTAGGATTAGCAACCTCATCTTTATAGATACTTTGAAAAATACCACTGGACCCCTATCTATATCTTTTGGCAACCAAAAACTTGCCAAAAATCTAACAGGAATCACATTTTAAATGAAACTCCAGCTCCTAAAAAATTGGCACATTTGAAATTCTTAGTCTTACTTTGTAAACGGGCAATTAGTCATCGCTGTCCTCTTAGAGGTGGCAAACAAACAATAAGAATCTGGGCAAAGCTTCACAAAGAATTTGTAGCTGAGCCAGAAGCTGAACCTAATTACATTGATTTAAGCATCTTTCCTTTCAGAATTTAAGTTGTGGTAGAACAGCAGAAGACATAGGAAAGTTATGCAGAAGGAGCATATATATCCATTCTCATTATGAATAAAGGACAAGTTGGTTTTGATAGAAATAACGTTTGTACTTTATCTTAGGACTCCTCCCTGCTGCTAATTTTCTCCAACTCTGCCCTTCTGCCTCATGTTTCTCATACCAACATTTATGTCTGGTTCACAAGTCTACTACAAGCCGGAGTAGGAGGCTGACAGAAGGAGCAATCAGAAGAAGGTGGGCAGCAAAGAAGGAGACATTTGCTTTGTTTTTCACTTGCTTGGTGCTGAGCTGATATGGTTCCAGCTAGGAACTCCAGACCAAACCAGACATCTGAGACAGTACAGAGGGCAAGCAACTGAAGGACAGACTTTGAAGTGGCAAATCACTGGAAATTCTTGTGTGCAAGACAGGTGACTGTTGCACACCTCCAGCTTATGCAATCTAAGTAGATCCCAAGATAGTTTTTCTATCACTAATTAAACTACCCATAATTCTACTGCCAGTTTTCAGTGGGGTGATTCTGCAAAGATGAATAAGTGTGAAGTTACAGGAAGCAGCGTGGCTTCTGACCAGCTGGCAGTTAGTTACTCTCAAAGATAGACGATTTTCTGGAGAAGACCATCTCATTTCTTGCTGCACAGTGGTGGTCAAATTTAGATAACAAACTGTATAAAAGGGATTAAATTTTACTGTAAGGGTAGTAAAGGCTAGGCTTTAAATAACCATTTATTGCAAAGGAACAAATTAGTCAGGGCCAAAATCTGATCCAGAACGTCCAAGTGACTATAAAGCCATCCAGATGGCAGTAGTAAAATACAAAACAGAGACCAAAATACCACCATTACTTCTTTTATTTTGGTCTGCTGCATATTGTTGCTTTATCCAATAAATCCTAGCCCACACCAATGGTTTTCCACCTGTGGCCCACAGACACGGAAAATTCACAATTAAAGAAAATTCATGGATAATATCTAGGGAGACTAGAAATGCAATTAACAAAAGCAACGTCACAGTTGCTAGGACTAAATTCCCTCTGCAGAGGTTCGTACCTCCACCAGAAACGTACAAGGGTCTACGACTGAAAAAGATTCAAAAATAGTACCCACGCTTCCCACCCAGGGGAGAAAGAACAATTCATTGATTAGAAAGCAAGCTTATGAACTGGAGAAAAATATTCAAACCTCTGCTCTGCCATGCACTTATGTGATCCTCAGCAAATTACTGACTTGGTTCCTGAGTCTACCTGCAAAACGGGGCATGCACATCCTTATCTCTTCAGATGTTTCCGAGAAGAGCATTAAAGTTGTGCACTTCAAATGGATTATTATCAATAGGTGTCACTAGATGGAGGAACAGCTGCCAACTGAATCATTTCAGAAACATTCATAAAAGAAGCTACCTGTAATTATCAGTGGATTAACCTGCTTTACCACACTGCGGAAGAAGGAATATTAGAAACAGCACCCAGTCAACTGCGTAGTTATTTATGAGACAGCTATGAATAAATGAAAGATTTTTGTGAAACAATATGAAAAACAAAAGCCAAACAAAAGTGTCTCTCAACTGTCATATATGAGATTAATCACAGGATAAAATCAGTCACTCTGCATTCCACTACTCAAACTATTCTATTAAACCAGACAGCCTACAGGAAGCAAGAGAAAAATCTATCAGTAGCTTAAAATGATTTGGGATATGCCCAGTCACAGCATAAAAAAGATTTCATTTGGTACTTGCAAGGAAGAAAGTACTTACATAGGAATTTGTTGTTTCACAGTTTCCAGATACTAAAGAATGACATTAAATGCCTCCCATAACTATTTATAAGTTCAAAGACAGTCAAAGTTTCCAGTATTTTAAACAGTGTCCACGGCCATTTCTGTGATTTCTTCCTCCAGCAGCAACACTGATGCACAAAGTGTCAAAAGATCTACCTTGTGAATTTACCTGCCAGTACAGAAATACAGGCTCAAAAGGGGTATAAATTGCAAGCTGTTGTCGGTGGAGTTATTACAACTAGTAACAACCGAGGATTTTGTCGCTGATGTCCAAGATGAAACATACATCTACCAAGTGCACAATAATAAAAAATAACATTAAACAAAATCGAGCTCGTAAAAGTAACATAAAGTACAAATATTTTGTAAAGTATTATAAATAAAGCTGAGTATTCTGAGGGCTTTGATCAATACAGGTGCTTCAGAAATGCAACTCGTCATTGAGTCATTCCAGGCTGCTAAAGACTTTTAGGTATCTGTCTTAATCTCTTTGTGCAAAGTCTCCTTGCCTCTTGGCTACGCCGTGAAGTCGGAAATTCATGTCTGAACAGGCCGCTCCGGATTCCAGAGAAGGTGTTACACAGTGCAGCCTAGACCATCAGAAAACCCAAGTTGCACGATTCACAGTGCACAGGTAGGATGACTTCCAATACCACCGTCTGGGTGCTGAAACAGGCAGAGGTAATGCTGTTTTTGTCAGCAGACGGGTCTGGTAAGGGTATGCAAAGATAAATATTTGTGAAGCGTTCAGGCACTGCAGTGATAACCACAAATAATGGAAAGGTGATGATAAATAACCTCGCTCCTAAAACATCTTTAGGAGCCATAAAAATCTCACTAGGGATTATCTTTATTTCCTCGAAAATATGTGAGCGATATTACAAAACGCACACAAAATTAAAAACATTATTCAAATCTGTAAAATGAAGTACTGCAATATGTCATATTTAGTCAGCACCTTTTATATAAAGCCTTCTGTAACAATCTCATTCGCTCACTTGCTTGGTGGCTACATTTCTGAGGTGGAATCATATGGGCCTTCTCTAGTGAAGGTTTCCTGAGGTTTATCTTTGCAAACAGTATGCCCTATCACTGATAAATTTCTCAGAAAATGGTCTCTGCATCTTGGGCAACACTATCAGTTCCCAGTTCTGTTTCAAATCACGTAATATATGCTGTCTTCAGTAGGATGACAAGTCTTGGAATAACATGATTTTCTCAGTAGAAAAACAGGAAGAATATAAAAAGTCTATAAAAGCAGAAGGTAATAAAGAACTTGAAATGAAGCATCTGCAAACTCCCAAGGTTTTATAGACAATTTTGTCATTTTGAAGGGGATAGCGCAACATTTTATCATTTAGGTTAGATAGCTCTCATTTTGCCTGCGAAAGCATGACTGCTTTTAACATTACATACGCAAATGAACACACACCCCCCTAAAAGTTGCATATGTGGTCAATCAACAGTCATATTCAAACCAACAGAAACATTTGCCCATACGTATTATCAAAATTCTCAAAATTTTAACGCATCTGGAACTCAAAAACTTCTCTGACAAAGATTTCAAAGGAATAAGATTGAAAAGTTTGCTAATAAATTGCTACAAATGGCTTGAATGCTGATCCACTTGATATCGTAATGCAATTCGTAACCCAAATTGCATTTCAGTCTGCTACATTTCAATAATGAATATAGCAATTCCTTCACAAGACGTTTATAAGAGTAAAGTTCAGCAACTTTGCTAGGAAAAAACGTATAAAGAATTCAATTTAAACAACATTTATTAGTTGCTTATAAGTTTCTTGAAAAAGTGCCTGTATCTGATTTCCAATACAGTGTTTTTAGAAGAATTCTGCACAACAATAATCCTGAAAGTCTTCAAGGAAATAGCTGATCATATGCTCACAATATACAACTCTGCCAAAATTTCAGCCTACTACAGCTTGGACAACATCAAATGCTCAAGAATGTTACAAGCAGGTGAAAAAAAGATCCTTGGAAATGGAAAAAGACATGGTCTTTTTTTAATTAAAAGCATCTATGTGTTCATATGCAAACAGTTGTACCTAGTCTGGGACCTATGTACCTTTTAAATAGAGCTATCCTCAGCACCAGTTTGGGAAAGAAAAAAAATGGAAAGCTCAGTAGAAATGTGCATTAAGCAAATTGTTTCAAAAAGTTAGTAAGTACATAAATAGAAGGAGAGATTAATAGTATACAAAACTGAGCAGAATTAGTTTCTGGCAATAAATTACAGATTTCATCAAGTACATGCTAGGACATCTCTTTCTCTCAACCTTTGGCAAGGTCAACCACCATATCTTATCCTGCTATCTTTTCCCTGTTTCCTGTATTTTGTCCCAAGACAAAGTAAGGTAACATCCATATCCAAAGTTTTGGGCACAGATAGCACCAGAACAATGCCAATCTCTCCGACACAATACGTGAGTTATATCCATGGAGTTAAATTTATTTGCTTGGCAAACTCTTTCCTCCTTCACCTTTAGCTTACAAAATTTGGTGATGATTAACACAGCTCTGCAGAGGCTAATGCTTAATAGATTTAACAGAAGGGCTTGAAGAAGTGTCCATAATGCCTGAGGCTCAAGTCCTGATGCAGAAATGCATACGCATACATATGCTTTAAGTTTCACCACATCACATATTATACAGGATATTTTCTCCTTGTCACAATGCCTCTAGCAAGGTTCAGCTCCAGAAACCCAGAATAGAATACGTAAGGATCCCTTACTCAGCCAGTCTTCCTCTATCAGCTTTTTAAAAATGTTTTTAGCTCTGATTATATTTCTCAAGTCTTTGCTAGAGCTACATTCATCCAACCAAGAAACAGAGCGTGCCAATACCACATCCTCCAAGTAACAAATCACACAGGAGCTGAGTATTGAAAACACGTCTTTAGTCCTTCAGGAGACTGAAATATGTTGATATGAGAATCCATTCAATAATTCTGAATAAAAAGCCTGCAGCTGAGAATCATGGACCATTTGCATGTGATTTCTCAGGAGGAAGCAAGGACTGAGCACTCAACCCATCTCTAGTGCCGTTTGTAAAGTAGTACATGATGCATTATTTACATCAAATACTGACTGGAGAAAAGGGTTTACACTTCAAGTTGTTAACCTTTTGGACACGCTTTCTTTTGTTTGAAGATTTATTTTAGCTGAATGGTTATGTGGGTGACACACTACTAAGTAAAATGATTATCCAAAATTTGCAGCCTAACACTGAAAACTGGTTAGTTTTAGATTGTACTTAATCATGGATTTCAAGCAAGGATGCAAATAGGGGCCAGTGCCTATATCACAGCTAATATGACTGGAAAGGGCATGATGTTCAGCAGAGGAGACAGAGCCTGTCTGCTTCAGGTACGCAGGAACTGATTAGCTTCGTATCATAGCAAGAAAATTCAGCGAGCGTGGACCTGTCACAGTATTCATGTGAATGATGTGCACCACTCCAGAGAATTTACAGTGTAAGTCAACTACAACACAGGAAGAGATGAAAATAAAGAAGTGGAAGCATGTGGCCATTTTTCTTGTTAGAATTTTACATGTGAAAAATCAAGTTGATGTAGACATCTGTACTCAAAGGGCTACTTGAAAACAGCAAGTCTGGAGACATTTTTGTTCTCATACAGGTAATAGGAATTAATTTCTTAGTTCAGTGGTTCTGTAATTTTCTAGAAGGGTGAAAATCAAGACAATCATTATCTCCTAGGAGACAATAATGTTCAGTGGGATCATCCTCCCGAACGTATTTAGCAGCTCTGTGGGGTTCAGTTGTTTTACAGGAAGAATTCAGAATTTACCTGTGCTTTTACATGTTTCTGAAGGAAGGATAACAACTGAAGCTTTTCTACGGCTTTTGAAAGGCCAGTAAAGTGAAATTATTGGAGAGGGACCAATACAATTTACAATTATTCCTTGTTTATAGTCTCCTGACATAACATAGTAGCAATATGTATTTCTTGAGAAGTCGTCTTATTTCCATGGCCAGATTTCATGGTTTAGTGTTTAGAGCCATCCTCTCCATCAGCTCCATCACAAATCATGTAAGAATTTCTCTTTTCAAAGCAAAGGTACTTTGCTTTGAAAAGCAAAACTCCCAGCAGAAACCTAAAGGTCAGGCATTTACATTTTCACCAGTTAGTACCTTTCCAGCAAAAAAGTCCCACATCTATTCAGCACATTCCTCATTATTCTAACATTTTTTTACCCTTTAGAGAACAGAGGGCAATATATACTCTTTTAATGGGAATATTGGTGGAAACCAGTTATTAAACAGAGTCATTTTCTCTTAATTCTGTAAGCAAATAATTTATCATTTTAAAGTGATTGCCTTGTATAACAAACACAGAACATAGCATTTCCTTCCACTGGAAATGCCCTAATGAGCCACCGTCTTCTCTGCACAAAAGGATCATTTATCAATCTCAAAACGTGTCAAAGACTTTTGTTTCTTTGACCCAGACTAATCTTAAGCTCATCAGCCTTGACTCTGGCGAACACCCTTACAAAAATCAACATGACAGACACAGAACAAGGAGCTGATTGACCAGCAAGGTTACCATCAGCAGCTAGAGACCCTTCTCCAAGGCCGCTGCCCGTTACTGGGGTCCCTCTTCCTGCTCCGGACCAAAGGCCCCTGACCGGAGCAGGGGGGCGAGCAAGAAGAGGGGCAAGCGGGACAGTCTGCAGGGCTCGCACCTCCCTGCGCCAAACGGATCGGCTCTGGCATTCAAGTTCAGCAAGAGGGATGGGTTTTCGTACCCCTCCCTTTCAGATACCTAATTACTCACGCTATCAATTTGAGTGTTTTCATAGTTCCAGCTCATTCACATTCCTTCACAGCTGCTCTTCCTTGAGTCAGGACCCAGTTTGCTGCAGTTCACTTTTTCAGGATTATCACACAGCTTTATATGACATACTGGAGATTAAATACTCCCACCATTTGTAAGAAAGTCATTTGCCAGATGGCATCTACAGAACAAGAACCTTGGACAACTTGATAAACACTATCCCTCAGTTCTTTCCTAGGTACTGAATGATTCACAGGCAGAAATGCACCACGGGTGGCTCTGTGCTCCCTCACCTCGGGTCTACTATTAAAAGTGTAAAACTTTTTCTTTAAAGGAAATAAAGATTAAATTCAGGAAAAGATAATAGAATCATAGAATAATTTAGTTTGGAATAGGCCTCTGGAGATCATCTAATGCAACCCCCTTTGCCCCACCAAAGCAGGGCTATTTATACAATACAAAAAGGATCTGTAAATCTGCAGAAGATAATCTTATACAGAGTCCCGTACTATAATATCCTTCACAGGACATAGAAATTAACTGAACTTATAACAAGTGCAAACAGAATTGACAGCCTTTGTTCTGTTGATACCCAGTGGCTGACCTAATCATAGGCTTTAACTGGGAACTGCATTCAGGCTCCTGTGACAAGCATTAACAACCAGTTTCCAAAATACAGATGATTTCCTGCCTCTCACGTGGTCCAAGTTCCACGTATCCCACAGACAGGAGGAATGAACAGTTACAATAAACAAACAAGTATTTTACTTTGTCTTCCTTCTTGCAAAAGGCAAAGAGGAAGCTTTTCTCAGCAACACCATAGCACAGCTAAAGTAACCAAGGAGCTGTGTCAGCCCACTCTTCCACACACAGACAGCAGCAGCCAAACGCAAAAGACATTTAATTAAAACTCTCAAGTTAGTTCTTTAAGTTTGGAGTGCTTCCACTGAAATACATTCTCTCACATAAAAAGAAAATTATAATCAGCCAGTATTGCAGGACCCACTGACAAGAGGATCAAGGGGCTTTCTGATGCTGCCTGCAGATTTTATTAGTACTCTGTAAAAAAATACTATTTTGAAGTTATTTTAATGACAGCAATACAGCAAAGTCAAAATACAAAGCGATGGACAAGCTGGTTTTGAAAAACCAATAACTCCATCATTTACAGAGAGAATTTTCCTGTAGTTAAGAATATACCCTGCCACATTTTTAATTAAATGCTATGAACCCAATAAGCATAATACAAAGATCAAACGGCAGGTTCAGTCCAGGTCATCCATTCCTTCTAGTGCAAATAAATTAAACCAAATGTAGCTATTACACTATCAGCAATATTCATGCAATTGGCTATAAACAATTTCAGTGGGAACCCTGTGGAAAGCTGCACCCCGACAGAGCTGTCCGGGCCACCTCTTCAGCTGCATTTTCTGTGGATACACGCCAAGTACAACACTTTGGAAAGGCTGAAACTCTTTAGATGCATCCAGGGACCAAAGCGCTCTCTATGGCAAAGCAGATTTAATAACTCCTTTGAAGAAAGCTCTTGAGGAAGTTTGAGAAGCCGCTAGTGTTTTATAAGTAGTACTTCCAATGACTCAATTCCTGCACCATGCTGTGGTGCCCTTTCCTTCCTCCACCTAACACAAAGCCTGAATCACAGTATCAGCAGGCAGATAATAGTTACATAAAGTGGGCAGAGACAGGAGGACAGTAAAAAGAAACAGATTTTCTGTGCTCCTCTTGCTTGCCTCAGTACCCGAGCGTTCCTAACCCAGCTCCTCCAGGAAGGGTATAGAGAAGACAAGGCTACAGCTGCGCGCAAAATCCATACCGGGCAGCTGGCAACAGAGCAATGAGATTGCCCGGTGGCAGCGCAGAACTGGCTTTCGGCAGGACTGATGCACACAGGGGCTGCACACAGCTACGAGCGCTTCTATATGAATGTAGATGTCCACCTACATTTGCCTAAAGTAGAATATAGGCTCATATGTACTTCAAACTGGTTTAAAAGATACCGCAACAACCAACTACATTTTCCTGGCAAAGATATATCAGACACATGGGAGCTACTAGCTCAAAAAAAGGCATATTAAAAATTTGCCAAGACAGAATTAGGAGGAACGAGGCACCTGGCCTTCCAGGTGCAGCAGATTCCCAGGAGACACCCCTTCACCCCTGAGTCTCTTAGAAAGAGCATGCTGAATCATGACATGTGTAAGGCTGAACAGCCACTCAGTATGATGTGCCAAGGCACCCAATTAGTTTCAGAAGGTGCATAGACATAGATAAGAGGGAAAAAAAATATAAAATCTTTACAGTTTAATTTTTTGTTCCCTCCCAAATTAACTTTAGTCTTTGTCAATAAATTGTCCTCTAGGGGAAGCAGGGGGGAGTTCCTAGAGTAGATTTTAAAACTTCAGATTTTTGGCTTTCTCCTTCAGAGTTTTTTTCAGCTGGTAGATACCATCATAAACAGCTGCTCCCAGTCACAGTACCCTTACTGCTGCCAGGCTGCACACTGAGGGTGGAAAGCTACTTAAGAGGATTGTATAGAGTAAAACTTCCCAGGCAACTTTTAAGGCTGATTTAGTACTCTAGAGCTTAATAATTTAATTCCAGTTTTTACTAAAATTTTTACAACATTACTGGGAGTTTTACTTCCATGTTTGATTGTGTGATAGCCCTTTAGTCTCAAAAAGACAGGTTGCGTGCTCTGAGCAACTTGTGACTATTCGATATTTTACATACGCAATGGGTAAAATAACGTGGCAGAACGAATCCTACAAAATTTTGCCAATAACGCGACTTTTCAGTTGAAATCTTCATCCCTATTTACATCCTTGTGTTCATTTAGGAAAGCATGACGGATAACGTGATTAATTGCAAATGAGCGCATGCTGTTGAAATACGACCATCCAACAGTTAGAAGCTTTAAAACTCCCATATTCACATTTCTGCAGTTGCTGGATCTCCTTCCTAACTGGTCTTTTAAAAAAAAGTCTCTAGAAAAATTAAATGTCTCACTTCACTGAGTCTTTTCACTAATTTAAGCAGTAAAAGAAGTTCATTATACAAGGTCGATCACACATGTTTAAAAGCTTAATTCTCTAGATCATGACTTTTAACAGGGTATGTTTAAGTTCAGCTAATGTATCCCTGCAGAAAAATATTATGCCTCAGAACACAATGCCTTTTGCAGGCAGCAGCTGGAGACAGCATTTTCTAACCACGTGCAGTGCATGGAGATGCAGGGCTGTAGGATTACTGCAGGTCATATTTGTACAATGTATTTCTGGAGTTTAAGACAATCAACTTTCACTGTTTACTACCAATTTGAATGTTATATTTCAACAAGAAGTCCAGGTTCATTTGTACTCCAGAAGCTGCCAAAGACTGGACAGAAGATTGTTTTGAGCTTTGACAAATCACAGCAAAGCTTCTATTGAAAATGAGCCGATCCGAGAACTTGCAAAGACACCTTTAACCAGTACAATTTTTGGATGGTCCTAAACAGACACCATCCCTTCTCCTTTGTGAAAAGGTCTAGGGAACTCAGTCCTGATGTTGCATGACTTCACACAGTTGCATGTGTCTCATAAGACCGAGATCTACCTCTCTGAAGACCCAACAACACAATTAGAAAAAAAATATAAGAATGACTACAAAAGATAACACAAAGACTGGGAGATAAAATATAAATTGCACTAGCGTATGTCAATTACCTGCCCACTTTAACAGAATTATTACTTATTAAAAATACGTTATTACAAAACAAATCATACCAAGGAAACAGCAGCGATGCCAGCTACCCGTGTAATAACTCCAAAGCCAGCCAGCTCTATTCCACCTTCCCTCAGAAGGAGTACATTTGCAAGTGCAAGATGGTACTGTTAGAGCAACGCGCTGTGCTGGTATTCGGATTTCACAACTGCCGTGAGGCTGCTCTAACTTGAGTAGAAGTCTTCTGAAACCCACAGATGTGAATCACTACCTATAAATGCAAATAATAGTGAAAGTGCACTGCCATGATGAATTACAATGCAGATACGGTTCCTGAGCTTCACTTGCCATAGCTCTTGATTGCTCCCATGCATTTCAAGCTCTCTGTGCTGCAAGTTCTGCGGCAGACTCTTTGGAAAGATTACGCTGTCAAAGTCCATGAGAAAACTGGTTTTTTTTTTTTCCCTCTGAGCCTTTAATCACAAATACACTCTAAAAAAATTCAGTGCTAGAGATAGGCGAGTGTATAAGCAGAGAAACTTTCAATGTATGGTATATGCTTATAACTCACTTCATCATGTCTAACACCTTTGCCTCTTATAAACTCTCAGCTGAGCTCATCCCATGGCATACTTCATGAGGGCTGATGATCTCATCAGTCTTTTCCTTCTCTTTACTTTTGACATTTTTCATTATCTCTGTTCATTCTTCTTCTCTCCGACCTCAGCACTTTTCACCTCAACAGCTGTCTCTATTCTCCTGAAACCAGTATTTCTCTATAAGTATACTTAATCCCTGATGGTATTTGGAACAGGGAGATGTGGCAAAACTTATAATAGGACTGAGAATTTTGTCAACAATTTTTTTTTAAATCTGTGCAACGGATAACTGATAGGGAGTATTTGCCATCCAGGAGTTCTGTGGCTTGCCCGTGGCTGTGCACACTGACTGGGGCTACCTCCAGGCCCTCCCGTTTCTAAATATTCAAGATGTTTCATGATCATAATTCCCTATCATTCATACAATACAATTATGAGCTTCATTTGCTGCTTGGAACCAAGCTTAGTCTAAAGTTAGAAATTTCAAATCAGACGTGGTTTTGTGCTGACTGAATATAAACTTTAGGCTGATATTCAGTGTTTATTTTCAATGGATTCTGAATGCTTCCACTAATTCAGGAACTCAGCTGATTACAACAAGAGAAGGAGGACTTATCTTGCTAAATGTAATTCCTGCTTACGGGATTTACTGAGTACCCCTTATAGCTGGAGAGGGCAACAGGATTGTGAGCATTTAACATCTTACAGGGTCAGGCCGTAACCACTGTCTAAATTCAACCAGGTTAATGCTCTAAGGGCAGATAACAAATGCTGGCCTGTGTCACGTCCCTGACTACAGACAGGGCATTATATTTAGTATTTAAATGTGTGAGATTTAGTCTTTATACACGTTAAAATAGATGGTTATATATAGATCTTAGACAAGCTTTTATCTTAATACAAGCATCACATGTTGCTACAACTAGAATCCAGGATATAGTTTCTGTTTTTGTAATTGCATTACTCAGACCTTAATAAAAGTGGAGGGGATACGCAAAACTACCTAGTCCTGCTGTCAGCTACCAACAGTTTGGCATTAGGAAATACTTACAGAACATGCTGTAATCATGTTCTCATGGGCTCGTAATATAGCAATACCAACACGGATGAGCAGCAGTATAAGACCTTACAATAGGAGTATTTGTAATATTTTAAACTGGCTTCTAGCCATTTTGATAATTGCTAGTTTTACAGTACAAAAGCTAATAACTGTTCTGGATTTCTCTGAGCAAAAATGGTATTTTTTTTCAATAGCTTCTTTTACAGCACAAATTCCCAACAACCGAGATGGGACAAAGCACCTGTATGATTTATTTGTTGGTCTTCACTCTTATTTCAATAGTTTTATATATGAAAGAAGTAAAAGACTACAGACATTATTACTGCAAGAAGTTTAAGTACAGACCCATCTTTGATTTCACAATAGCCAAAACCAGTTTAGAAAACTGGACTACGGAAAAGTATTTTCTTTTAACTGGTGAGGAACAGCCGTGCTTTTCATTACCCTTCGAGCCACATTTCCTTACTTCTTTTGATTTGTCATTCACAATGGTATCCTCCTAGCCAGTGTGCTGCTATATGGCCTCTAGCCTTGGTTCACAATTCTAAGCAATTTTTAAGTTAACACTCCTTTATAGAAGTCTTTGCTTGCATCCATCCACTCACCAGGACCCTGGGGGGGGTGGAAATCAAACTCTCAGAAGTTGTTCTGTTCTACTATAGAGATGACAACCGCATTGCAAAGATTTCCTGTTGAGCGCTGAGCGTTGCCATAAAATTCAGAAATTCCTTTGCATCCCTCAAGTCCTGCTGTTTTTATTCCACTTGCTGCTAACATTAGGTAGTTCTTACAAAATGAACAGTTGAGAAAGGAGGTATGATTTTTTTTCCTTTAGGATTCATCCATGGAAATAGCAAGACCAACCAAGAAAAAAAGATGTCTAATGCAGCAAGCTCTGAAGTAGCGTTGTTAAAAAACAAACAAGAAAACAAAAAATCCTATTGATTGAACATATGTAAGTTGGTTTAAATGTCCACATTTCTTTTCACTAGGAGGGACTGACCAATATGACTGAGTTACATACAATTTTTATAAACTTTCAACGAACATAGATTTGTCAGGAAAAATACAGCAGATTTGGACTGGCTGGCCGGCCATGTCTGCAGTATGCATCAAATGAGTGTGCAATAAAGGTAAAAGTTTGGATAGGGTCAAGCCTGTCTAGCCGTCTTGTTTTCAGAGACCCCTATTGATTAACACTGTGAACTGTGTTCAGGTTTTATAAAAAGAAGAGATAGCATTAGAAACATCAGCACTGCACTCGGGAAATAGGTGATCGCTCAGGGTGCATTTACCTGCTCCGGTGAGCTTCACTGAAACACAAATACCATCACCCCAGGACAGCTGTTGTATTAGTTTGTCAAAAAAAAGTTTTGTCACATGATTCATATGTGCCATAAATCACATTTCCGTATTTGTTTTAACATCAAAATTATGTCATGGAAACATTTAGAAGATGAATCAGTAAGAGAATCTTTTTATAGATTCCTAGATGTGGGAAGCCTGCTAGTTTTACAACATGCAAATATCCTGCTTAGAGAGAACAAAAATACAGAACTAAAGTTAGGAGAGAATTTCTTAGCCGATACATCATTCACTGAAAAAAAGAAGAGTCAGCACGGTATATTTACCCAGTAGGTAAGAAGTAAGCTGCTTAGTTTGAAAATTTGTTGAGACTTTTGGAACCTCATTTTGAAAAGACATTCTGTTCAAAACTTACGTGCACTTACGTTAAAAATAAAACTAGAAACCCAGGAACATGGATTCCCTTGAATGTCCAGGCCCCTACAGTAATAGGTCACTGTCCTTTCTGTATGCCAAGATCCATCTTAAAAATAATTTTTTCCCGTTACTTCTTTTAGACAGCTTCAAAAACTTTTCATTCCCAACCTAAGTCTACTCATTATCTATCTTTCATTCTGCTAAAAAATACAACCTTTCAATTTTTTTTTTTAAATGAAAGCTTTCATCTCCCCAATTGGCCCTTTTGCACATCTTTTAGTGTCAACCAACCCTTCCCAAACGTGATTACTGTGGTATTTAGATGAGGACCTAGAAATGTTTGTACAATAGAATAATTTCCTGTCTTCAATTGAAATACATATGATCAATTCACAGCTGCAAAATATCACTGGCTTGCAGGAGTCCTGTGACTGACTGGGGGTTTTTCTTACTGGTTATTTCCAAATGATAGACTCCCCAATGACAGCAGAAGTTCCTTGTTCTTAGAAGGACCTTTCATCCTGGTTCTATTATTCTGAGAAGCCTCTGCATTAATGATGCCTTCAAGCCTTGTATCCTCCATAGGTTTATTAGCATCCCCAGCTTTTGGTGCTGGTCTTCCATACAAAATATTTGGAGATACCAGTCCCAGATGTTCAGCTACTGATGACCTATGTTTTTTCTGTCACCTCAGTAACTATATAGAAGACTTGGATTTAATAAAACATCCGATTTGACTCACAGTTAAATATTTTCAGTTTGGCATTGCATTGATAGTCACTTTGGTTGTGGGTCAAACAACAAGAATTTTGTCATCGTGGTTTGTCCGCTCAGCCAAAGAACCAAAGACAACTGCTCACACACCCAGAGAGGCAGCCGCAGTCGGGAAGCAAACAGAACATTTAGAGGGGTATTCCCATAGCGTGTACGCTGGTGCTGGTGCTAACTGAGCAGAGATCCCAGCAGTTCTCCTGCTAAATCTATGCTTGGACATTGCTTTATTCCGATCATCTTGTAAGGTGCTCAGTATTCCAGACCATTCACATATCTTTTTCTAAAGAATGATATTAAATCAATATATAAACAGGTTAGGAGAAATGTCAACATTGTACAACAGCTACTGCAATATAATCTGTGTTCCTAAGAAGCCACAGCTGTGTTTTATTGGTCCACAGTGTAATTCTAACTTGGCAGTTTCATTAGAGAATATTTCACATTCTGCTTTACAAACTCTTCCTATCGTTTTGAGGTGTGATATTCGGTATAGCAAACAGAATAGCAGGCAACATACATCAGGATAAACCTCCTGTTAATCAAAAAGTGAAACAGAAATACCTAATTTAGTTTTGTAACAGCATTTCTGACTCACTGAACATGTAATTCTCAGAGGATGAATTTCAAGTGTTGATATATTTATTGTAAAGTAAAATTACGGGTCAAAAACTAGCCTTCATTACTATTTTATAGATATTTACTAGGACGGTTTACAGAGATCTTAACTTGAAACAGGTAGCAAGTGATTATCTGAAATTCAACCATTACATACAATAGAACACTACCGTCACAGCAGGCTCTTCGCTACCTTTTGGGCTGTACCATAAAGAGTAGAAAAGTAGCAGAAAAAAAAGAGGAAGATCAGCAGAGAATCCTAAGGCTGCTGAAGGGAGATGCAAAACAGAACTGAAAATTCATTAAATCCTCTCTGCAGAACATCACAGCTAACCTGAAGCGTGGACCCAGGAGAAGAAAGGTAGCAGCTTTCCAAAATAAAACGTTCCCCTCCAGACCAAGTAACACCACTTGAACAGGCTGCTGAAGTCACCGCCTGCGAGCGTTCTGCACCACGCGCTCCCGCTGGAGCGGCGAGGCACGGACACGATGAAGCGAACAGCAGACTGGCTTTTGTGGCTGCGTCTCAGGAGGCAGGAGGAGGGAGGCAAGTCAGTCGCTCAATCTGAGCCTGCTTTTTCTCTGAGCCGAGAGGTCAGGGAGGCAACAAACATGCTCCTCTCACTTAAGAACAGCACTAGAGAGCTTCACAAGCAGAATATTGCAAATTCCATGAATTGACTTTATTATAAATATATGTATTTGAGGATATTAGCTGTGAGATACAAGTGATATACAAAAAAATATTTTTTTTATATTGGTTATATATGAGGTCAACTAAGGTGAGCACATGGAATATTATAACCTTAAAAGCTATTAATTACTAGGAATTACTACATCTCATGGTATCACACAGCACAGAAATTTAAAGCTACTTTCTTAATGGCACAAAAAACCTTACTGCAAACCTTGCAAAGAAAGTCCTCCTTTTCTTAGCTCCTACAGCATTTGTAACAATTAAGTCATCTATAATTTGCCAATCTGGTGATATTTGTAATAATTCTCATTAGACTTAAATAGCTAACTTGAAATAGTCATAAACAAGTCACACTTGGTAACAGGAGTTCTAAATTAGGCAGCTACAAGACAAACAAAAGCCTGTGTTTTGTTCTTGATCCTTCTCTTGTGCACAGGAAAGCGATTGTGCACATAGCCTTTGAATCACAAATAAACAAGGAGTCTTCAGACTGAAATTTCAAAATGCAGCCCAAAATACAAGCACTTGCTTGTATTCACTGCATGTGTCTCTGATCTACATTTACTCTCAAAAAGCTCACTTTTGCACAAAAGAATGTCTCATTTTTATTAACAATTGATTTCCAGCTACCTATATGTATGGAAACTAACATGCATATTTTTGCATTTGCAAGCAGATCTTGAAGAGAGTTTCTAAAAACTCACTTACAGCCTCTGGTATTGTCAGGATGCTTACAGAGTGCAGAAATAAATTAAAAAAGCCCACATGCAGAAATAATACACAGTTAATAATAGTGTTGAGTTCTCACTCTTGAAAAGTAAAACTTAAACTATATTGTCACAGGCAATAAAGAAATAAAAGGTCAGCATTTGACAAAAATGCCAACACCAAAAACCCCACCCTTTGGAGAAAATAGCAACAGCCTCAGCAGGCATACAAGGAGTTATTCCTCTACTTGAGAGAGCAGGGGCATGAAAGAAATAGGGGTTTTTGACACTTTCAAGATAACACAGTAACATTTGAAAGGACATGGACTTTCGTGTACTAGGAAATAAGAACAAGTTCTCCATCTACCTTAGCCAAACTGTCTTCAGTCATTGACACTGTTACTGACCAAAGAAACTTATTCTATTAATGAAATGAGACAAAACGTGTGAAAAAACTCTAGTGTAGCTGATGAGAGGACAGTGCAATTCAGAAACAAGTGTGTGAAAATAGCTCTAAGCTATCCTTTCCACTTCACTGACCATGAATCAGCTGCCTGATTTTTTTTATTGACTGCAAATGACTCCAAGGGCACTTTATGTTAAGGTGTGAACAGGAGGGGGAAAACAAAAATCCTGGCCATGCTGCATACACTGGTCCTTCAGCCTTTACAGATCAACCACGGCTTGGCAGGGTTTCAAACAAGGCAACTCAGATGTGGCCCAGGTAACACCCTCCCTTACAGGAAAGCACTGGTATTTTCCGATTCTACCAGGCACTTTACATAATTATAGCAATTCTTCCTTACCCTGACCATGCAGCAGCTACACCATGCCAATACCACAGGCTGCCTCACTCCTGGAACTCCTCCTTCCCTCTTCTCTGCTGGATGCTCTCTGGCACTGATCCCTTGGGACAAAGACACACATTTCTCAGTTCACTTTACGCATGAGCATCTCTCCATAGGAAAGAAAGATTCGATTCACTCTCTTTACAAATATGCAAGTTTAAATTAGTTAATAAGCATGTTTCTTAGAGCCTGAGATTTTGGCAGTTGCTCTGGTATGTTATCCTACCTCAGTAACTCCCCTGTAGCAAACTTTGGGTTGAAGCACATGTCACAGGGCCTCTCACTGCTATCACCATCTGTGACAGCTTCTTTTTTCCTCAATTATGCTCATGCTATCTGGGCTGAAAAAAGATCTTCCCGTCCTTGCCAGTCTAAGCATATGCCAACATATTTATTCAAGTAATTTTCATCGATCTGAGTTGACAATGCCATCTTTCACATCGTTTCACTGGGGTTTCATTAACATGACGTGTCTGAAGCTTAATGGGAAAGAGTCAAGTTCGGACCAAAACTTCCTTATTTACAAGTTTTTCAGAGTGAAATGGAGCAGCAGTGTGTTTCAGTGAAGACAAAATTCAGAGTGCTGTCTGATAGACCGATTTCAGACAGTCACAGCATTGTCACTAGAAAAGCTAAGGCCACTCTACTCTCTTCCTAAACCCACCAGGAGACAATATAGTGAATTACTGCTGGACTGCAACAGCCCACTAGTATTTCTTTTCCTGTGCTGGCTCAGTTACTCTCCTCAGCGAGCAGAAAGCAAAGTCAAGATACATATAGATCACATATTTGAAACTCCACCGCCTATCCTCTGAGCCCAGGCCTAGCAGCTCTCTCACCCATGCTGGGGTGCCCGAAACACCCGTGCTCCCCTCCACGTGTTTGTCAGCTACATCCCAGGCTGTGACTCAGTACAAATGGCAGACACGAGCAAGCTGCTGCACCCCTGTCCCTCTGATAGCAGCAGCTTGTTAATTCCCTGATAATAAGCACATTTATTGAGGCTGTCTGCAAGCAATTCAGGAAGTGGTTAGCTCATCCCTGCTCTTTCACTTGATCAAGATTTATTTTGATGTTCAAGAACAGTCCGTGCTAAATGAATGTGTTCTTGTGGAAGGGGACACAAGCAGTGTATAGCACTGGACTACAAGATTTATAGAGATTTATTTGTATTCTAGAACCTCTGAGGAGAAATATTTCTGACTATAGCTGTCATGCTCTTGTCAGGCAACTTAACCTCCACAGCGTTAGGTTACTACGCCCTGAGCTATGGGGAAGATATAGTTTAGCTTTAACTACATAGGACAGACTGGCGCTAGATTTGACATCCCGGCTGAACAGGCAGAATCACTAACGGGTGCAACAGTACATCTGAGGGATCTTCTATGTACCAGGAGGCAACTTGGAAATACAAGCAGTATCATTTACATCCCAAGAAAGTAAATGTTAAAGAAGCTTCACAGCAAGCATAATTAACAATTATATAATTTAACAATTCTTTGCATATAAAATCTTAATTAAGATGTTTTGAGAATTAAGAACCTCTCTGTAGGAGGTATTTACCATTACCAGTTCTTTTTACTACTTGGTCACAGATACCATGCTGTAGGGACTCAGAGTTTTTATTAAGCAAAATCACTACCCCACCAGCCAAACTAAGCTGGTTTAAATAGTTGCTATAAGAAGTGTGGACTCACCACCTTTTTAGTTATACTGCAGACGTCCTCAAACTGGTAGTAAATAACTGAATTTTGAAATACTGTTGAATTACAGGAAGAAAAAAAAGAGACCCTACTTCTCTAATGAGGAACCTGACAACCTAAGCACATGTGGACTGCAGAACATAGTGTACTTCATAAACATTATTATATAATGTTAAACCATACATGTTAAAAGCACATGAAACTGAGTGAATAAGTACATCTTTTTTTCTTTAATAGATGCTTGTTACTTTATAAGTATGCAAAAATAAGTAAAGGAGGTAAAAAATAAATTTATGAAAAAGAGTGCTTTTGATTGCATCACAGTGACTTGATATAGGAGAGGCTGAATGCCTGTTTAAACAGAACAACACAGAGCATCTCTGATATCAGTGATATGCTGGCCATTGGAAATAGAGATACTAGATATAACAGGCCAAATGCTAACCACTAATTGATGTAAAATGAAATTAAATCCACTGAAGCCAAAAAGAATACAGAATACTTGCAAATATATACAAAAGAGCAGATTTATACAAATGTAACTGAGGTGGCCCATTTTGCTAAAAATTAACGTAAACAGTAAAGATAGAAGAATGAGCTTTTAATTGTCCAAGACAGCTGAGCTTCCGATTAGGTCTAGAAATAATTCTCTCCTAGTTCACCTACATTTTTTCTTTTTTGCAATTACAACATTTTTGCAGTATTAGAGTAGGGAAGTCCATTCTCCACAGTAATAGTACACATCAAAGAATCGGGAATATCTTTTAAGAGCACACTCATAATACCTCAATTCTAAGAGCTTGCTTCCTGAAGGTTTCCAAACTGTGTGATAAACCAGGGGCTAAATGAAGGGACAGTAGCATAATCCTCTCTAAATGGGCTTATACAATGCTGTCAGTGCTGCTTTTGTGGCATTAACATACTTCAGTACTTCAGATGAGATCATTCCAAAGCTGAAACTGTGTGCAGAGGCCATCTCCAGGTCAGGGACATGGAGTTATTTTGCAGTCACACTGTTACTCCACTACCTCATCTACTATTGCTATTGTCTGATAAATGGCAACCTGCTATTTTTAGGGAATAAAAATAAGGTGGTAAACATATGCTACTATGCTGTGTTAAAAATAGAGTTTTATTCTAGCAAGTACACTAAGACTCAGAAGCCTTTGTTACCAAGAACACGCAGCGAAAGAGACACAGAACAAAGAATTTTGGGTCAAGGATACAGCATAAAGCCCCTTTATTACCAAAGTGCTGTAACAGCTCTGCTTTAGTCTGTTCATTGTAGAAAGGACTCAAATCTTAAGGTTGTGGCAGAAAAATGCCATCATAAATTCAAGGGTATCAAATGTTTATATTATATCAAATATCTGTATTACAGAAAACACTAAATCTATCCTGGCAGCATTCAGAATGGTGGCTGGAAAGAACTCAAATAGGTCAAGAAAATAAGTCCTAAAATTATATTTTAATTATAAACTACCCTGATCTGTTGTTTTCCAACTTGCCATCTAGTATATATTTTTATTATTTAATATGTACAGATCTAATCACAAGCCTCATGAGAAAGTAACAACCACCTGCTTCAAAACAAATCCAGATCATAACCCTCCATCTACCCCCTTTTAATTTTTTTGTTCTATTCATTCTCTGCCTTGCCATCTTTCTACCCTTCTATGTAGTAGAATCACATATATTGTTATGCCAGGATTAAATACATTTTATAGCATTTCATGTTAAGAAAATTTTCCATTCTTGTTACACAGCATTTGAGCAAGGCATTTAATAAAAGAGCCAAAGAAAAACAAAAATCCTAAACAGAATTAAATCTTTTCCTGTAATCATTATATACGAATCACAAAAGAATCTATATGAAAGAATTAAACTGAAGGCACAGATTTTGATCACATAATGTTTACCCTGGATTTACAGAACTCAAATCCTGAGATTTTCATCCTCATCTTCAATAAAAGTTAATACTGATGAGAATACATTACAAACTGTCTTCTCTGTCCAAGCTGTCTTCCTTCGTAAACAAAATCAGAACAATCAAAATAACAGTCATTTTAAAAGTAATGTGTCATGGTTTAACCCCAGCCAGCAACTGCGCCCCACCCAGCCGCTGGCTCGCTCCCCCCCGGCACGATGGGGAGAGAATCGGACCCCTGGTGCCCCCCAGCCTGCTCGCTGGTGGGGTGGGGTGGCAGCAGGAAAGGCCTTGACTCGCTGTCAGCGCTGCTCAGCAAGAACTAAAACATCCCGGTGTTAGCAACCGTTTCCAGCACAAACCCAAAGCATAGCCCCAAACCAGCTAATGTGAAGAAAATTAACTCTACCCCAGCCAAAACCAGCACAAATATAAGTTTAAACCAGTTCTGAAATTAGGCACCTAGCACGAAACATATACCAATTCATTTATTTGAATACATATCTTACTATTCAAAACAGCATGCAGAATTTTACCTGACTCTGAAGTAGCAGGTCATCTGAACAGTTGCCCTTATTCAACATAGTTTCACCTTTCCTAAGTAATACCACCTTCCTTAAGGGCTTTCAAACAAGAGTAAAACCATCCCTACAGCAACAATAAGCAACACAGACTTTTAATCTGGCCACGTAAAAGGCAGAGGAAAAACAGACAACCACTATGTCCATCCAGCAGTTTTAATAAAAATTTGTTACGTTCTCTACAGGTGTGCCAGTTCTTTTCTGTGCAGAAAACCAGTTTCAGGACTTAACCGATCTTAAGACTCTCATAGAATTGTAACTATAGGATATGATCAGATGCATGCAGAGGCTTCTTTTAGCTCTATAAGAGATTTCTTTTCCTTTTAAATTCTGTTTATTTCTTTGCCTCTCTTTCTCATTCTAAATGTCTGATGAGTCTCTGCCCAATCTAGAGAAAGTATCCACAAACAAGAATATTGGGCTAATGGGACCTAATTCCTTTCTTGGCTACACAGGCATACAACTGTGAAGTCAATGGTTTTATAATGATATCTGGAACAATAAGAACAAAGTACTTACTCTTGCAAACACTGGAGAAAATACACATTTCTTCTGTGTTCCGGGCAGGGAGAGCACAGATTATACCATTTTAGCATCAGAACCTGCATCACTTTCTTTTTTAAAAGAACTTCCATCATATTCCAGGCACAGTTATACTTCTAGTTGTCTTTTATGCATTTCTAAAAGTATTGTCATACACTTTTCAGAGTCTCATTAGTCCCGAGTGAAAAAGTAATGAAAGAAAACCAACCCACAGACTGATGATCTCTCCCCAGAGATCATCCACTTTTTCTCTGCAAAAGCTGGAGCCTGAGACTGAAGACAGACTGCTACCAGGTACTCAGAGATCACCTTTTACATCAGGCCAAAATACTTCTATGTTGCCACATCTAAGCGCTTTTTTTTTTTTTAATTGAGAAGCATTAGCGACATCAAGATACAACAGTTACGGCACAACAGTTTCTGGAACAGCTGGATCTGTCTTTTTTTTTTTTTAAATAAACAGGAACATTTAAGCTATGCCATGACTCACTCCACATTTTGCTCTGGTCAACACTGCCTTTGCTATATTAATACCAATAAATGAATGTTTTGACTCTCAGGACACCACACCTGAGAGTACAGGAACCTCTCTCTAACAGCAAGAGTTAAAGGCAGAGATAATGCAAAAGCAGATCCAAACAAAAACGTCAAAATCAAGATTCCCAATGTCTATAAACATTTGTGACAAGTACGCACAAAGTTAAGTGCTTGTCTCGAGCCTTGTAGCTCAAGCCATTGTCTGAGGTTAAACAAGAACAGCTCTTAATTTCACTGAGGGTTACCCTGTCCCTACACCCACAAAACATTTTATAGAAGACAGGCTCAGAAACAGTTGTCTTATCCTCAATTAGCTCAGAACAACATTCTATATTCTGAATTTCCTACAAAGACTGTATTCTGTGTTCTTGCTCTTTGTTAAGCCTCTGATTTTTCCACATTAAAAAATACCACCTCATCTTATTTTCATTGTTTTTCCTAAATCTTTCTTTTTAAAAAAAGCACAAGCTATGTATATATTTTTCTAACTGTCCTGTTTACTCAATTTACCATCAATTCTGTGGTTAGTCTACCTGAGGCATTACATCTTGAACAGCATTAGTACTAATACAAAAGTTCTACATGTCCACAGATTACATATAATCCAAATTTATTTCAGCTGTATTAAATGGTTTACTCATCATTCTGGATTAACATCCTCTGTGTCTGGGGGAGAGTGTAAAAGGATTGAAATAATTTCATCTTCTACCCCCAAAAATAAAAGATTTCAGATTTTGAAAAACATTTAATAACTAAATAATTCTTAGATACAGTTTTAAAATCAAATGCTGAAATCTTTACTGTTTTAAGTCAAAATTCTCAATAATTCTTACTGACGATCAAACTTCTAGCCCTCAAATTACTCAGGAAATGAACTAAACCTACCTAAGGGGGAGGGAGGGTGCAAATGACAGGCCAACGCTTCATGTCTGCATACATCTAAGTAATTCTTAAGGCATATTAAGAAAAGTATGTGGAAGAGAACATACTTCTGTCTGCTGATAAGAAATCTTATGGATTTATCAAAAATTCGTCCATTTAGTATTTATGGTCCACTGACCAACCTGTGTCAGCTGAAACATCTGGGTTTGTGAACCAGCAGAGAAATATAAGGAAAATTTCCTAAAGCATGTTCCCATCTCCCATCTGAAGACAAGCACATGGAAGATTATTCAAAATTCTCTCTTGCCCAGTTTCTTGTATGCTGAAACATTGCTAATTATTAAACAGAATGTACATGCACCAAACGTTTTAAGGCACAGATTTCACTGCTTTCTCACTGATGTGAATGTTTGACAAACTTTCCAGCACACGCACATAACTCGGGCGGTATTGTTTCTTCCTTAGTCCGACTTCTCCGAACATTTCGTGAAACAAAACCATTAAAAATTGTGCAGCAGCTTTCAGAGGTGAGGAACCCCTACCACTGTAGAGAACAATACATTATGTGCTGGGAGGAAGCAAGTGAGCAAAATACGTCGTTTACACACCATGTGTGCAGCAAACACACATCTAAACAACCAACAGTACATTAGTCACCAATCTGTTTATTTTGAAAGCGATCTGAGGTCCTTGAATTTCACTTGAACTAGTACTAGAGGAATGCCTTATTTTAATTCAGTACATGCATTATCATAGCTACAAACATTCTGTTGTTACTATGTGTATGTTATGATTGAGGCTTGCGATACTGAAGTCAACATAAAACGAACCCCAAACGAGAGAGAAAATACTTTAGTATTCTCTGCTGCAGACTACCAAACAAATTTGAAATTGCCAGTTGTTAAATCCAATGATTTCACAACATTCCTTGATGCAGACTAAGCAGAGATGAAAAGTTCTGCAGCTATTCCCTGAAATTTCTGAAGTCAAATACTATTGTGCAGTGAAAAGCCTCGCCCCTTTGATAATGCAGTTCCAAATTATCAAGAAGTCCATCAAATAAGTGCTAAAAAAATAGTTTCTACATATTCACAATGGCCTTATTAAAAGATGACGCTTACAGAGAAAGGATGGACTGCAAAGCATCTCATCCAAGCCTGCTGCCGCAAGCCGCTGTCTTGTGTAACTCGTTCATAAAAGGACCAGAACCTTAAACAACCTTTAGGTAGGCAGTTCTGCCCCAGACCTTGCGCTTCTTACCAGCCTTGCTCTACATTCCAGGCTGGACAGACTATTTAGGTCAACATTATTGTTCCCACATTAGAAAGTGTTACCTTGCTCAAAAGATACACTCCCTATGTATATCCCGAATAAAACTTTGACTTAAGAAAACAAAACAAAAAACAACCAAGTTTCACTGCATTTTCCTCCTATTAGCCTGTAGGAATCATGCTAGTTTATGCAGAATAAGTTAGATTTGACAGAATTGTTTATTAATTTCCAGCCATAATATGTGTTCAGATTCATTAAGTAGAATAACTTTGCATAAATTCTTGAGAGCAAAATGGGTCTTGCAGAGCTTTCACCGGAGATGCTTTGGAAGCAGTCCCATTCGGCTTTCAGAAAGAACCTACAGGCATCGGAACGAGACAGCTTCCAAAGGGAGCACACGTAATGCAACAGCTACTGATGGTCAATAAACAGAAAACCTAACAATGCCCTTTCAATGCAAATGCTTCTCATACTGGAATGCAATTTAACCACAGCACTGACATTTAAATGGATGTAAGACACAACCCAATGAAGGTAAACATGAACATTTGTGCTGATCACCTTTTATCAGCTATTATCTTTCTTTGCCAGTTTTCTTGTATGCAGTAACAGAAAAGTCTTCCCATATTAATAGTAAAATCTGTTACTGCATCAACATACGAACAAAAAAAGAAAGGAATGGAAGATGAGTAGTACACTTTGAACTCAGCCAATATGGATTTAGCTGCTTTACTGTAAATTACTTCTTAGGCAAGCCTTCCTATACCCGATTCCTTCTCTGCAGCCAACACTATCTGTATTTCATCATCTCGTAAGAATGAGCTATAAAGGCCATGAGTCAAGAGAGGCTGGGGCATTACTAACAGAAAGCTCGATAAGAGGTTCCAAGGGATGCAAGTCCAATATGGACTTATGTTCCCATTGACCTTAGATATACACACCTCACTTTGTTAAGCTCATAATAAGAAACTACCAAGAGCTTTGATGAAACAGAATTTTCTGGTTAAATATCCATCTTGCATTGGTTCATAAAACTGCCTCACCATATGGTTAAGATGCAAGATATAACACCACCAGAGAACAGCAGAAAAGCATAGATGATGAAAAGACAGACATACAGAGAAAACAAAACAGAAAAGCCTGAGAAAGGAAAACCACAAAGTGATAAACACAGATCCCATGTGACCTCAAGAGCTCACAGGAGTATTGCGGGCACTGGAACTCTCCATGGTACCACTCATAGCTGTGCGCCCTCCTTTTCAGAGGCAAAAATGTTAGCACTGCATAATTTTAAACAGTAAAGCAAGTTTGTCCCTTCATTTTTATTTTCAAATTGCACAAAACACAAAGATTTGTGGTGCACAAAGCCATTTTGAATAGGCTGCTTAATTGGTACTGTAAGTCTAATACATCAGCTGCCTGGGGATCTGGACAGCAGCCAAGCATCCCAAGTTCAGTGCGTGCAGCAGCTCTATCTGCTCTCTCCTACCGTAGCTGACTGCAGCTACCCGAAGTTACCACTAATGCATCACTCAGTTTGCTTTATAAAACCCTTCCCCAACCTATTAAAGGTATCAAAGAGCAGAGCAGTACTTCAATGTATTCTGGACTGAAAAGTACTTGGCCCTTTTTTTTGTTGTTTTGTTTTAAACACACATCAATTCAATAGCCCGATGTGAAAAGTTCAGGATAGCTTGTCACTTTTTTGGCATTATATTCATAAATACAGCAAGTTGGCATTCTGTTTCTCCTCAAGTAGAAAGGAGAGGTGCGACATGAAATCAGTAATCACATCATACATGTACTACCACTGTCTGTGTATCACTCTTTTCTATCAAATTTCTTTACAAGGGAAGCCGTGTTAAAACTTCTATTTTACAAAAGCTTAAATTTAAACATGCCTATGTTGAGATGATTTCCAATAGCTCAGTGAATAGCGATGCATTGTAGCGTGTTAAGTAAAGCTGAAACAGCTTGGTAGGATCTTTAGAAAATAAATGGAACAGCACAGGTCTATATAAAGGCAAAATTTCTTTCTCCATGTATATATATTAAAAAAAAACAAAACAAAAAAACCCCAAACCAGAATCTAATCACTCAATTTCTTTCTGTTCATGTTCTCACAAGAATAAGTGCTATAAATATTCCTGAAAGGTGAATTTGGGACTCAAGTACCTTAAATATTGGTCAAGAGCAAGCTTCTAGTTATGTTATGGATTTAGATAAAATCCTTTTATTGCATAGAAGATAACAAAGAATTTCTGTAATTAATCATTATAGTCTAAATACTGTTGTCAAAATATTAAATATTTACAAGGCACTGGCCATTGGCTTTTCATATACAAGAACACATTTGCCAACAACTGTAATGAAGAAAAGAATTACAGAAATATATAGTATTTCAAATGGTAATGTTTCAAGCATGACCATGTATTCATTCTAACCGACCTGCCCATCGTGACTTGAAGGTGGCGTATTGATCCCAAGCATTTAAAGAAGAGAAGCTTTATCGTACATGAGCACGGTTACAAAGCTATATGCATCACCGATTTAAAAAAAAACAAACCCAAAACTATATACTGTCCTAGAAATTTACATTAATATGCTCTTGCAGTACCTAAATTAAATACT